>NW_024070195.1:1178228-1277003 GCF_014754425.2 Oryx dammah
CACTGAAGCTGACGATGAGCACAGAAACCTAAGGGGCTCACAGTCACACCACTGAAGCTGACGATGAGCACAGAAACCTAAGGTGCTCAAAATAATTCACTGCAGCTGCATGTAAGTTAAACCCTAACACACGTCACGTAAAGAGAGTCTGGCGGTAGCCAGTCCAGGGATGGTGTGGCTGTTGATCACTAGCTCGACTACAATCCGGGACCCAGGCGCCTTCTGTCCTTCTGGCTTCTGTCTTCAAGACTACCTCACCATCCAGAACTGCTGCTGGAGCTCCAGACATCACATCCACACACCAAGTGTAGAAAAGAGGAAGGCAAAGGCCAGGGGGGCACTTCTCCCAGTGCCTCTTACACAGCCCTTCCTGCTGGCCAACACAGCATTTCCACTCACACTCGTTGGCCGGAATTCAGTAGGTCAGAGTGTCTGCTGTGCAAGCTGGAAAACGCCATCTTTTAACTAAGCACACAGTTGATCCAGATAACACAGGAGTTGTGTTCATAAGGAAGAGAAGAATGGCAATCAGCTAACTGGCTGTCTATGTCACAATGAAAACAATATACTATAATCACAGAGCTTGGAACTGTAGTAAAATTTGGAAAGTCTGTATCAGATCCAAACTGTCCATGAGCTCATTTATCTACATTGTTCCTAGAAGTGTTTTGTTCATAGAAGATGGTCAGCAAATATTTGCTGAAGGAATGGATACCACCCACAACAGCAACTTGCACCCCACCATTAAATAAAAACAAACAGGGTTCTCACAGTAGACCCCTCCTCTTCTGACCTGGAAGGCTTCCCATGTGAAGGTTATCCTGGGAAGACTGTGATAGGAGCCTGCCAGAGCAGTTTTCTGAAGGACTATGGGGTTACTCACGTGAATTCCTCTGGGTCAGAAAAACTGAGATCATTTCTCAAAAACAGCATCCTGGGAACCAAGAAGTAAAGCACATGTGTGTATACATGTGTCCTTAACACGGGATGTGCACACACGTCTCTCTCCACTCACGGGGCCTCAAACAACTGCTTAATCCACGCATCTTAAATGCTCCCAGGGAACTGGCCACGTGATTACTCAAAACACTCAGACAGTAGACGGGCTCGGTGCTGCTGAAACTCCCAGGGGAAGGGAAAGCACTTTAGAAAATAGCATGCCCGAGACGTAATTTGAGAGTGCAGAATTTTAGAAAGATCTTTTTTTTTTTTTTTACCATTTTCTTCAAGTAAAACTGGCACGATTTTGTTAAATCACTGAATCCTAAGGCCTGCAGAGTGGACTGCGTTGGGAAAGCTCTGAAACCGCCGTCTGGACACCGCTCTCCATCCCCATCCCCGATAGAAGGGAAGATGAGAGCACCTCAGGTTCCCAGGCCCTAACCTCCGCGGGCACTGGCACACACACGGCTTGCAGGCCCGTGCGGGCACAGCGGGGACGCGGCTGAAAAGACCCCACACTCGGCTCCACACACCCCTCCGCCACTCCGAGGCTGCCATCCCTGTTACGGAGGGTCCCTGAGTGAGTGTTCCCCGGGCCGCTGCACAGAAAGAAGAGTTTGGGATAAGGTCAGAGAAGCCCCGCTTAACACTTCTCCTGGGACCTCTGCTCTCGAGGTGACCTCCTGAGTACTCTGCTGCGGACTGTCCTTTACTTTAGACGATGGCAAGATTCAGTATTCGTGTGTGACGGGGTTTTTCTTCAGTCAAAACCTAGAAGACAAGGTAAGAGCTCTGGGCGCCCCACACACAACCCAGAATTAACATCTCTGGGGGTAGGTGCTGCCAACACTCCCTTCCAGAGGGTCCCTCAGTCAGGGCTGACTTCCCAGCGCCCTCCCCGCTGGGGGATGCAGTCCTGCACAGCGCTGCTCTGTCCAGAACCTCCTTCCCACCACGCAGGCCCGCACCTGCCCTCTGGGACTTCGCAGGTGCCAAGTGAGAAAACAAAATCCACGCTCACATACTGAAGTGTGATGGAGCTTTAACACACACACACGGGCTTCCCTGACAGCTCAGTTGGTAAAGGATCTGCCTACAATGCAGGAGACCCAGGTTTGATTCCTGGGTCAGGAAGATCCCCTGGAGAAGTGATAGGCTACCTGCTCTTCTGGCCTGGAAAATTCCATGGACTGTATAGTCCACAGGACTGCAAAGAGTCGGACAGGACTGAGCAACTTTCACTTTCACTCTTCACTCTTCACTTTCAACTGAAGAACTGAACTGGAGAAGGATGCCCGCTGCTTATCGTCCTTATGTTTAGCATCATCAAACATGAGCATTTACTAAAAAACACGCTGAAAATCACCTAAGTGGTCCTAGAAACAAAGACAGACAGACTAAACCTTACATTAAGGGGAAATCTATCTTGGGAATCTTAGCTCATGATTTATCACAATGGCTAATAGGAGGCTGAAGACTGATCTCAAGCCGCTTTTGTGAAACGAGGGCTCCCGAGTGGCTTGGCCGGGTGAGCACAAGTGCCGTGGGCGGTGAGCACCCACGGAACCCACTTCTCACCCCCAGGACCGAGAACTGAGCTGATTCCGTCTAAACAAGACAACCTGCGCACGCACGAGGGTACACAGTGCTGTGTGCCGAAGAGTGGAAAGACACTCCCTGTCCCACACGGTAGAGAACCAACGGGCAGCATATAAATGGAGTTTTCTAGCTACTGAATGTTGATCAATTTAGAGCTTCTATTCTAAGTAACAAAAGTGCCTAGGATGGTTCAGAAACACATCTCTCTTCCTCGGTGGCACTGTGGGAAGGCGAGGCTGGGGCTGGCCCACCTCGGGGAGCTGACAGGACTGGGCTGGCACACCCGGGCCCGAGGGCACCTGCCCTGCAGTGCACTCACCTCCGTGGTTCACGCAGTCCCAGGTGGATTTCCCCAGCCCTCACAGTGCATGCGGGCCCCGGGCGGGTCAGGGGAGCACTCGAGGGTCAGCAATGACCCCGAGACATAGACGAGGTCACTGGGGGCTTCCTTCTAGGAAAGGGTTTGTTACTCTGAAGAGGCAAAGTCAGGCAGAAAGCTCCTCTCCAGCCCCGTACCCTCTCTCAGCGTGAGGCTCATCTCTTCCGAGTGCGTGGGGACTTCCTCCCACCCAGCCGCCCTCCCATAGCGGCCTCGCTGTCTCCTCGAGGTCATGGCCGCCTGCCCTGCACGACATCGGGGCCAGGGGACAGCCGTGGGTGCCGCATCAGGGCCCACGCAGGCGCTGAACTCCAGGGCCTGGCCTCCTCTGCCTGCCAGCCCGTCTCAGCTCTGGGTCTGAGCAGAACACCCACCAAACATTTGTCGAAGAAGTAATTAAAGTAATCTTATTCCTGCCCGCAGGTATCTGCTTTTCAGAGGACCTCTGAGCACTCTGAGTGCGTTCTGATGGCATCTCAGTGGCTCTTTCTCCTGTAATCCTCTAACTTGCATCTTAAACTTTAGGTAAGACAGTGCTATCTGTGCTCCTCTCCAACAATGCTCCTTTCTGAAGCTCCTCCCTCAAAAAGGCAGTAGGCATCGAATGATTTGCAGATATTGAAGAATCCTTGCATCCCTGGGATAACGCCCACTTGGTCATGATGTATGATCTTTTTAATATGTTATTATTGGATTCTGTTTGCTAGAATTTTGTTAAGGATTTTTGCGCATGATTATCTCAGTAGATGCAGAGAAAGCCTTTGACAAAATTCAACATCCATTTATGATAAAAACCCTCCAGAAAGCAGGAATAGAAGGAACATACCTCAATATAATAAAAGCTATATATGACAAACCCACAGCAAACATGATCCTCAATGGTGAAAAATTGAAAGCATTTCCCCTAAAATCAGGAACAAGACAAGGGTGCCCACTCTCACCACTACTATTCAACATAGTTTTGGAAGTTCTGGCCACAGCAATCAGAGCAGAAAAAGAAATAAAAGGAATCCAGACTGGAAAAGAAGAAGTAAAACTCTCACTGTTTGCTGATAACATGATCCTCTACATAGAAAACCCTAAAGACTCCACCAGAAAATTACTAGAGCTAATCAATGAATATAGTAAAGTTGCAGGATATAAAATAACACACAGAAATCCCTTGCATTCCTATACACTAACAATGAGAAAACAGAAAGAGAAATTAAGGAAACAATTCCAATCACCATTGCAACAAAAAGAATAAAATACTTAGGAATATATCTACCTAAAGAAACAAAAGACCTATATATAGAAAACTATAAAACACTGGTGAAAGAATTCAAAGCGGACACAAACAGATGGAGAAATATACCGTGTTCATGGATCAGAAGTATCAATATAGTGAAAATGAGTATACTACACAAAGCAATCTATAGATTCAATGCAATCCCTATCAAGCTACCAATGGTATTTTTCACAGAGCTAGAACAAATAATTTCACAATTTGTATGGAAATACAAAAAAACTCAAATAGCCAAAGCAATCTTGCGAAAGAAGAACGGAACTAGAGGAATCAACCTGCCTGACTTCAGGCTCTACTACAAAGCCACAGTCATCAAGACAGTATGGTACTGGCACAAAGACAGAAATATAGATCAATGGAACAAAATAGAAAGCCCGGAGATAAATCCACGCACCTATGGACACCTTATCTTTGACAAAGGAGGCAAGAATTATACAATGGAGAAAAGACAATCTCTTTAACAAATGGTGCTGGGAAAACTGGTCAACCACTTGTAAAAGAATCAAACTAGATCATTTTCTAACACCATACACAAAAATAAACTCAAAATGGATTAAAGATCTAAACATAACACCAGAAACTATAAAACTCCTAGAGGAAAACATAGGCAAAACACTCTCCAACATAAACCACAGCAGGATCCCAGAATATTAGAAATAAAAGCAAAAATAAACAAACGGGACCTAATTAAAATTAAAAGCTTCTGCACAACAAAGGAAACTATAAGCAAGGTGAAAAACAGCCTTCAGAATGGGAGAAAATAATAGCAAATGAAGTAATTGACAAAGAATTAATCTCAAAAATATACAAGCAACTCCTGTAGCTCATTTCCAGAAAAATAAACGACCCAATCAAAAAGTGGGCCAAAGAACTAAACAGACATTTCTCCAAAGAAGACATACAGATGGCTAACAAACACATGAAAAGATGCTCAACATCACTCATTATCAGAGAAATGCAAATCAAAACCACAATGAGGTACCATTTCACGCCAGTCAGAATGGCTGCAATCCAAAAGTCTACAAGCAGTAAATGCTGGAGAAGGTGCAGAGAAAAGGGAACCCTCTTACACTGTTGGTGGGAATGCAAACTAGTACAGCCACTATGGAGAGCAGCATGGAGATTCCTTAAAAAACTGGAAATAGAACTGCCATACGACCCAGCAATCCCACTGCTGGGCATACACACTGAGGAAACCAGAATTGAAAGAGACACGTGTACCCCAGTGTTCATCGCAGCACTGTTTATAATAGCCAGGACATGGAAGCAACCTAGATGTCCATCAGCAGACGAATGGATAAGAAAGCTGTGGTACATATACACAATGGAATATTACTCACCTATTAAAAAGAATGCATTTGAATCAGTTCTAATGAAGTGGATGAAACTGGACTTATTATACAGAGTGAAGTAAGCCAGAAAGAAAAACACCAATACAGTATACTAATGCATATATATGGAATTTAGAAAGATAGTAACGATAACCCTGTATGCAAGACAGCAAAAGAGACATAGATGTATAGAACAGTCTTTTGGACTCTGTGAGAGAGGGCAAGGGTGGGATGATTTGGGAGAATGGCATTGAAACATGTATAATATCATATGTGAAACAAATCACCAGTCCAGGTTCGATGCAGGATACAGGATGCTCGGGGCTGGTGCCCTGGGATGACCCAGAGAGATGGTGTGGGGAGGGAGGTGGGAGGGGGGTTCAGGATGGGGAAAACATGTACACCCGTGGCGGATTCATGACAATGTATTGCAAGACCAACACAATATTGTAAAGTAAAAAAATAAATTAATTTTTTTTTAAAAAGCAGTAGGCAATTTTTTTAAACTCTCAAAGGCCCTATATAGGCAATTAATAATTTTTTGTGTGTGTTAGTATTCTTAAAATCTCCTATGCTACAGGATCAGAAAACATTAATGATAATGAATCTATAAAATTACTGCAGAATTTTAAATCCCCATAAATACATATTCCATTTGGAAGTGAGACTTCTAATCTGTCAGGTAAGCTTTTGTAAGCCATAATACATAAGCAACTTTTCTATCACTTAGCCCAGTTCAATCACCAAAAATTTCATTAAACTTTCAACAATTGACAATTTAACCCATCCCTTATGAATTATAGTTCATTCAATTAAATAAATATGGCAGAATTGTGTGGAGAATTTTATAGTACTTACTTTTCATTTAGAACCTGTGTTAAATTTCACTGTAATTCAATTGATTAAAAAGTCAACTAGATGTGATATTTTGTGATGTGATAAAGAAAAGTTATACTACCTCTGACATGAACTTTTTTAAACATCTGGATTCAATTATAAAACAGCAATACCTCAACTAACTCACTCCTTAAGTGACTTGGATGTTATTTTCTATTTTCTACTTGGAAAAGTTAGGCGCAAGAAGCTCTTCCTCAATGACTTAAAGAGACAAGCACAAGAACACACGAATGGCTTAGAATTTTCCCCAGACTTAGACGAAACACTACAGCAGCAGGAGCGTTTGCAGGACGACGATTTCAAAGGATGTGCATGACCGGAAGAGAAGGGGAAATCCCAGGGACAAAAGTTCACGAGTGTCACAACAACTGTTAGAACATAACACACAATCCTGCGACTACAGGATACTCCTTACACAGCTAAACCTTAAACATCCACACTCTCTGAAAATTGCACAGCCTGGAACTCATGTTCCTGTAAAACTGATATGAAGAGTGTAACTGCTGGAAAAAACACCTTTGGAAGCATCTGCATTAGAAAGGGCCTGAGAACACTCCTCCTCTAAGCTGGCGCCTCTGTTGGTGTACCAAAGTTATGCTAGCTTTTTACAGAACTCAAAACACTGAGTTTACTGGTTGACAATGACCTCGAGAAAACTCCAACACTTGTGTAGCCTGACACGGACTCTGACCTCAAAGGGGCAGACTGTTACCTTCCTAGAAAGTAAAAACAGAAGTTATTTTCTAAATAGCTATCTTGGTTTAAAAAAAAAAAAAAACACTCCTTACGTTTTAACAGAAAAGCATCACCTTTTCCTCTCATTCCTTCTGGGTGTTCTTCTCCAAGGCCACTCTCTCTCCAGGTGACTTAAGAACCTCAGGGCCAGGAAGACAAAAGATACTCCCCACTGAACCTTACTTCCCGTACTTTTTAACTCACTGAAGGGAACACAGGCTGTCCCTGTAAATTCCTGTCTGCAGTTATGTACTGGAAATTATAAAACCCTGATGCAAAGGAAAAGCTCTACCTCAGGGAGCAAAGAGCTCTCAGGAAAGCCCCGGAGACATGCTAACCCGGGGATACCTGACTCGTGCGCGGGGGCCCCGCGGACACCTCTGCAGCCGAGTCCTGACTCTGCCACCCGCCACTCTGCGGTCACACAGGGACGGGGCCGGGAGGCCGTCTGCCTTCCACTCCCTTCATTCCTAAAATGAGAACAATGCAGGCCCGCCAGGCTCAAAAGAGCAGAGGTGGGAATTAAATGAGATTCTCACCTGAACTCACTTTGAAAAGAGAGCAAATAAAATACAAATCAACTTTGTCACCAAAGTGTAGAACGCGATTCTATTATCGTGGCGGGGAGGGGCTGGGGTCACAGGTAAACAGCACCGTGAACCCCCACAGGTCTGGAAGGGCAGGCCTGGGGCCAGCTGCTCCGAGAGCCACTGAGGCGGCCAGAGGAGGCCCGGGGCTGCCTCCCCGTGGAGCGGCTGCAGGCATACCCCAAGGCGCAGGCCCGGCCCGCCGGAGGCGGAGGACGGTGAGCGTGGGACTTCGGGGGCATGAAGAGGAGCCGCTGGCAGTGGGAGGTGCCAGGCACACAGATGAGGGCGGCCAGGGCCCCTCAAGGTGGAGAAGGACCGAACCGTCACCGCTCACGGGGCTAGTCGAATACAACGTTCCGCAGGACAATCTGGCAAACACGGACGCGGCCCCATCACGCGTGACACACCGCATGACTGCAGACCGAGGCGGGGCAGGAAGCTCCCGACGCTGCGGACCTTCCACCAAAACCACTGCCTCAGCTGCAGCAGCAGAAACACAGAAAAGGCTGCTCATTTCTTAGTTTTAAGACTTTCAAAATTAAAATAAACCTGCCCCTGAGCTCCTTGGAAGAATAACTGATCCCAGATTTGGAGCAGAAACACACACGGACCGTCCCATCCCCCTAGAGAGCAAAGGAAGCGGGGACCACCAGGGCCGGCCCCAAGGGACGAGGAGGCCGAACGGAAGGTTCTCCGGGCCACAGGGAAGGCCCGGGGTGCGCCAACAGACCGAGGCCTGGACACGTGGGGAAGATTCAATTCCGTGAGCTCATGAAGATCCAAAACCAGTTGGCCCTTAGAGGATGTTACAGACCAACTCAGTAAGAACTGATAAAGGGAAAGAATGGATGATTTACCTTGAATCTCCTACACCTCAGGGTAACCAGGTACTCACAAGCTCCTCTCTCAGGAAGCATTTCAGCTAATCAGTGAAGAAGGAATTACAGAATTCAGTTATCACCACTTCGCAGCCTCTAATAAAACAATGAACCTTGATGATGACCCTCAGTGTCTACCGACACTGTAAGAAGAAAAACCAGGCCGTGCGCTCCTCCTGACGGGAGCAGACGGGAGCGACTCTGGCCTTCACCCACCCTCAGACCAAGAATGAGCTTGATCAAGTCTGTAAACCTGAGCACGCGACCATGGGACACGCAGGAATGATAGAAAGCGCGCCACGGGGCGAACCGGCCATAGGCACTTGGTACAAATAAACGAATTATTAAAACCAGCGAGGAGACAGCTGGGGCAGCCAGGATTCTGACAGATGTCTGTCTGTATCAATTATTATTCAGTTGGTAAATACAATCTTGATAGCACAGTATTTTGCAAGAGAATCGTTTACAGGTAAATACGATGCTAAATGCAGCCATGATACTGTGCACAGAGTTTACTGTTAAAAATCTGGGATGGGGTGAGGGGTCATGGAAAAATACAGCGCTGCACATGAAACGAATTTTGCTGCAGACTAGTAGCTGCTGTTCGTAAAGCGCCTCGGACAGCCACTTTGCCTTCCTGCGTTTCTTCTTCTTGGAGACAGTTCTGGTCACTCCTGTACAATGCTATGGACTTCTGTCCATAGTTCCCCAAGTACTCTGCCAGCTCCAACCCCCTGAATCTATTTGCCACCTCCACTGTATAATCATAAGGGACTTGATTTAGATCATACCTGAATGGCCTAGTGGTTTTCTCTGCTTTCTTCAATTTAAGCCTGAATTTTACAATAAGAAGCTCACGATCTGAGGCACAGTCAGCTCCAGAACTCCAGCTTCTGCTGACCATATAGCTTCTCCATCTTTGACTACAAAGACTATAATCAATCTGATTCCAGTACTGACCATCTGGTGGTGCCCACGTGTACAGCTGGCTCTTGTGTTATTGGAAGAGGGTGCTTGTGTTCTCGGCCTTTGCTCTGCTTCATTTTGTAATGAAGCCAAACTTGCCCGTTACTCCAGGTATCTCTTCACTGTCTGCTTTGGCACCGAATCCCCTGTGATGGAAAAGATCTTTTTTTGGTGTTAGTTCTAGAAGGTCTTGTAGGTCTTCCTAGAACCAGTCAACCTCAGCTTCTTCAGCATCAGTGGCTGGGACATGACCTGGATTACCATGGTGCTGAACGGTTTGCCTGAAACTGACTGTAACTTAATCAGAGGAACACACACGTGCTTCCGGAGACCCTCAGGCCTCTGTGACACATGGACGGCTCTGTGTAAGCGAGTGTGTTTGAGCGTGTAGATACATGTGTGCACACACTTACTGCACTTTTCTATAGAGAAAGATCGAGGATTTAGTCAGAAGGGTCTACCATCCAAGGACAGTTACAAAAACGAAAAAACCCTGCCTCCCTGAGACCTGCTGCTGTCAATCCTCACACAGCGAAGTGTGATCTCTACAGACAAGCAGAACCGCCGGGATCAGGCGACCCCTTCCCACCACACACCACACACACTCACGCTGCACATCTGACTGTCCTCCAGCAGCCGCCCACCTGCCAGGACCCCCACCCCCTGCGTCCGCTTTAAAGGACCTGAACTCGGCCATCACCACTGGGCGGGGGGAGCCCTGCTGCCACCCACCGTGCCCCTGGGGCCGGAGCCCGGGGTTCAGCCCCGGCCACTGTGACGGGGCCACGTGGCAGGGGTCCCTCCAGAGGGAGGTGCGTGTCCTGCAGTGGGAGGGGCCCGGGGCTGCCCTCTGTCCTCACCAGGGGTGGGGGCGGGGTCGGGCCTCAGGCCAACCTCCCTGCAGCCCGGGCCACAATGTCCTGGGATCTGCTTAAGCCTCCCGAGCCCCCGGACGTCCCGCCGCCCGCCCTCCTCTCTTCCTTCCCCACCAACCACCCCAGCTCCACCTCCAGGAGCCCTGACCCCCACCGGCCTGCTCTCCTCTCTTCCTTTCCCACCGCAGGAACCCTGCACCGCCCACCCCCGGCCTGCTCTCCTCTCTGGGGTCTTCGCTCCCCCTCCCTCCCCGAGGCAGGAGAGCCCGGGGGGCAACTACACGGGCCTTCCTGGGATACAGGATTGCGGGATATTTTTAATATACTCTAATGTCGTTATAATACAATATGACATTTATGTAATAAAATATAATAGCATATCAGACAAAATATTTCAATATTAGGTGAAGGTTTATATTTGTGGTTTGCTGTTTAATTTTAAAGGAGATATATATAATTTCACCAACTTGTTTTTGAACTCAAGTCTTTTACTGAGGTATAAGGTGGATAAAAAGGTCCCCACACCCTGTTTTAAATAGTAAATACCCAACTGTGCTCATAATAACTTTGTAAATGGCTTTTAAAGTGATGGTACCCTTGTGAGGATTAAACGTGCAAAGATCCTAGCACACACAGGGCTTGACACATACAAGCACGGGGTGTGTTTTAGCTGCTATTATTAAAGATAATCCTAGCACTACCTCAGTTATGAGTATAATGGCTTTGATGTGAGTAACTGAGCTCCGGGCATCTTAATACAACTAAGTGAGCTCCTTGCGGGCAAGGTGGTTCTTTCTCACCCCTCTCTGACCTTCCCAGCCCCACAGGGCCCTGTGCACACAGCTTGCAGGGGGAGCCCTTCTTGGGGGTGTGCCATCAGGAAACAACAGTCCTCCGAAAGGAAGACAAGATGGGCTATGCTTCAGAGAGCAAAACGCCAGGCGTGTTTTAATCAAATTCATTTAGGCTCTGGAATTATTCCAGCTGCGTCTGAAAGAAACGCTGACAGAAAACAGATGCTCTCAGCTGCAGAGGAGCTGAGAAATGGCTGGCACTGGTAGCACCACAGGAGCCGCAGGCAGGGCCTGAGGGCCCTCACAGCCTCCTGCGGGCAAGACAGGCACTCCATCCCAAGCCCGGCAAGGCACTTTCTCACTCACCCCTTTCTAAAACACATCTGAGAGTTGTAACAAAAATCTCAGGAAACAAGAGGAAAAGAAAGCTGAAGGGTCACAAAGAACTCATCTGAAAACCAAGATGCCCAGAAACCCCTCTGGAAGCTGGGAGGTCAAAGGAAAGTGATAAAGGACGAAACAAACCCCAGCCTTCTGTGCCCAAATCACCTCCAGTCCCCTCTCCCCCAGGGACAGGGGAAAGCGATGGTACGGAAATCCTGTCCCCCAGGAAAGGCAGGATGGAGGCCAGGCAGTCAGATCGGCGCTCAGGGGTCACTGATCACTCGCATTCACAACCGTCGCCTGGACCGAGCGTCTGTCTCGCCAGAAGCTGAGCGATTCACTTCTGCAGCATGCTTTCACATCCCGCAGTGGGAAGCAGGTGCTGGCTTGACTCCCCTCCGAGACCACAGCACGTGGCCACACCTTAGCTTCTGTCCTCCCCACCCGACAACGCTTCAATAACCTGAGGTCTGTATGGTTTTAATTTTGGATACTTCATATACTTTAATGTGTGTGTATTTTAAAGTGTTTCAGATTATAAAAGCCATACCACTTACCGTAAACTGGCCTATGGACCAACAACCCTGCAATTAAGGGTGAATTACCTTCATTCAATAGATTAAGACTCCAAGGTTCCCAGAGGGTAAAGCCTGAGTCGCCAAGTCCCAAAACTGGACCGGAGCCTTTGCTCTCCCATCCCAGGGGGCTCCCTCTAAACCGCCTTGCCCCAGGCCCACGCTCATGCGGGCAGCCCCTCTGGGCCACTCCTGGCAATGCTGACTCATCAGCAGCCCTCCAACTTCCCTGTCTGCGTCTGCATCCCTGTGTTTGCTACACGCCCATACTAAAGGTCAATATCACAGCAGAAAGGAAGTGGCAAAACACCTGTGATCACACACTAAGCTGGAGGCCAGAAGGGGGTGATTGCAAACCGTCAGGGGGGCAGAATAAGGAGACACTTAGAGGTGAGAGCAGAGGGCTGGATGGAGGCCAGCGCCCCCTTCCACCCGGACCAAGACCTGCACACATCCTGACTGCCCCTTCCAGAGCTGTTTAAATAAGAACCCACTGTTTGCTTTCTCGGGCACAGTCACCACCCACAAGGCAATCAGGGGGCCAGAGTCCTGCCCCTACAGCACTGCGTTCTCGGGCAGGTGACCTCTGTCCCTCATGATAAGCTGCTCTTACTGCAGGCCTTAAGGTCTCCGCTGAAGGAGAGAGAGAGAGTGTGTGAGAGTGTGTGTGTGTGAGTGTGTGTGTGTGTGAGTGTGTGTCTGTGTGTTTGTGTGAGTGTGTGTGTGTGAGTGTGTGTGTGAGAGTGTGAGTGTGTGTGTGTGTGTGTGTGTGTGTGTCAGGGGGTGAGGGAGACGACTGTAAGGAGAAGGAATGGGGGAGGGAGAAAACTACAGGAGGGAGAGAAAAAGCAGATAATCAAGCCAGGACCTTTTCTAAAAGGTGACATCTGGCCAAGTTGGCAGCCAAGACTTTCCAACAGTTCACCACGTCTGCACACAGCCAGTCTCAAGAGGAGAAAATCCAGGAGAAATCCTGACAGTGCCTGGTGGTCCTCAGCCAGGTGGGCCCTCGGCCAGGTGGGCCCTCCACCACCACCCTCCTAGTGTGAGGAGCCATCCTGGTGCGCGCCCTGCTGCACACAAGCTTGTCTGTCCTTGGGACTGGCCTTGGGTGCAGAACCCGGGCTCCTGGGCAGAAAAATAGAAAACGTGGGAAGCGAGAGTCTCCTCTACAGAGGGGCCAGGATGCAGGCTCCAAACTCTGACAGAATTCATCAGAGCTGCAGGAGACCACCATGGGGCCTAAGAGTTAGATTTATAGATGAAAACTGTGCGTAAGAATGAAAATAAAACCAACTCCTGGCATTGCTATGTGTTATAATTAAATTTAAATGTCAATGAATCAAGTTAATAAAGTGCTCTCATGGAACACAGCATTAACAAAAGTGAACTGAAACGCATGCCAAGAGCAACCGTCCCCACACCAAAGGCATGGAGACGGTCCAGCACCGAAGGCATGGAGACGGCCCGGCAGGATGAGCAGTGACGGGATCCGAGGCTCTGAAACAGCAATCTTCAAGACATAACAGCGAGTTTTCTTTGAAGGTTTTGCCTTTAACATGTCAAAATTAACGAACTCTGATCCTACTCTCATGTATTCCCCTAAATTACATAATCTCACTGAAAACAGAAAACGACTTAACACGTGAGCCAAGATCTACAAGCAGCGTCTGTGACGGCTGTGGCGCAGGCAAGGGGGTGCCGCATGGGCCGTGCAGTGAGGAGCCTGAAGATGGGGTCCCTCAGCCCTGGACGGCCCTGCCCACCCTCGCTGACTCCCACGGAAGATTAGCGGGAGTCCAGGGCGGCCAGGAGAGCCTGTCCCAGTCTAGGCAGAACGGTTTGCTGAAGGCAGGGAAGTGATTCAGAAACAGAGGAAACAATGAAAGAAAGCTCCGACATCGCCGCTGCCAGCGGCTGGCTCTGACTGGTGTCACTGCGGTGGTGCACTTTCCCCTGATGCTTTAGACCCTCTTACACTTCACGATTTTTCTACAGTATGCACATGTTACTATTTTTAAAACTGGGTAAAGTGTTCGGGAAAAGACAAGCTGCATCGTCGAGTCGCCGCCACCATCCGCTCGGCTCCAGCTCACTCCTGAGTCACTGGGATTGTTCCACAAGCCGCCAAGGGTGAGTCCCACCCCGAGGCCAGCAGACTGAAGTGGGAGGACCCGAGACTGTCCAAGCTGAGAGCTGTCCACGCTGCCCAGCTGGTTCCTACTGCAGCTGCAGAACCTGGGCATCTTTGAGGAGGACTGGAATCAAAGGTCAAACACCAAGGAGAAAAACAAAGCCTTCTTTTGGAATGAGTGCCAAATCTAGAGAACCGCTGATGCTGGCAGAATGTCAGTAATTCCTAGAGAGTGAGCCGGAGCCATGGAGACGGGAGCAGGGGGTGAGGTGGGGTGGGCTGGAGGACAGGGTGGAGAGGCGAGGACTGCCTCCTCCAGGTTCTGGAACAAGGTGTCTGCACAGGTGTGTGTGTCTGCACAGGTGCACCCCAGGCCGCAGGGGCGGTGGCCTCAGCGGCCAGGCCCACTCCCCTGGGCCCGGCCATGTGCAGGCTGCCCAGAGCTCCCCTGCGCCCCTCGAGCACAGGCTCCCACACCTGCCCCCAGTGGCTCAGCTCTGGGCACAGAGGGACACGAGCCCATCCTTCAGTGAAACCCAGGCATCAGTCCCCAGGACCCCCTTCCCCAGCGAAGGGCCCCGGCCACCCAGAGACTTCCTAAAGAGCCCGGCTGGAGGCTGCTCCCCAAGTCCTCCCCGAGCCCAAGCCACACCGGATGTCACCCAGATTGACCAGCCCTCCTCAAGTCCGGTTTCCATTACATGCGCTGGAAACTCCAGCCAGGAAACGAGGGGAGGCATCCAGGCCTTCACTCCCTGCATGGATCTGCCTCTTCCAGAAAGTGTATTTAAAGAGAAGAAAATCAGCGCAGGTGGGAGAAGTGGCCCGTGTGGCTCAGAGAGCCCAGCGGGAACCCCAGGCTTCCTCAACACAAGCCAAGCCACCACGGAGCACAGGGCCCCCACAGGGCCTTCTGTTCCCCAGCCGGGCCCCAGCCACTGGCCTGCTTGCCATAAAGGGTTCCTTCTAAGACACCGTCTTGTTTCTAGGAATTAAAACCAAAATCTCCAAAATAACAGTCTGGTAATAGAATAAACTTAAAATCTATATGCTCAAACATTACTAAAGACTAAAACACAGCTCAATGGAAAAAAAAAAAAAAAACCTACATAAATTGAAATAATTCAAAAGTTCCTAAACAGTCAAAACAGCAAAATGGATGGGGGACAGGGGGGGAGGTGGTGAAATGAAAAACCACTACAGTCCACAAAAAAGCTAAAAGAAAACAATAGAAATGGTTCAGTATTTGTTCTAACTTCTATGTTTCCTTCCCAAGGTTTACATTAAAAAGCAAAACTTTCTGAAAAACCCACCATGTATTATCACCTCCCCTGAAAAACAACCCCTCCCAAAATCTTCCTATTCACCCTTGAGAAATTCACTCAATACCCGCCCTGCAGGGCGTACCCAGGTTTGACCAATGTCATAAAGCCAAGTCAAAACCAGTCAGAACCGCCCCAAACCTGATTTCAGTTTCAGGTTCCAAAGTTAGACCTGAAAAAGCAAGAATCTGCACCTTCCCTCCGGCGCCCTCGGAGGCAGCCCAGGTCCACAGCTGTCAGAGGGGCAGGGGTCCTGGCTCCAAGGCTGCTGCAGGTCTCTGTGAAGTGGGCTCTGCCCAGCGTGCCAAGGAACGTGGTGACAAGCGAACTCTCCAGCAGGCGGCTCCTCGTGCTCACAAGCACCGTGCATGGTGCCTAGCAGTCGGCGGGCACCAGCAGGACATGGTGGGCACCGTGGGCAGGCCCTGCTCGCCCTTCCCCGACGGCCCTGGTATCCAGGACACGGCCTGCTCCAGGGCATGAGTCACGGGACGTGTCCTACCCTGCCGTCCAGAAAAAGCGGTCATCGCAGGCCAGGAGACTTATACTTGAGCCCTGAGAATCAGACAAGTAACTCTTTTTTAATAGAGCAGTATTCCGTGGAGGTCCCCAGATGTTACCAATAGACCAATACCAATCCATGACACAGTTACAACCCACTCTTTTACAAAATGAGAAAAGATATATTAATACAAAAGGAGGTCCCACAGCCCAGAGGATGTAATCTGTGATTGTTCTTTACTCTGACAACACATCCTTGTTACACTTCAGTGTGCAAGCTGGCTGGTGCCACGGAGGACTTTGCTTAAAGTCCCCACATTCAAGATAAAACCTTGGCCACTGCACATCATTCTCAAGGATTTCTCAGTCTATGAAATCTGAGACGGGCTGAGACTCAGGACCCCTCCTAGCTCATCCCCCAGACCCAACACAGGGCGTGGCAGGAGCACCTTCTCCTTATTCCCCACGTCATTTCTGAGACAGCAAGCCAGAACACCCGCTTCTCAGTGTGCTCACACAACGAGAACTAGACCACAGCGGCCCCGCCGCAGGCCCACCCAGGTGTCCTCGCATGCGGACAACCACGGCATGTTACACGCGTGCCGCAGTGACTTACTTATTCTGATCACAGAAATTAACATGCTGTGAAGTTACCTGTCAAATTACGTGCACCCCCAGACGATCAGGCCCTGGAGAAACATCCCAGCCACCGCGCTGGAGGCTGAGTCCCCAGCACCTAACTCAGCACAGGATAAACCTCAGCAGGTACTTGCTGTTGTTCAGTCGCTAAGTCGTGTCTGACTCTTTGTGACCCCAGGGACTGCAGCACATCAGGCTTCCCTGTCTTTCACTATCTCCCAGACTTTGTTCAAACTCATTTCCATTGAGTCAGAGATGCTATCTAACCATCTCATTCTCTGCAGCTCCCTTCTCCTTTTGACCTCAATCTTTCCCAGCATCAGAGTCTTTTTCCATGAGTCGGCTCTTCACATCAGTGGCCAAAGTACCGGAGCATCAACTTCAGCATCAGTCTCTCTAACGAACATTCAGGGTTGATTTCCTTTAGGGTTAACTGGCTGGATCTCCTTGCAGGTCAACGGACTCTCAAGAGTCTTCTCCAGCACCACAGTTCAAAGGCATCAATTCTTCAGTGCTCAGCCTTCTTTATGGTCTAACTCTCACATACGTATATGACTACTGGAAAAACCATAGCTTTGACTAAATGACCTTTGTCAGCAAAGTAATGTCTCTGGTTTTTAATATGCTGTCTAGGTTAGTCATCGCTTTTCTTCCAAGGAGCAAGTGTCTTTTAATTTCATGGCTGCAGTCACTATCTGCAGTGATTTGAAGCCCCCCAAAATAAAGTCTCTCAGTGCTTCCACTTTTTCCCCCGTCTATTTGCCAGAAAGTGATGGCACCAGACACCATGATCTTAGTTTTCTGAAAGTTGAGTTTTAAGCCAGCTTTTTCACTCTCCTTTGTTACCCTCATCAAGACTCTATTTAGTTCCTCTTCACTTTCTGCCATTAGAGTGGTATTATCTGCATATCTGAGGTTGTTGATGTTTCTCCCGGCAATCTCGATTCCAATTTGGAAGTCTTCCAGCCTAGCATTTCGCATGATGTACTCTGCTACTGCTAAGTCACTTCAGTCGTGTCCAACTCTGTGCGACCCCATAGACGGCAGCCCACCAGGCTCCCCCGTCCCTGGGATTCTCCAGGCAAGAACACCAGAGTGGGTTGCCATTTCCTTCTCCAACACATGAAAGTGAAAAGTGAAAGTGAAGTCGCTCAGTCGTATCTGACTCTTAGCGACCCCATGGACTGCAGCCTACCAGGCTCCTCCGTCCATGGGATTTTCCAGGCCAGAGTACTGGAGTGGGGTGCCATTGCCTTCTCCAATGATGTACTCTGCATATAAGTTAAATAAGTAGGGTGACAATATACAGCCTCAATGTACTCCTTTTTCATATTCAAACCAGTCAGTTGCTCCACGTCCATTTCTAACCTTTGCTTCCTGACCTGCATACAGGTTTCTCAGGAGGCAGGTTAGGGTGGTCTGGTATTCCCTTCTCTTTAAGAATTTTCCAGATTGTTGTCATCCACACAGTCTAAGGCTTCCACATAGTCAACGAAGCAGAAGTAGATATTTTTCTGGAATTCCCTTGCTTTCTCTATGATCCAACGAATGTTGGCAATTTGATCTCTGGTTCCCATGAAAACTGACACTTCCACAACTGAGCACCACTTCGACTTTGGCGCAGATGCTTCATCCTTTCTGGAGCTGTTACTAACTGCCCTCCAACCTTCCCCAGCAGCATACTGGACACGTTCTGACCTAGGGGGGCTCGTTTTCTGGTGTTATATCTTTTTGCCTTATCATATTGTTCATGGGGTTCTTGCGACAAGAATATTGGAGTGGTTTGCCATTCCCTTCTCCAGTGGACGTTTTGCCAGGACCCTCCACTACGGCCCGTTCATCTCGGGCGGCCGTGCACGGCATGGCTCAGACCTTCACTGAGTTATGCAAGTCCCTCTGCCATGACGAGGCTGTGATCATGAAGGGGGCTGGCGGATATTTACTGCATGAAAAAACCTCCACTATTAAACACTAAGCACAAAATATAGATGCTTATATCTTTTAACATTTCAATCCAAAAACACAAATAACAGGAATTTAAAAGCCTTCTTCACCAAAAAATCACTTCATTTGGTAAAACCTACCATGGCAGACAGCTCAGATTTTCTGCTTTTAACCCTATAATTTCTAGCAAAATACCGACTCATCTCTTTCCAGTGTACACATTTAATTATAAAGTCACTACAGTTAATTTTGAGCAAACTCCAGGAGATAGTGAAGGACAGAGGAGCCTAGGGTGCTGCTTCCATGGGGTCGAAAAGAGCTGGATATGACTTAGCCACTGAACAACTACAGTTAATAGTCACTTTTTAAAATTCTCCTATTGGACTTATCTTTAAAACTTATATTTTAAATGACTGTGCTGCTTAAATACAAGATTTTTTGCCCTCAATAGATTACAGTTAGCATTCAATCCTGTTGTTAGAGCACATTTCACTCTGAACAGACTTTAGAGGTCGCCAGGTGACCTCTTCCCATGACAGATTCAGAAGAAAATCACGGCTATACAATCACCTGGAGTCAAAGCCCAGCCTCTGATTCTCACTCCAGTCCACTGTCTTTACTCAGTTAATCAACTAACTACGCGGAATGTAAAGACATAAAACACTTCCCACCAGGTAACAGTCTCTGACCAAAGCAGGACCTGCCATCCTGGAGCACTCACGCTGCCCAGGATTAGCGTCCAACCACGGTCAGCAATCCTCTCGCCTGGGACGATAAGCCCGGCTCCCAGATCTGCTTGCTATAAGACCCACCGGATGGCAAAGCGGTTTACAGCCTGCAGCTGATCCAAATCCCGTGGACTTTCTGCCTACACAAAGCAAGGCTGACTACTGTACCCTCCACATGCAATGCCCTTTCCTAATTCGCAAGAACGCTTACTATCCGGCTGCTCTATGAAGAGAAGGCCCATCCTAGTCAGCTCTCTATTTCACGCCAGATTTCTTTTCTTGTTGTTCAGTTGCTAAGCCGTGTCTGACTCTCTGCGACCCCACAGATTGCACTTTGCAAGGTCTCCCTGTCCCTCACCATCTCTCAGAATTTGCTCAAACTCACGTCCATTGAGTCGGTGATGCCATCCAGCCATCTCATCCTCTGTCATCCCCTTCTCCTCCTGCCTTCAATCTTTCCCAGCATCAGGGTCTTTTCCAATGAGTCGGCTCTTTGCATCAGGTGGCCAAAATATTGGAGCTTTAGCTTCCGCATCAGTCCTTCCAGTGAATATTCAGGGTTGATTTCCTTTAGGACTGACTGGTTTAATCTGCTTGCTGCCCAAGGGACTCTCAAGAGTCTTCTCCAGCACCACAGTTCGAAGGCATCAATTATTCAGCGCTCTGCCTTTTTTATCAGCCAGTTCTCACATCCTTACATGACTACTGGAAAAACCATAGCTTTGACTCTACAGATCTTTGTAGGCAATGTAATCGCTCTGCTGTTTAATGTGCTGTTGAGGTTTGTCATTGCTGGTTTGTCATTGCTAAGACCTCTTTTCTATCTGGTAGGAATAACTCTTCCAACAGGGCAGCAATGGTAAACTCCAGGCCCAAACTGACTAAGGGGTCAAGCAGTAGCTCAAACCCACACTGGCCACGAAACCCAAGTCTTCCTCCACCACCCCAAGACAGAGTCCCAGCCTCCAGAGAGTTCACAAGATAAATTGCCAAGAAAGTATGACCCAAATGACAGCAAAGAAAAGAAAGTGAGCAGCACAGAACATGGTGATCAACACAGATCTGCCTTACTGCTGTAATCTACATCCTTTCACAACGGCAAAAAGAAAAAAATTCTTGAATATGCTTTATTTCAAATGTGACAATTTATCCACTGCTCCTTAAAAGTTATTTACCTGTCCTTAGAATTAGTTAATACTAGTTAAAAACTTGATAAGAAAGAAAATTACTGGGATTTATATTTCACACCTGACTTTGTAAACAAGGATGGGAGTTTCCTCTGGGCAAAATGTTTAACCTCTGCCTCTCCCAGGAGTGACAAGAAAACTGCCTCATAGGAGGGCTCCCTGCTCCGAAAGGGAAACAGATGCAGAGCCCACTGGGCGATGCTCGGCACACAGTGGACGCTCGCGTGCCTCAGTCACCATCGTCGCCCCTCGCCACCGCCACGTCACCATCAGGAACATCGGGGCCACAAGCAGGCTCCCCCTGGGATGCCTGTTCCATCGCAGCCCTAGGGCGGGACACGTGGCTGGCGCTCAAATGCCTGCTGACGCTGACCGAACCACAGTCACAAGCACGTCTATGACTAAATAGAGGATGGTCTGCCCCCAAATGTAACTGCCTCCGGGAGGAGACTAATTAAGCGTGAAAAAAAATTGCTCCTGGAAATTTAGGAGATATGAAATGGAGAACCACTCTCAGCCTGAACACAAGCCTTGTTGGAGGAGAGAAGCGGGAGGCCTCTCTTAAGTGAGGGAAGCATCTGTGCAGAGTCAACCCCCATCAGGGAAGAGGCAAGTCAGCCGTGCGTGTCAAGAGCAGGCCAGGAGGTTTCCCAGCTTACGTGTCGGGGTACAGGAGACTGGAATGGGGGACTTCCAGTCTCCTCGGAAACGCGGGCCTGTCAGCGAGGACAGACCCCAACCTGCAGGGAGCAGAGAAGCACAGGAAGAAGAGCGCTCGCTGCCAGTCCTCAGCCGCCGCCTCCTGGCCTCTTCCATCCACCTCAGAAGCAGATGCGGCCTGTGAGAGCCGCCCGAGTCCCGGGAGCCTGGACACCTGCTGCACGCATGTTCCCTTTAAAGGCTACGGGGGACCTACAGCAGCAAGAACACAATCAAGTCAGTGAGAATAAGAAACAAGGCCATAAAAAGGCAATTCCAAGACAAAACCTTACAGCACAAAGAATCAGACCTTCACAACTCAAACAGCTCATCTCTTTGCTCTACACAGACTCAGCACAAATGTGTGGTCTTCCAGCAAGGTAACTCCTCTTGACCAGGACTGCCTTTCCAACCACACACAGAGGAACGCTTTGTCTCCCGTGCGTCGTGGCACAGAACTCTGGAACTCAGCCTGCTGAGATGTCCAAGCACATCGGAACTGCTTTGTAAGGCAAACCCAGGGTACCTGTGGGCACGAAGGACTCACCGGTGCAACTCCTCCATATTCAAAACACCAATGTCCTACCAAGCAGACCCAACAAAACAACCTAAGTTCCAACCTGCCTACGCTCCTGGCAGAGACCAGCCTGACATAACCCACAGCAGAAGAGCAAGACGCGTCCACAGACGCCGCCCGTTCACTTCTCCCAAGTCCCCACCCGCCCGATGTGCTCCCACGGCCCCCCGGGGGGACGACTCTGCTGAGCTCCTCGTGTGCCATTCTGCTCCGTGTCCCCGAGAGCTCGGGGCTAACAAAGCCTCACCCGGCCACCCACTCTGTCTCGACTGTCAGGCAGCCCAAAGCCGAGTCTCACGCCCGCCGGACGGCCGTCCTTGGCGCTGGCGGCACAATCTCCATCTTGCTATGGCCCTCACTGCAGACTCCTGCTTTCTTCATTCTCCTTAGGATGGTCCAGTGAGGTGATTTTTGTTGAAGCCACCTCAGAATCTTTTTGGAAAGGAGCAAGGAGAATGGAATTTCATAAATTATTACGTATGTGTTAGTCACTCAGTCGTGTCTGACTCTGCGACTCCCTGGACGGTAGCCCACCAGGCTCCTCCGTCCATGGAATTCTCTAGGCAAGAATACTGGAGTGGGTTTTCATTTCCTTCTCTGGGATAAATTATTCAATATCCTCCGATTATTACTACATTCGATCCTCACTGTCCCCCCCGCACTCTTGCACCCACTGTTCACCCAGAGCACAGTCCGGGCCATCTCCAGCAGTCAGCGGCTTCTCCCAGAGCCCTGAGGCTGGATGAGCCAGTCATGGGCCTCGGGGACTTGGGCAACACAAAGTATGCCATGCGCATAAAGTCCCTCCAAAACTGTGCAGTTCTGGAGGGCAGAGCACACCCTGCGCATCCTCCTGTTCCCAGAGGCATCAAAGCAAGCCGTACATCCTGCAGACACGCAGTAAAGACATGCTCCATTCATGAGAAGAGTAAATCAGCAATTCTGGAAGCCTACTCAGAGAAGCCATGTGGGATGTAACAGGTCACAAAAGGGTTTTCTATCTTAAAGGTGTTTACAAACCAAAGAAAGCTTAAAAAAAAAAAAAAAACCACTAAAGTGTGTACACTACCTATGTAACCAACAGAGACTGCACTTCTGTAAATACAAAGAAATGAAAATACACACCCTGGAATGGCTGCCCCTGGCTGGATGCGTGCCGGCACAGAGGCTTTTAGTTAAGAGGAGGGAGATCTGGGAGGGCGTTCAGCCACAAATAATGACCCTGGAGAGGCACAGGCAGCAATATTCGGAGACCCGCGGGAACAGTCCCAGGCTCAGTAAAGAAGGGCAGGTGCAGTCAGACCACAGGCTGAGCCCGGGGGTGGGGGCAGAGGGCTTGGAGGCGGCGACGCAGAGCAGGGCCTCCGCTCCCCCCGGCCAGTCAGTAAGAAAATTCCCCGGGAAACCATTCACGGCTCCTGTCAGGAGAGACGGGAGGGAGAAAGCTGGGGTGGCTGCTGACAGTGCAGACGAGAGACCACGGCCGACAGCACCTGCAGGGCAGGCTTGGGGCCACCCGCCCAAGAGCCCAGCCGGCCCATGGCCGCAGCAGCCCTAAGGGCCAGGGCAGGGGCTTCCACCTCTCCTCTGAGAAGAGACCCTTCTGAGAGCAAAACCGATCCCTTTCCCACCCCATCTCTCACTCGCTCTCACACACACACAGAGCTGTAATCTCACGTGGGTGGCTCACCACAGAGGCAGTGTAACAAGATGCCTTAGAGCAATTCTTGGGCTCAGATCTCAGCCCTGACACTCAGGAGGTATGCACCCCCAGGGAACATAACCTTACTAAGCCAGGTGTAAAATGGGGACAGAAAACATACCTGCCTCTTACACAGAGACACAGCAAATGTTTAGCAAAGTGAGCCGTTCAGTAAGCTCTCACCCAAAGTGATGAAGAAAATGGACCGCAGAGTGTGTCCCCAGACCCTTCCCATTGACCTCTCAGCTCTCCCAGACCCGGGATACCCAGGGCAGGAGCCACTGTCCTGGACGATAAGTGCAGAGCAGACCAGTCACCTCCACCAGGAGGGGTTTCGTGGCCCCAGAGTTCAGCACCGGCCAGGGCTGCGGAAGCCAACAAGTGAGGGGACAACGAAGAGGGCGGGTGCTGGGGGCAAGCGGAACGCTGGTGAAGAGATGAAGAGGTGAGGCTTAAAGGTGGTGCTCCTCGTGGCGGGAGGTGCTGGCCCATGAGCACCAACCAGCCCCCTGGCTCAGGGCTGTGAGCAAGGGTTCCTTTCTAACCCGGGTGGATGCACACTGCTGGCACTTAGCTTGCCATGAGCCATACAAACAGAGTTACAAGAACAGCTTCATTGACTTCTCCCCGGATACTGACAGCATGCAGTCTCTTGACTGAATTGGAGAGTTCTCTTCCTCAACCTCACAGCTCCAGCCCGCCCACCTCTGCCCCCAGTTTTCAAACCCGCATTGGCTGTAATTAACGTAAACACGGTAAGAGAGGTACCATTAACCAGGAAGTTATCAGGTCAGCAGTCAGCACTGCCTAAGGCTCTAGACGGTTTCTGCTTTCAGCCCCAGAGAGCCTGAGCGCAGGGTGAATCCCGCTGGACACCTCCTAGTGCACGATCGCTGCCTCAGTTGCCCCGTCTGTGAAGTGGGGGTCCTAACAGCACCCCCTGGAAAAGCAGCTGAGAAACCAAACGAGACGCATCAGCAGGTGACCGGCCGCAGTGGGCAGGCAGCAGGCGCCTTGGGGTCACCACCTTTACTCCGCCGCCCATTGCTTCCTGAGCACCGGGATCCGCGGGGTGGGGGGACCCAAGAAGCCGGGCCCCGCCCGCCGCCACCCGGGCCGGGCTGGGACACTCCTCTGGGCCCGGCGGGAAGTGCACCGGCTACCCCACGTGCATGTGCGGCCGCGGACACGGAACTGCCGGCGCTCACAGCAGCTCCTGCGAGGCGGGCTTTCTGTTTAAAAAGCACAAAACAGGAGCACATTTCCTGGTCTGCAGCTGCACAGCCCGGCTCCCTCTCGTTTCCTCCGCGACCAGGGGACCGGCGAGGGGCCGCGGCGGCAGGGAAGCCCCCGCGAGCGGAGCCCGGAGGGGCGACCCCGGCGCCCACCCCCCGGCCCCGAGCGCGCACGGGGGCGCCCCCAGCCCCCGGCCCGAGAGACCCCGGCCCCCGGCGCGGACCCCCGGCCCGCTCACCTGGCCCGTGATGCCCGTGATGAGCGCCACCTTCCTGGGCTTGCCCGTCTCGGCGTCCCCGGCGCCATGGGCGCCGGGGCAGTGCGCAGCCGCCTGGGCCATATCCGCGCGCTGACCGGAGGCGCCGACCGCCGGGGGTGTGCCGCGGAGCCGGCTGCAGGTACCAGCACCGCGCGGCCGGCCGCCACACTGACAGGCCGCCCGGAGGCCGGCGGGGCGGGCCGGGGGCGGGGCGGCCGCGAGGCGGCCCGCCGGGCGCCGCGTGGCCGCGTCACCGCGCGACGCTCCGCGCAGCCCGCCGGGACCCGCCCACCCTGTCGGGGCTCCGCCCCCCAGCCCACAAAGCCCCGCCCCACCCCGCCGGCGCCCCTCCCACCCCATCGAGGCCGCGTTCGCCGGGGGGCGGGGCTTGGGGCGGGGTCTGCACCCGGAGGCGGGGCGTCGGGCGGGCCCGCGCGGGCTGGTCCAGATTGCTGGCAGACACAGGATGCTGGGTCTTCGCGCCCTCGTAAGGGCCGGCAGTGGACCGGGCGGGCTGTCAGCCACCTGGACTTACCCATCTCATGCTGCTCGTCCTCCCCTCCACCCTCCCGAATCTCCCAGAATCATTGTGCCGAGGATGCTGAGTCGAACTACGGGCTAACCTTTACCTTGGGAGAAGGCCCTTAATTCTGAAGCCAGGGGTCACGGCCCTGGATCATCGGCTTTGACAAGTAATTCCTGGAGACAGAAAGACAGAGCTAAGTCGTGTCCGACTCTTAAGATCCCATGGCCTCTAGCCTGCCAGGCTCCTCTATCCATGGAGTTCTGCAGGCAAGAATACTGGAGTGGGTTGCCATTTCATTCTCCAGGGAAACTTCCCAACCCATAAATTGAACCCAGGTCTCCCGCATTGCAGGCACATGCTTTACAGACTAAGCTCCACGGGAAGCGATGTGTAATTCCTGGAAACCCGCTGTAATACCTTTTGAGGAGTCTGATTCTCTGCTTCCTGAAGGGCACTGTGTTGTAAGCCCCCTGAATGGGGTCACACATGTGGGCAATGACCAGCCTCACTTCTACCCTGCTTTCGGGCTCTTCTCATGTTTCTCTGAGGCTTGGAACTAGGCAGGAGGTTCCAAGTAACTCGATTCAAAATGCTGTAGTCAGGGGACTCGCAGAGCAGGACAAGAGTCTCTGGCCTCACCCATGTGCAGCGTAACGAATTCTTGAAAAGACTGCACAGGTCAGTAACCCTGGACATGTCCAATTTCAAAAAATAATTCTGATGCAAGGTGGGGTCCTAGCTTGAGGCCTGCTGAATGTGGCTTCCACCTGGCAGCAGCAGGTAGGGCAGGGAAAGGAGTGGAGGTGACTCAGACCCTGGCGGGGCAGCAGGTGTGTGTACCTGAGCGCTGGCAGGAATCCAGGGAGGAGATGGAACTTCCCAGTCCCCCTGCTCTGCCTCCCAGCATTGAGCATATTCCTCTCCCCAGCAGGCCCGCACAGACCAGCTTCACATCACACACCGGGTGACTTGGAGGTGCCCACCTAACCTGACAGGCCCTTGCAGACCTCAAATCCCCAAATAGAAAAGCTCAGGATTTAATGAAAAATCTCTCCATCCCCTAAACTCGTCAGGAATACTCCTTAGTTTTGTGGATAGACTCATCTTTGGATTCACTTGCCTCTCTCCTGTCCGTTCTACACAGAGAATGACTGAAGGAAGGTCTCTGACTCACCTCCTTGGTGAACATAGAGGCCCTGAAGCAGAGAGGAAACACTGTCATTGGAGGAACTTGCTATAAGCAAGAAATGTCTGTGAAACCTACTAGAGTTGACTAAAAACTTAAGTTTGTCTTGAAATAAATATGCTTTGAATTAATTTGCAGATAAATTATTTAACATTTCCCCAAAATTGCTGGAAAAAAAACAGATACTTAGGGAGGACGTGCCAAGTTTATTTGCAGCTGAGACCCTCGTCACATCTCTGACCTGTCCTGCTAAGAAGCCTGGCGGTGGAAGACCCCCAGACAGAAGATCGACTATATTTTAGGGCCTGTAAACAATCAAAAAAAATATTGAGGGAAAAGGTAGTTCCGAGATACAGTGGGAGATTTAAAAGGAAAGATATTTCCCTGGAAAATGTCTCTGGAGAAAGGTGATGAAAGCAAGACAAGGGTACAGCCACTTTGGAAAAGGACGGAAGAACCGCCTTGAGTAACAGGCTCAGTAAAACAGAACACCTACAGGGTGCGCTTCTGGAAGATTCTCTCTGTTCCCTGAGGTCTGTACATAGTTTCCAAAGAACAAAAGCGGGATTGTAAAACCCCACCCGGCAAAACTGCCAGTGCCCTGAAAGATACAGATAAAGACCCAACAGGTATTCCCAAGCTGTCCTGCAGGAAACAGACCTCCATCCGATGAAAACGCTGAAAACTGCCAAGGACAAGCACGTGGACCCCAGCCCTGTTGAAATCAGGTGGTTGACGATGCTTGAAACGTCACCTCGACGGCAGCCAGTCAGACAGCTGAGCACAAGGCAGTCAGGTTTCTGTGGTCCTCACCCTCACGTGGCTCTTAAAACCCTTCCCTGAACGTCTCCGGCAGCTGGCGTTTGTCTCTGCCTTCTCCCTTGTGCGCAAGCTCTGCTTCCAGTATAAAATTTTGCTACCAAAGAGCCTTGCAGGAGCAATACTCATTTCTGTGGCCTCGCCGTCCCCAGATGTGGAGCAGCCCAGGGACGGCGGCAGCCTAGCACACTGGTTTGCACAGACAGACGCAGATGGAGGGCTTACACAACAGAGATCTGTTTCCTCGCAGTTCTGGAGGCTGGAGTCCGAGATCAGGTGTCTGCAGGGCTGGTTCCTTCTGCAGCCTCTCTTCTTGGCTCACCTCTGGGTGAGAAGTGTCAGAACTGAGTTGTACTGGAGGACACCCAGCTGATGTGAGAGAGTTGCTCCTTGGTGCTATGGGAAACCCGCCCCCAAACACACATTGATTGGAATTGTGTCCAGAACCTTGTAACATGTCACCTAAGAATGGTGACTGCAATTTGTAAAAAGCTGTTGCCGAGGTCACATAGCTAGTAGTTGGTAATGGTAAAAATCATTCTTGGTTCTTCCAATCCCATTCCATATTCTATCTGGAAAAAAAAAAGAAGACGACGACTGAGCACCAAACAATTGATGCTTTCGAATTGTGGTGCTGGAGAAGACTCTTAAGAGTCCCTTGGACTGCAAGGAGATCCAACCAGTCCATTTTAAAGGAAATTACTTCTGAATATTCATTGGAAAGGCTGATGCTGAAGCTGAAGCTCCAGCACTTTAGCCATCTGATGGAAAGAGCCGACTCACTGGAAAAGACCCCGATGCTGGGAAAGATTGAGGGCAGGAGGAGAAGGGGACGACAGAGGATGCGATGATTAGATAGCATCACTGACTGAATGGACATGCGTTTGAGACTCTGGAAGATAGTGGAGGACAGGGGAGTCTGGGCTGGGGTCACATGGTCAGAGATGACTCAGCAACTGAACAGCAACAGCAGGGACCCACATGTCCCAGATCATTTTGCATCGAGAGTTTTAGAAACTGAGTTCCACCAGTCAGCCTGTGACAGGCGGAAGGGAGACGGGCGCCGTCTTCCTCCTTGCTGGTCACACAGTGGAAAGCTTTTTGGCAGCTGGACTCCAAGTTTAGGCCCCAGTTTCACCAGGAGCCAGGAGTGGCATCAGCAGTGGCTTCCTGAATTCTGGTTTGGAGCAAGATGACGGTATACCCTTGGCAGCAGCAGTCCGGTGATAGCCCTCCAGCTTCTGTTCCTCCACTCCATACAAAGATTTCTTTTTCAACCAATGTTTTAATTGAAATGATTGTACATTAAAATGTATTTGTAGGAAATAACGCAGTGACACGCCAGGTGCCCTTTGCCCGATCTCCCCCGCGGTCACTCGGAAGCTGCAGTGCAACGTCAGAAGCAGGATTCTGGCCGACACTGTGCAGCTTCCCCGTTTCTGCTTGCGCTCACCTGCGCGCGCTCGCCTTTAGCTCCGCCCCATTTTATCGCACGTGTGGGTCTGTTTATCTACCAGCTCAAGTAGGAACAGTTCTGACAGCACAAGGGCCCTCCTGCTGCCCTGTCCCCGCCCATCCCTCCTCCCTGGGGACCGCAACTCTGTCCGCGACTTCTGCAGCCGCCCCTTCACAAACTGTTGTAGATGAACTCCTCCAGCTTTCAGTCTGTGGATCAGCTTTGTTCACAGAGCCTGAGTTTCCTCAGGGATCCGTTCCCAATGCTGTATATCAACCCATCCATGGTGTGGGTGCCCCACAGTTCATGCAGCCCCAACCCTAACCAGCTGAAGGATATTTGGATCATTTCTAGTCTGTGGGTAGGAACATGTACACGTTTCATATACACAATTCACGTATGTTTTTGTGTGGCCATAGTTTTCATTTCACCCAAGAGTGTAATTGCCAGGCCACATGGTAATTACATGCTAATTTGTTTTGCTTTTTAAACTTCCAAACTGGGGTCTTGCAAAGAGTTTGTAAACAGAACATCTTGCTCTAAAACCCGTTTCCACTTGAATTGCCTTCGGTGGTTCCTGTGTCCCACTCTGAACTCTGACGAGCAAAGCAATGCAGACGAGACAGAAACTCCAAACCTGGGGCCTTGAATCTCCACTGAAAGGCCAGTGAAATGGTTCATGCGTGTGTGTGTGCGTGTGTGTGTGTCTCTGTGTGTGTGTGTGTGTCTCTGTGTGTGTGTGTGTCTCTGTGTGTGTGTGTGTCTCTGTGTGTGTGTGTGTGTGACTGAGTGAGAAGGACTGGAGCACGGCAAACAAACAGGGGAGAGGAGAGACCATTTTCTTTTTACTTTCCCTTCATTTCAGGATTTCCACCAGTGTTCCAGAAAATAAAGCAGGACAGAAGTAGTGGATTTTTAAGTCAAATCTTATAAGTTCGACTGAAGAAGAGGCAGCTCAGACCCCTGTCTTTCACTGCGTTTCTCTTCAGAATAAAATTAACTTGGGCAAGTTTCCCGTCCTGGGCTTCGTGGCAGGAGCAGCAGCGTTTTAGAAACAGAACTGGAAAATGGTGAGACGTCCCTGGCCTTCGTGAGGACTTGCTGAAATGTCACCTCTGCTTTGGGTTTCTCCTTTGACAAATGAGAGCTCACTGCAGCAAGCTGTGCAGATCACGTTTTCGGAAAAGGGAGGATGTAACCGAAATAGTCGAAGACCTGCATTCCCCGCATTCTCACACACACTGTTGCCTCAGACCCCGCTCTGGCTCCAGGCAGATGAGCAGAGAAGAGTGCTTTCTGGGCCCTGTTGGACACACTCTGTCTCTATGGAGCGCGTGGGCTGACTGCCACCTCACCTCTGCCGCCTTTGTTTTTAAATTTCCAAAGTTTTTAGTTGCACTAATGGCTTTCACACTAGAAGAGCTACTCATTGGGAAAGGTTTACCCTCTGGTAATCTTAGCTTCTTAATTCACAGCAGTCCCAGGGAGCAGGGCCATGGGTCCCTCCTAGACTGTCTAACTAGAATCTCCACTCGAGGCACACAGCGTGGCTTTCCCGTAGTTACTGGCGGCAAACCCAGGGGGAAGCACCTGACGCTTTCAGCCTCCCTGGGCCCTGATTTTCAGCCTTCCCTCTGGACGTGAGGATGGACACAGGCTCACTCCTCTCCTCGTGATGTTTCCCAAAGCCGTGCCCAACAAAAAGTGACTCTCCAATAACTTGAAACACTGGAACTGAAGTAATATATTATTCTTTAAATTAGATGAGGTAATAAAACAAACACCCTTGACCACCTAGAGGACCCTTCCAGTTCCTGGCTACTAGTCTGATCCCTATAAAATGTCGAAATTGCCTCAAGGTTATGATATAGGTCTCCCTTTTAATGGTAAGGATTCTGATTCCAGAAAACGTTATGCTGACGTGTTGAGCACATTCGAGACGCTGTCATAAATCCCCAGCTCCTCCAGGCTGAGTCCACCTCTGTTTCTCATCTTGCCTCCAGTACCTGTGTGCCTGGAAAGTTCTTGGCTCAGGGCCCCGTGTGTGCAGGTAACAGAGGAACTTTAGGATTATAAAGGCTCACACCAGGAATCCTGTGCATTAGAGAGTCTGCTAGACCAGCTCAGAGAGATGGTAAGAAAAATTAGGCCCCTAGTAAATTTTCTTAATGGCCCCCTCCTCCCCACCAAGAGAGAGCTTCCTTCAACCTCTGGGAGACACACCTGAAGGAATCTTCTCCAGGATGAGAAGTGAGACAGGCCAGGACCTGGGATCCTTGCCCCAGTGCCTGCACCTGGACTAACGTCTCCTCGAGCAACAAAATATAATACAAAGAAACGATAACGGACTCAAAACAACTACGCGCAGTGGGGGCACATTATGAACAAAAAGCTGTCAGAGGGGCAAAAAGCAGCGAGCAGTATTGGGAGCCAGAGCAGGGTATGGCGCATGCCCCACACCCAACCCCACCAAAGGGGAGGGCACCCCCCTCAGCTCCCCTCCAGCTGACCCCCAGGCCCACCCTACCCTCACCCCACGTGGGGACCAGCTCACCCCTCGGAGAGTGAGCAAGGGGACCTGTTTGTTCTCGCTGCCTCCTGCTGCAGCAGGGGCCCAATGAAGCCTGGCCTAAGTTTCTCATCTGGCCTCCGATCCGTTTCTGTGGATTGGGGAGGACCAAGCACACGGGTTGGCCATTGCAGGAGGGCTGAAGCGTACCGGGCTCTGTCCTTGACTGTGTCCTAATCATCCGTACAGTCGATGGAGATGCCCAGTGATCCTCAGGGCAGCTCTGCCGAATCCCGTCCCAAGTTCCTACAGCAAACGTCATCCCGGAGGATGCAAACTGCCCCTCTGGGAACCTCAGTGGAGAGGTGGGGCAGGGGCAAGAGAGGGTCAGTGCGAGCACTGAGGCCGCAGACAGACAGACAGACCCTCCGGCAGACACGGGGCTGGGCTTCTAGTACAAGGACCGAGCGGCAAGTGTGGGCAGCGGGGCCCCCGGGAGCGCCAATCAGAGTTCACCACGGTGATCGCGCCCCCTCTCAGGAAGGACCGATGCCCTCCAGGTCAGCCCTGCCCCGTGAGATGTGTGGTGATGTGCCTCTGCTGCTGTGCCCCCGGTACCCTCGCTGTGCCCCCGGTACCCTCGCTGTGCGCCCAGGGCGACGCTGTGCGCCCCGGCGGCAGCAGAAAGGAGTCTGGCAGCCCCAAAGCGCTGGACGCCACTGCGCACCCGCCCCCGGCACGCGGCCGGGGAAGTGGGGGCCTTCAGGCTCCCTGCCGGGAGCCTGCCCTGGAGCCCTCTCTCCCAAGGCTGACTGCGCCTGTTGCTTTGTCTCCTTAGAATTTTTTTTTTTTTTTTAGCCCATCTAGTCCTTAAATCAGAGAAGGCAATGGCACCCCACTTCAGTACTCTGGCCTGGAAAATCCCATGGACGGAGGAGCCTGGTAGGCTGCAGTCCGTGGGGTCACTAAGAGCTGGATACGACTGAGCGACTTCACTTTCACTTTTCACTTTCATGCATTGGAGAAGGAAATGGCAACCCACTCCAGTGTTCTTGCCTGGAGAATCCCAGGGACGGGGGAGCCTGGTGGGCTGCCGTCTATGGGGTCACACAGAGTCGGACACGACTGAAGTGACTTAGCAGTAGCAGTCCTTGAATATCCTCCCCTTTTCTAAGCCTGGCTTCCTGTTGGAACATCAAGACTACATATTCGGGGATTTATCCAGAACTGTCAAAACAGGGTACCGTCTCCATCTGAGCCACAGATGATGACGGACTCAAACCTGGGAGCCCGGTGACCTCTGGGGGCAGCGTGTCAGGCTCCTCGGGCTTCTCGCCAAGCCAGGGACTCCGTGGAGCAGACTCAGCCGCTCCCGGCTCCGGAGGCTGGAAGTCTGGAGGAGAGGCGTCCGTGGGGCTGTGCTCACTCGGGGGCTCTGAGAGGAGCCTGCCCCTGGCTCCTGAGTTACCAGCCGACGTTGGGATTCCTTGGGTTGGAGATGCTTCCCTCTGACCTCTGACCTCTGCCTCCGCCAGCACTTGGCGTTCCCCAGTGTGGTCTCAGATCCAAACTCCTCTTTTTATAAGGACACCAAGTTACAGTGGGTTCAGGGCCTTCTTCACCCCAGTGAAGTCTGACCAGTCTGACCTCATCTCAACTTGATTACGTCTGCAAAGACCTTATTTCTAAATAAGGTGACATTCCCAAGATCCTGGTAGGACTCGAACACGTCTTTGGGGGGCACAATCAAGCCCACAAAACGCAGTGTTTACGAGTCTCCTGAAAACTGAAGCGCTGCCGATAAGTCTTCGTGACTGGAAGATGTGACTGAGCCGCGGGCAGCATAAAAGGGCAGAGCTGGGGAGGCTGGGTTTAAAAAAACTAGAGAGGTGCTCAGAAGGCCAGGAAGGAGACTGAAAAGAGCCTGGGTAAAATTTTCTGAGGGTATGGAATTCTCTTGCGTGGCCAGGGAGATTAAGAGGAAATAAATTCTTCCGTTTACCAAGCAAACAAACTGGGCAGCCGCTAGATGAAGCCCAGCCTATGTTATCTCATTATATGTCACGATTATAAAAGGTCGGAAGTAGCTCCATTTTCTAGAAAGGGAAGTTGGAGCATAAAGAAGTTAAGTACATTGCTTAAAGTTTGCTTAGTAAATGAACGGCAGGGCCAGGAAAAAATTCTGCTTTGTCTGATAGCAAAGTCCATGCTCCTTCAGAAAAGTAATCTTGCATTAGGCCAACAAATCATTATCTTATACCTACCTAATGCCACGTACCAGACCACACTGCCTTCCTCAAGGTAATTCCACTAACGGTACTTAAAAGTACTCAATTCTCCAGCCTATTCACCAAACTGTGTATTCAGTCTAGAACTCTGCAAAATCTGATGGCATACGTGTATCTTGTTTTAATTTATATGTTCTCGATTATGAGTAATGTTGAGCATCTCGTCAGAACTGATTTCCTTTAGGATGGACTGCTTGGATCTCTTTGCAGTCCAAGGGACTCTCAAGAGTCTTCTCCAACACCACAGTTCAAAAGCATCAATTCTTCAGCACTCAGCTCTCTTTATAGTCCAACTCTCATATCCATACACGACTACTGGAAAAACCATAGCCTTGACTAGACGGACCTTTGTTGGCAAACTAATGTTTCTGCTTTTTTAATATGCTGTCTAGGTTGGTCATAACTTTTCTTTCAAGGAGCAAGCATCTTTTAATTTCATGTCTGAGATCACCATCTGCAGTGATTTTGGATCCCCCCAAAATAAAGTCTGACACTCTTTCCATTGATTCCCCATCTATTTGCATGAAGTGATGGGACCAGATGCCATGATCTTAGTTTTCTGAATGTTGAGTTTTAAGCCAACTTTTTCACCCTCCACTTTCACTTTCATCAATAGGCTCTTTAGTTCTTCTTCACTTTCTGCCCTAAGGGTTATGTTATCTGCGTATCTGAGGTTATTGATATTTCTCCCAGCAATCTTGATTCCAGCTTGTGCTTCATCCAGCCTGGCATTTCTCATGATGTACTCTGCAGAGAAGTTAAATAAGCAAGGTGACAATATACAGCCTTGATGTACTCCTTTCCCTACTTGGAACCAGTTTATTATTCTATGTCCAATTCTAACTGTTGCTTCTTGATCTGCATACAGATTTCTCAGAAGGCAGGTCAGGTGGTCTGGTATTCTCATCTCTTTCAGAATTTTCCACAGTTTATTATGATCCACACAGTCAAAGGCTTTGGCATAATCAACAAAGCAAAAGTAGATGTTTTTTCTGGGACTCTCTTGCTTTTTGGATGATCCAGCGGATGTTGGCAATTTGATTTCTGGTTCCTTTGCCTTTCCTAAATCCAGCTTGAACATCTGGAAGTTCATGGTTCAAGTACTGCTTGAAGTCTGGCTTGGAGAATTTTGAGCATTACTTTACTAGCGTGTGAGATGAGTGCAACTGTGTGGTAGTTTGAGCCTTCTCTGGCACTGCCTTTCTTTGGGATCAGAATGAAGACTGGCCTTTCCCAGTCCTGTGGCCACTGCCGAGTTTTCCAGATCTGCTGCCGTCCTGAATGCAGCACTTTCACAGCATCGTCTTTCAGGATTTGGAACAGCTCAGCTGGAATTCCATCGTAGTGATGCTTCCTAAGGCCCACTTGACTTCACATTCCAGGATGTCTGGCTCTAGGTGAGTGATCACACCATCGTGATTATCTGGGTCATGAAGATTTTTTTGTACAGTTCTTCTGTGTATTCTTGCCACCTCTTCTTAATATCTTCTGCTTCTGTTAGGTCCAGACCATTTCTGTCCTTTATTGTGTTCATCTTTGCATGAAATGTTCCCTTGGTGTCTCTGATTTTCTTGAAGAGATCTCTAGTCTTTCCCATTCTATGTTTTCCTCTATTTCTTTGCAATGATTACTGAGGAAGGCTTTCTTATCTCTCCTTGCTATTCTTTGGAACTCTGCATTCAAATGGATATATCTTTCCTTTTCTCCTTTGCCTTTAGCTTCTCTTCTTTTCTCAGCTACTTGTAAGGCCTCGTCAGACAACCATTTTGCCTTTTTGCATTTCTTTTTCGTGGGGATGGTCTTGATCACTGCCCCTTGTACGATGTCAGGAACCTCCGTCCATAGTTCTTCAGGCGCTCTGTCTATCAGATCTCATCTCTTGAACCTATTTCTCACTTCCACTGTATAACCCTGGACTTCCCTGGTGGCCCAGATGGTAAAAGCATCTGCCTACAATACGGGAGACCCGGGTTCAATCTCTGGGTCAGGAAGATCCCCTAGAGAAGGAAATGGCAACCCACTCCAGTACTCTTGCCTGGAAAATCCCATGGATGGAGAAGCCTGGTAGACTACAGTCCATGGGGTCGCTATGAGTCAGACATGACTGAACGACTTCACTTTCACTTTCTGTATAACCCTAAGGGATTTGGTGTAGGCCATTCTGAAGGAGATCAACCCTGGGATTTTTTTGGAAGGAATGATGCTAAAGCTGAAGCTCCAGTACTTTGGCCACCTCGTGCGAAGAGTTAACTCATTGGAAAAGACTCTGATGCTGGGAGGGATTGTGGGCAGGAGGAGAAAGGGATGACCCAGGGTGAGATGGCTGGATGGCATCACGGACTCGATGGACGTGAGTCTGAGTGAACTCCAGGAGTTGGTGATGGACAGGGAGGCCTGGTGTGCTGCGATTCATGGGGTCGCAAAGAGTCGGACACAATTGAGCGACTGAACTGAACTGAACTGAACATACCTGAATGGTCTAGTGGTTTTCCCTACCTCTTCAATTTAAGTCTGAACTTGGTAATAAGGAGTTCATGATCTGAGCCGCAGTCAGCTCTCGGTCTTGTTTTGGCAGACTGTATAGAGCTTCTCCCGGAGAAGGCAATGGCACCCCACTCCAGTACTCTGGCCTGGAAAATCCCATGGATGGAGGAGCCTGGTAGGCTGCAGTCTATGGGGTCGCTAGGAGTCGGACATGACTGAACGACTTCACTTTCACTTTTCACTTTCATGCATTGGAGAAGGAAATGGCAACCCACTCCAGTGTTCTTGCCTGGAGAATCCCAGGGATGGGGGAGCCTGGTGGGCTGCCATCTATGGGGTCCCACAGAGTCGGACACAACTGAAGCAACTTAGCAGCAGCAGCAGCAGCATAGACCTTCTCCATCTTTGGTTGCAAAGAATATAATCAATTTGATTTCTGTATTGACCATCTAGTGATGTCCATGTGTAGAGTCTTCTCTTGTGTAGTTGGAAGAAGGTGTTTGCTATGACCAGTGTGTTCTCTTGGCAAAACTCTGTTAGCCTTTGACCTGCTTCATTTTGTACTCCAAGGCCAAATTTGCCTGTTACTCCAGGTAGCTCTTGACTTCCTACTTTTGCATTGCAGTCCCCTATAATGAAAAGGACATCTTTTGGGGGTGTTAGTCTAGAAGGTCTTATAGGTCTTCAGAAAACCATTCAGCTTCAGCTTCTTGAGCATTCCTGGTCAGGGCATAGCCTTGGATTACTGTGATATTGAATGGTTAGCCTTGGAAATGAACAGAGATCATTCTGTCGTTTTTGAGATTGCATCCAAGTACTGCTTTTTTGGACTCTTTTGTTGACTATGATCGCTACTCCAATTCTAAGGGATTCCTGCCCTCAGTAGTAGATATAATGGTCATCTGAGTTAAATTCACCCATTCCAGTCCATTTTAGTTTGCTGATTCCTAAAATGTTGACGTTCACTCTTGCCATCTCCTGTTTGACCACTTCTAATTTGCCTTGATTCATGGAAAGACATTCCAGGTTCCTATGCAATATTGCTCTTTACAGCATCGGACGTTTCTTCTATCACCAGTCACATCCACAACTGGCTGTTGTTTTTGCTTTGGCTCTGTCTCTTCATTCTTGCTGGAGTTATTCCTCCACTGATCTCCAGTAGCGTATTGGGGCACCTACCGACCTGGGGAGTTCATCTTTCAGTGTCCTATCTTTTTACCTTTTCATGCTATTTATGGGGTTCTCAAGGCAAGAATACTGAAGTGGTTTGCCATTCCTTTCTCCAGTGGACCATGTTTTGTCAGACCTCTCCACCATGACCCGTCTGTCTTGGGTGGCCCTGCATGGCATGACTTAGTTTCATTGAGTTAGACAAGGCTGTGGTCCAGGTGATCAGATTGGCTAGTTTTCTGTGATTGTGGTTTTCAGTCACTCTGCCCTCTGATGGAGAAGGATAGGAGGCTGATGGAAGCTTCCTGATGGGAGAGACTGACTGAGGGGAAACTGGGTCTTGCTGTGATAGGAGGGGCCGAGCTCAGTAAATCTTCAATCCAGTTTTCCGTTGATGGGCGGGGCCGTGTTCCCTCCCTGTTGCTTGGCCTGAGGCCAACTGTGGTGGAGGTCATGAGGATAATGGCGACCTCCTTCCAAAGGTCCCACGTGCACCGCCAGGCTCGGTGCCCCCACCCTGCAGCAGGCCACCGCCGACCCTCGCCTCCCCCGGAGACTCCTGGACACTCATGGGCGTGTCTGCCTCAGTCTCCTGTGGGGTCACTGCTCCTTTCTCCTGGGCCCCTGGGAAAGCCCAAATAAACAATATTGTTGAATAAATAACATTAGATAATGATAAATCTGCTAAAATTTTAAAAACAGATACTTTTTAAATGTTTTTATTGTGAGTTTCTGGTTTGATGTGTGCAGTATTATTGCTAGGGGAAGCACTCTGACTGAACCCACCCACCCTGGTCAGACCCTTTAACCAGTTGCATGAGTTGTTTTACAACAGGAGGTCCTCGTAAGGAGTACGGAATAAGCCACCACCAACCGGAAGAGTTCGGGAAAGGTTGAAAGGAGACACCAAGTGTCCGTCCACTTCCCAGAATCCCTCTCGCTAACATCCATCTTGGCTGAGCGATGCTGCTCCACCAGGAAAGACTCTGAATTAGAATGACTGGCCAAAGACCACCCGGGAACTAATCCCGTCACCATAAACCCGAGACTGCGAGCCACACGGCAGAGCAGCTCTCCTGGGTGCCCTTCCCCTGCTGCTCTCCACCCAGGCGCCCTTTCCCAATAAAATCTCTTGTTTTGTCAGCACATGTGTCTCCTCGGACAATTCATTTCCGAGTGTTAGACAGGAGCCCAGTTTCAGGCCTGGAAGGGGTCCCCCTTCCTGCAACATTATGACCTATAATAAATATTTATCTGATCACTCAGGGGACCAACATATATTTCTCATATATATTTGGCTTTTGTCCACAGATCCCAGCTCACAGTTCCCCCCAAACCTTTGGAATTCCGTGGGCAACTCGAGAACAGGAATACCTTTTATCGATGTATTTGCTCTCTTATCCTCAGTCCTGAAATTGCTTCAAAGTCATAAAGGTGAACTGGGTGTCTTGGAGTTCATAACAAGCCTATACCCCCACATTAACTGAGATTTTGTTAATGAGATTACTTTGGAAGCATCTGAGGGTGTGGGGGGTGGGCTGGAGGGGGAGGTACACGCAGGGCTGGTTGCCAGGGACCCAGCCATGAAAACAAGGTGGAACTTCAGGGCTACCTCGTGATTTCCAGGCAGGGGAGGCTGAATGTTCCATGAGTCACTAATGGTCAGTTATTTAATCACTCATGATTTCATCATGGAGACCCCTAAAACCTGGAAGATAAGGGTTCCGAGAGCTTCCGTGTTGAACACGTGTCATCTGGGGAGCAGGTGGCACCTGTAGAGGGCGTGGAATCTCCACCCCTTCCCCACACCTGCCCTGTGCCTGTCTCACACCAGCTCTTCCTGAGCTATAATCTTTCAGGACAAACCCGTAATCCAGTAAATAAAGTCTGAGTTCCACCAGCTGCTCTAGCAAATTGATTGAACCCGAGGAGGGGATCCTGGGAGCCACGGATTTATTGCCGGTTGGTCAGAAGCACAGGTAACGAGCCAGGCTTGTATTTGGTGTGTTTGGCGTCTCTGGTGGAAGGCAGCTCGTGGGACTGAGCCCCTAACCACGGGATCCGGTGCTGTCCCCGGACACACGGAGTCAGAGCTGAGCTGACTGTAGGACAGACACCCAGCTGCGTGGCTCTGGTGATAAAGAACCTGCCTGCCAGTGCAGGGGACGTGAAAGACGCGAGTCTGAAGCCTGGGTCAGGAACATCCCCTGGAGAAGGAAACGGCAACCCGCTCTACCCAACTCCATGGGTAATTCCATGGACAGAGGAGCCTGGCGGGCTACAGTCCATGGGGTCGCAAAGAGTCGGGCACGACTGCAGCGACTGAGCGTGCACACACGATTGCCCCTTGGTGGTTCAGTTCAGTTCAGTTCAGTTGCTCAGTCGTGTCCAACTCTTTGCGACCCCATGAATCGCAGCACGCCAGGCCTCCCTGTCCGTCACCAACTCCAGGAGTTCACTCAAACTCATGTTCATCGAGTCTGTGATGCCATCCGACCATCTCATCCTCGGTCGTCCCCTTCTCCTCCTGCCCCCAATCCCCCCCAGCATCAGAGTCTTTTCCAATGAGTCAACTCTTCCCATGAGGTGGCCAAAGTACTGGACTTTCAGCTTTAGCATCATTCCTTCCAAAGAAATCCCAGGGCTGATCTCCTTCAGAATGGGCTGGTTGGATCTCCTTGCAGTCCAAGGGACTCTCAAGAGTCTTCTCCAACACCACAGTTCAAAAGCATCAATTCTTCGGCGCTCAGCTTTCTTTATGGTCCAACTCTCACATCCATACATGACCACAGGAAAAACCATAGCCTTGACTAGACGGACCTTTGTTGTTGGTGGTGGGGGTACACTCCCCAAAAATACACTTTGAAGTTGGGTCCAAAACCTTATAGTGAATGGTTCATACAACCTGTAAAAAGCTGTTGCCTGTGTTTTAAAAAATCTCCAGAAATATTTCACATAAAGGGCTAATTGATGGAGTTGTAAAAGGCATTGAAAATAAACCAAAGGACAAGTCATAAAGCGTTTAGTCACAACAGCACCCTTCCCTCTCTGCTGCGCTGGGAACTCCACTCATATACGCAAAGTTGGGGGCTTCCCAGGTGGCTCAGCTGGTAAAGCATTCGCCTGCAATACAGAAAACCCTGTTCTGATTCCTGGGAAGATCCCCTGGAGAAGGGATAGGCTACCCACTCCAGTATTCTTGCCTGGAGAATCCCATGGACAAAGGAGCCCGGAGGGCTACAGTCCAGTGGGTCACAAAGAGTTGGACATGACTGAGCAATTAAGCATGATACATGCAAAATTTATATGAGCATCTTTGGAATCCAATATGAAGCTTTGATCGCGTTTAGAAAAAAAGAAAAACAAGCAAAGAAACAAAACATGACATAGCTAAAAGAAAAGAGAGAATTAATTCAAAGCGGATGGAAATTTCTGGTCAAAGAATCGCTCAGCTCCCTCGTTCTTTCTCTGCCTTCTGATTCAAAAATCTAAGTCGTGTCAGGACTAGAAATTAGTGTTTCTTGCAAAAGCCTTCTCAGAGTGTATAAAATCAAAACAGAGTTCTTAATGAATCAAGAAACTATCAGGATGGCCCAGCACCTCTGGGCTCACCAGCTCCTCAAAAGCAGGACTGTGCATTTTATTTCTCTCAACCTCCCAGCGCACGTTGGAAAGATGTTCAGTGAATGCTGACTGAATCGAGCCCGATGAGAAACAGACAGTGCTGTTCCTCTATCGGCTGCACTTTATCGGGGTGGCTTCCAAATCAGTCCAAGGAGATGATGACCTTCAAGGGCAGGAATGCCCTCCTTCCTCTTCCTCACCAGCCTGGCGAAGCTGTCTCAGCTTATTGTATCCACTGTTTTCCCCTAAAATACAGAGACTGGTCACCAGAATTACCTCGCAACATTACAAATAAAAACATGTGTTCCTATTAAAAGTTAAAAAAAAAAATCATTTTGTCCAGAGAGAAGACTTCAGTGTTCTGTTCAAGTCCAATAAAGGGCTTTGAGGAAAACGCTGAGCAGTTTTCTCTTTGCTCAGTCCTGAGAGAGACGAAAGGGACTTAGACTGAGGCTGAATGTTCTACTTGGTCAGCTTTCATCAGAAAATAGTTCTCAGTGCCAACTGCTTGCCAGGCAATGTGATGCTAGCTGTTCACGCTGGCTTATCTGGAAAGGCGTGATGTGAATCACTGCAGGTCTTTGATCAAGAGCAGCGAGATACTTCTTGTTCTGGGTGGGGGGGGTCTTTGATCAAGAGCAGCGAGATACTTCTTGTTCTGGGTTGGGGGGGGGCTTTTATCAAGAGCAGCGAGATACTTCTTGTTCTGGGTTGGTGGGGGTCTTTAGCGAGATACTTCTTGTTCTGGGTGGGGGCGGATCTTGGGAGGGGTTACAGGAAATAAGACATGGTGTCAGGTGTCTTCCATTACTCTAACTCTCACTCTATGCTTATCATGAACAAATGGGAAAATCCCAGACGTTCTGACCCAGCAGGTGTTAGCAGATCACCAAGTTCGATAGGGCAGAAGAAAGCACAGGCGCCATGCTGTCACCTCAACTTCCAGGAATGAGGTGCAGTGAAATGAAACTGTTAGTGAATAACATGATTTGGTTCGGTGAGTCCGCTATGACTGTTACTCTACAACCATAATGAACCAAACGGTGACATTTTTCTGCCACTTGAAAACCCATGATGTACAAAACTAGATGGAGAGCATTCCACTCTTGAGGAGCTAGGAGAGTCTGGCTGAAAGACATTTCTAGACCCACTGGCTTCCTTAAGGATCTCCAGATGTTTGTACCCTCTCAGACCTCCATGCGGACCCCCAGGGCTCCTGGAGGACCATTCTCAGGACTGGATCTTGGAGTTAGAGGAGGTAAGTAAAAGGTTGTTTATTCTTTTTGCTATTCTGAATTTAATCTGGAATGACAGAATTGGGATCTAAAAACAAACAAGCAAAATGGCATCCAAAGGTAAAACAAGGGAGGACCCTCACAAGGCAGGTTGGAATGAAGCTGAAAAGCTGAGAACAGGCAGCAGTGGGTCTTTTTTTTTTTTTTTTTTTTAACTATTATTTTTATTTTGGCTGTGCCAGGTCCTGGTTCCAACATGTGGGACCTACTTCCCTGACCAGGAATCAAATCCAGGCCCCCTGTACTGGGAACCTGGAGGCGCAAGCACTGAACCTCCAGACAAGTCCCAGGTGATGGGTCTTATTTACCAGCACAAGGAGCCAGACAGCTTCTGACATGTGGGGAAGGACAGTTCATCCCTGGGACGCTCAGCTTAGGGTTTTAGCAACAGCGTTAGGAATGAAGGTCTCAGGGGCCTGGTCAGTGCACGGACCTGCTTCTGACTGGTTGGTGGAGAGGGAACAGGGTGCACGTTTCAGGAATCTCAGTCATCGACCTTCAGGCTTCAGCCAGTCTGGGGGCGGTGTGCCTGTGGGCAGCATGTGGTCACCATCCTCCTCAGAGGGAGGGGGGGGCCCCCCCGTCTGAGTCTCTGCAAAATGGCTCAAGGATATGTGCCAGCTTATCTGCATCCCTTCAGGAGGGACTAGGGGCCCTGCGATTCTACTGTCCCGCTGCTCTCGAGTCTGCTCTTTGGAAACGGGGAATACCGCGGGGGTGGAGCCTTTCTCCCACAAATAAGGCGAGGCTCTGTGCTTCCAGTGCAGGGGCCTGGGCTCAATCTGTGCTCAGGGAGCTAGATCCCACACACCTCAGCTAAGAGCCGGCCTGCCACGACTTACAGATGCCGCCTGCCGCAGCAAAAACCCGCACGCTGCAGCACATCCTGGTGCCGCCAAACAAAATTAACTTAGAAAGACAGAGAAAGAGAGAAAGAAACAGAACCGGAGGACACAAAGGGGCATTGGACCCTGGAAGACCCCTCAGAGTCCTGCCTGGTGTCAAACCAAGTTCAATTTTCCTTCTAAAATGTCTGACCGGGTTTTGTTTGGACGTTTTAGATGACTCCGTACACAGCACGTCTCTGAATGCTCACCATTGTATTTTCTCTTCAGCACACAGCGCAGAGAGAATGTGGCGGTGTTTTCACCACATCCATTCAATGCCTCCTCCCCTCGGGCGGCTCAGCAGTGAAGGATCCGCCTGCCAATGCAAGAGACACAAGAGAGGCGGGTTCGATCCCTGGGTTGGAAAGATCCCCTGGAGAACAAAATGGCAACCCACTCCAGTAATCTTGCCTGGGAGATCCCATGGACAGAGAACCTGGCTGTCCACGGGGTGGCACAGAGTTGGACACAACTGAGCGACTAACACACAGCTCTGCTTTGGAAACGCAACATGTGGCTGTCTTCCCACTGTGTGGTTTTCAAGGGCGGATGACTGTTTTCCTGCAGACCCTTGGCCCCGCCCACCCGGGCCATCCCCCCTGGGGCCTCTCGCTGGGACAGCCTGAAGCGTGGGGCTTGTGGGAGCCTCATCAGGGATGCAATCCTGCCTGGCAGCAGCTGACCTGCGCTTCACCCAGCCATGAGGGCAAGGGCCCAGCTGCCCGAGAACCTGCAGCAGGTGGGAGAAGCCCGTCATCTCTTCCGCAGTGCGCAGGTGCTCCTCCTATGCCAGGAGTGGTAAGGAGCTAAGGCCCCTCATTCTCCCTGGCTCCCAGCTTTCTCCTTCGTTCCTCTGTAGGGAGGACACCGCAGTGGCTTTGCCTGTGTGTATCACCGGCTGCAAGACTGAGCTCTGCATAAGAATCCACGTGTCTGGCAGGATGAGGGCACAATCAGATCACCTGGAGAGCCTTAAAAACAGAGCGACGCCTGGGCCAAACCCAGACAGACGGGCTCGGAGTTGCAGAGGGGGGAGTCGGGCCTCGGAGGTTCTAACAGCTCCACTGGTGCCTCTGGTTTGCAGGCAAGGTTGAGATCCTCTTAGCTCCACATCTGAAACTAGAGACGCAGCCTTTCCTGGACAAGAACTAATTTAGAAAGAGCTCAGTTTCAATCTCATGTCACCTTACATCAGTTTACATTCTGTAAGGAGGTGGAGCTGCCTGCCACCCTCTCCAGCTCAATATTTTAAAAATATTTCACATACAAGTGAGAATATTCAGTATCTGTCTTTCTTTGTGTGATTTATCTCAGCATAATGCCCTCAGAGGTTTATCCCTGTTGTCACAAATGACAGGATTTCCTTTTTCTCTTTCTTTATTTTGGCCATACCACATGGCTGGCAGGACCTTAGTTCTCCAACCAGGAATTGAAGCCAGGCCCCAGGAGTGAAAGGGCTGAACCCTAAGCACCGGACCACCAGAGAATTCCCACGGATGCCCTTCTTTCTATGGCTAAATAATATTCCACGGCACGGCACGTGTGTGTGTGTGTGTGTGTGTGTGTGTGTGTGTGTGTGAGATCCACTCATCTGCTGAGGAGCACAGGTTGTCTCCGTGTGTTGTAAAGCATGTTGCAGTCAGCACGAGGGTGCAGACATCTTCTCAAGGTGACCATCTTCTTTCTGTTGGACAAATACCCAGAAGTGGAGCTGCTGGGTCATAGAGTGGCCCTATTTTTAGTTTTCTGAGGCGCTTCTGTAGTGCCTTCCACAGCGACTGCACCGAGTTACAGTCCTCGCCGATCGTGCTCCCGTGCCCCCTCTCTCCACATCCTCAGCAACACTTGTGATTTCCTGCAGTTTTGTCCGTGGCCCTTGTAACAAGTGTGAGGCGGCATCTCACCATGGTTCTGATGTTCATTTCCCCGCTGATTAGTGAGACTGAGCATCTTTTCATGCACTTGTTTGCCATGTTTACGTCTTGTGTACAAACTATCTTAAACCAAGTTCTTGAATGAGAAGGAAATTATTCGAGGCCCACGCCTCATACTTTTTCTTACCAGAAACACATATCCTACATTTGCTGCATACATTTCCCTTATTATTTCTAGTGGTTTTAATTACATATTAGAAATGTTGACCCATAGAAACCCTTATTTCTGCTGGAAACTAAGAAGCAATGGTATACGATCACACCAGCATTCACGTTGATGTAAAACAGATTAATAGGAGGAAACCAAATATGATTCCTATATTCAGGAACTCATAGAAGTGAGACTCAAACAGGTGAGCAAAGCAGACAGCGTTTATACTTTCCAGATAAAGAAGCAACAAATTTGTGAAAATTTGACAGGACAAAGAGGCCTGGGCTTGGTGCCCGTGAACTAGTGAAGAAGTAACCAGGCCGTTTACACAGACGTCTCTGCCTTAAATTCTCCATCTCTGCTGATGAACTGTCTCTCTGCCTCCTGGTGCAGGAAGGGCACTTCCTAGGGGAAGGGTACTTCCTAGGGAAGATTTATTTTGCACTTTCATGGGGACCAAGGAAGATGAGGTTGTCCTTCACACACTGGCTGTTTCTAGAGTAACTTTAATCAAAAATAATCAGTATAGCAACCAACATGGCATATTTTGGGGCGGCCTGTCCTGAGCCCTGTCAAGACCAAATGTTTTCACTTTAAAATAATCTCAGATGGTGAAGAACCCGCCTGCAGTGCAAGAGACCCGGTTCGATCCCTGGTCAGGGAGTTTCCCTGGAGAAGGGACAGGCTGCCCACCCCAGGGTTCTTGGGTGTCCCTGGTGGCACAGATGGTAAAGAATCTGCCTATAATGCAGGAGGCCCAGGTTCAATCCCTGGGGCGGGAAGATCTCCTGGAGAAGGGATTGGCAGCCCACTCCAGTATTCTTGCCTGGAGAATCCCATGGACAGAGGAGCCTGGGGACTACAGTCCATGGGGTCGCAAAGAGTCCGACATGACTGAGCAACTATTTTCTGTCTACACAAACTATGAGGGTCCAATGGGTCCCCACCACAGTAAAGTGTGTGGCTTAGTCACATCTCAGGACCTACAACTTCAAGGCTTTAAGGAAATAAAAGTATTTTATTTAATGTCTCTCTAGGATATATTTTCCACAAATAGGTATGATACTCCATTCTTCATAACCATACATTTTATTGCTTTTCTGAAACTCAGAAAAAACTGTTTAACAGCTAGAGATCTCATCTGTGCCTGGAAGGACAGGGTCTGTATCACAGAAGGGTTGGAAGGCCTTTTCCTCTCTTTACGGCTCCTCGTGGCCGATTCATCATCCACTTGTTGATGGTGGAGAATCACTGCTGGATCAGGGACCAGATTATCCTTAATAATCTAATCACCATCCTGTTCCGAAAATTTTGGCTTTTCTCACTAGACAGCGAGCTTGTAGAGATCTCCTCCAGACAGTTGAGAAGTGTGCTGTCCTGAGCTCTATCAGTGTTTTACAAAAATTCTCTTCCTTGAGAACTGATCCTCATGTTTGTGAGACAGGATATTGTCCTGGGACATTTAAAAAAATGTTGCTTTCAATTTTATTACTTTAAAAGATTTATTGAGTGCCATTGAACCAGAGGCCTTTGGAAAGGTCTTATTACGAAAAAAGCCTCAGGGTTGAGTAAGCCTTTTCCAGGAATAAGAAAATTAAAGATGATGAGAATCCAGGAAAAAAGCACACATGAGTGTACATACAAACATCAGCCCTGTTTTATTTGTCTCAAGGTGGTATCAACGGAACATCTTACTGACATCTGTGTAAAACTATCGCATATCTTTGGCCTTTGAAAATTCAATTTTAATATCTTCACTCTGTTTTTAATGATGTTAGGGCTCTTTAGGAGTTCTTCTACCAATTTTAGATTGGTTTTGAAGTTTTATGGCATAAGCCTTGCCATTTTTCATACCAGAAGTTACTTTATTTGAATACCAGGGTGTGTTTCAGTTCAAACGCTGGCAAAGATGATTGAGGGGAGAAAAGGGTGTGAAATCTTATTTTATTGCTACCAGAAAATAGTAGCCATAAGGTGGAAATGTGAGAAACCTCCCACTTTGCAAGAGGAATCCAGTATATCATACGTCTTGGCTCCACTGAGATAGGAGACGGAGTCTTAGAACTCTGCACCCAGTTACCGTCCTAAGAGAAGGGACACCCTGCTCCTTGTCCTTCCCTCTCCCCGCCAGCCAGAATGCAGACGTTGCGGCTAGAGGGTGAGGAGCCAGCGAGAGAGACGAGGAGGCCTTGCCCGAAGGCAGCAGAGCGATGAGGCGGGAGGAGTCTGGCTCCCGGCAGCCCAGCCTGGCTCTCGTCTTGAGGGAGACACTGAAGGGGATTCGAATAGGCTGCCCCTAAATATGCCATTTGGGCACAAGGGTTATTTTGAACTGAGAGCAGCTGAGGAGGAGCGGCCAGCAGCAGAGCGTCCTGCCCATCCCGTCTGCCTAAAAGCAGGGTGTACGTCTCCCCTGTGTGGCACCTCCACCTGCCTCCCAATACCAGAAGGGAAAACGGCCTTGGGGATGGAGGCCCCACCGAGATGCGTCTGCACAGACAAACCCTGTGAATACCCTTATCTTCCATCGGCTTCTCCCAAACATGTACCTTCTTAAATACACAGCCCCCTGAAGCCCAACTCCTTCCCTTGGTCTTGTTGTTTCTGCACGGATTTATCACCCTTTGTTAAAATAGAGTGTACGCCTCTGGGTCTGATGACCACTTTGGGATTTGCACCCTTCTGTGAGCTCCTCCGCTCTGCACATAGAGTGAACATTTTTCTCCTATTAATATGCCTTTTACAAGTTTGATTCACAGATCACTGGAGCTGAGAAGGTAGAGGAAAAGGGTACTTCCTTTTTGTGTCTACAACATCAAGGGAGCTGATATACAGGACTGACATGCTTTTTGGAAGGATGAGTTGGCCAGGCTTCCACTACGTGCAGAGATGAGTAGAATGGTGTGATGACCCCAGTGAACGGCTGTGGGCCCAGCACTCAGGCTCAGCACATCACCCAGGACTACTCATTTCCTCCGGACCCTCAGTTATTCCCTCTCCTCTGTTCTTTTTGGAGAAAACTCAAGAAATACTATTATTGCATTCATAAACATTTTAGTTGTATGCCCATAAATGTCCGTCTAGTCAAGGCTATGGTTTTTCCAGTGGTCATGTATGGATGTGAGAGTTGGACTATAAAAAAAGCTGAGTGCTGAAGAATTGATGCTTTTGAACTGTGTTGGAGAAGACTCTTGAGAGCCCCTTGGACTGCAAGGACACCCAACCAGTCCACCCTAAAGGAAATCAATCCTGAATGTTCACTGGAAGGACTGATGCTGAAGCTGAAACTCCAATACTTTGGCCACCTGACTCAAACAGCCCACTCACTGGAAAAGACCCTGATGCTGGGAAAGATTGAGGGCAGGAGGAGAAGGGGACGACAGAGGATGAGGTGGTTGGATGGCATCACCGACTCAATGGACATGAGTTTGAGTGAACTCTGGGAGTTGGTGATGGGCAGGGAGGCCTGGCGTGCTGCAGTCCATGGAGTTGCAAAGAGTCAGACACGACCGAGTGATTGAACTGAACTGAACTGAACAACATACACACCCCGCCTCTTCTTCTATGCCCACTAATCCCAACACAGGACTTCCTCCAAATCGAATCACCTCCCAGAGGCCCCACCTCCAGATACCATCACAGTGAGGTCAGCTTGTCACTGTATGAATTTTGGGTGGGACACAAATATTTGGTTCACAACAGCCGAGATGTTCCCCTTCACTCCTTTTCCGTGCTGTGGACTTGCTCCATCACACTTCGGCTCTGGGTTACACACAGCCCTGCAGAGAACAGCTCTGTGCAGCTATCTTCCCACACCATTGCTGGTGTATCTGTGGGATAGACGCCTAGAAGCATGACCGCCAGGTCAAAGGACAAGTGGCAGGCCCACACCTGTGATATCACCAAGCAACGCCCTCCCTCCTTAAAGGTGGTATGGTTTTGCTCTCCTTTCGGCTCAAGTGAGGGGGCCTGTGACCCCACACACAGCCTTGTCAATGGTTTCTTGTCTACCTTTAAGGTGTTCGCCATTGGAATAGCTAAATTATTTTTTACTGTGGTAAAAAACGCATACAGTGAGATATAGTTAACAAATTCTTACACGCATAGACCGGCATGGTGAACGTTACATGTGCCCGTTGCTCTGGAGCAGACCCCGAACTCTGCCTCCTTTCAGAACTGAGGCTCCGTGGCCCCGAGCAGCCACACCCGCTGCCCTCTGTCCCAGCCCCGGGCAGCCAGCACCCTTCTACTGCCTGCTCTTGTGAGTTTGACAACCCCAGATACCTGATTTAAGTGAGATTGCACGGTATGTGTCCTTCTGTGATGGGTTTATTTGCCTAGTTATCACACTCCATGCCTGCTATAGCCAAGGTCAAGGTGAAAGGTGACAGGCAAGATGTTTATTGATAAACCCCAAATGTCTTGGGGAAAAGATAGGCCACAGGTCGGCTCAGGAAGCCCAACTGCCGGTTTTGGATCCAAAAAAAAGGGCTATTTTCACTGTAAATATTATAAGAGCAGGTGGCCCAGAGCTTCTGTATGGAGTGTTTCTGGAAAAAATAAGGTTTCTTTCAAACAGCTCTGTTGCAGATGCCCAGTGGATTTTACCTGGATGGAGTAGAAGCAATCTGGGTCAGGCCTGTTTGGTGTCTTGGTCCTGTGCCCCGAAGAAAAGACATGGGGACGTCAGGAGGCCTCCTGGCAGGAATCATGGCCACAGAGATGGTGCCACGGATCAGGTGCCAGGCAGCCAGCCTCAGACCCACCCCCAGCTCCACCTGGACTTTCCTCACTGTTTTCCCTTCTCACAATTTAGCTCTGACCCAGCGCTGGAAAATGGATTAGGCTTTGGTACTTTTTATACGCTCTATAACAATTTCACAGTGTGAGTAGGATAAAATGAATGCGCATAAAATAGAAGAAAAGGATCAAGCCCCCTCCCATCTCAGAGCCTCGGGCCCTTGGAGACTGGGTGAACTGGTCCCCTGCCCCTTGTCCCCAGAGTGCGCCGAGAATGGGGTCTCAGTGACACCTGCAGACGGCCTGATTCGCTGGCCACTGAGGCAGGAATCCATGCGTCACAGCCTTGTTTCAGTCGGGGGACGAGTTTCAACGTTGCAGCAAAGGCAAGAGCACACAAAACGAGCAGCCAGAGACATGCGTTTGGCATTCCTGTCCCGGCAGCACGGTTCTCAGACTGTGTCCCACACACGGCGACTTTGGGGAACGTGGCCCCTTGCAATCTGGGTTCAGCCAGGCTTCCAGGAGCTTCTGACGTTTCAGCCACCACCTCAGTCCCTTTTGTCGTAGAGTTTCTTTGCCCAAAGGGTCCACTTGAAACCTGCCCACATATTTAAATATTCAGACTTAGACATTTCTCCAATATGCTCTCTTCTTCTCTTAAAAAAGAAGTCAGCGAACTTTGGCTTTTAGGCAGGGCTGAAAGGGGAACTCTCCAGGTCGGTAGGTGCCCAATATGCTACTGGAGATCAGTGAAGAAATAACTCCAGAAAGAATGAAGGGATGGAGCCAAAGAAAACAATACCCAGCTGTGGATGTGACTGGTGATAGAAGCAAGGTCCGATGCTGTAAAGAGCAATATTGCATAGGAGCCTGGAATGTCAGGTCCATGAATCAAGGCAAATTGGAAGTGGTCAAACAGGAGATGGCAAGAGTGAACGTCGACATTCTAGGAATCAGCGAACTAAAATGGACTGGAATGGGTGAATTTAACTCAGATGACCGTTAAACATCTACTACTGTGGGCAGGAATCCCTTAGAAGAAATGGAGTAGCCATCATGGTCAACAAAAGAGTCCAAAATGCAGTACTTGGATGCAATCTCAAAAACGACAGAATGATCTCTGTTCGTTTCCAAGGCAAACCATTCAATATCACAGTAATCCAAGTTTATGCCCCAACCAGTAACACTGAAGAAGCTGAAGTTGAACGGTTCTATGAAGACTTACAAGACCTTTTAAGACTAACACCCAGAAAAGATGTCCTTTTCATTATAGGGGACTGGAATGCAAAAGTAGGAAGTCAAGAAACACCTGGAGTAACAGGCAAATTTGGCCTTCGAGTATGGAATGAAGCAGGGCAAAGGCTAATAAAATTTTGCCAAGAGAACACACTGGTCATAGCAAACACCCTCTTCCAACAACACAAGAGAAGACTCTACACATGGACATCACCAGATGGTCAACACCAAAATCAGGTTGATTATATTCTTTGGAGCCAAAGATGGAGGAGCTCTATATAGTCAATGAAAACAAGACCAGGAGCTGACTGTGGCTCAGATCATGAACTCCTTATTGCCAAATTCAAACTTAAATTGAAGAAAGTGGGGAAAACCACTAGACCATTCAGGTATTACCTAAATCAAATCTCTTATGATTATATAGTGGAAGTGAGAAATAGATTTAAGGGCCTAGATCTGATAGACAGAGTGCCTGATGAACTATGGACGGAGGTTCGTGACATTGTACATGAGACAGGGATCAAGACCATCCCCATGGAAAAGAAATGCAAAAAAGCAAAATGGCTGTCTGGGGAAGCCTTACAAATAGCTGTGAAAAGAAGAGAAGCAAAAAGCAAAGGAGAAAAGGAAAGATATAAGCATCTGAATGCAGAGTTCCAAAGAATAGCAAGGAGAGATAAGAAAGCCTTCTTCAGTGATCAATGCAAAGAAATAGAGGAAAACAACAGAATGGGAAAGACTAGAGATCTCTTCAAGAAAATTAGAGATACCAAGGGAACATTTCATGCAAAGATGGGCTCGATAAAGGACAGAAATGGTCTGGACCTAACAGAAGCAGAAGATATTAAGAAGAGGTGGCAAGAATACACAGAAGAACTGTACAAAAAAGATCTTCACAACCCAGATAATCACGATGGTGTGATCACTCACCTAGAGCCAGACATCCTGGAATGTGAAGTCAAGTGTGCCTTAGAAAGCATCACTATGAACAAAGCTAGTGGAGGTGATGGAATTCCAGTTGAGCTGTTTCAAATCCTGAAAGATGATGCTGTGAAAGTGCTGCACTCAATATGCCAGCAGATCTGGAAACCTCAGCAGTGGCCACAGGACTGGAAAATGTCCGTTTTGATTCCAATCCCAAAGAAAGGCAATGCCCAAGAATGCTCAAACTACCGCACAATTGCACTCATCTCACACGCTAGTAAAGTAATGTTCAAAATTCTCCAAGCCAGGCTTCAGCAATACATGAACCGTGAACTTCCAGATGTTCAAGGTGGTTTTAGAAAAGGCAGAGGAACCAGAGATCAAATTGTCAACATCCACTGGATCATGGAAAAAGCAAGAGAGTTCCAGAAAAATATCTATTTCTGCTTTATTGACTATGCCAAAACCTTTGACTGTGTGGATCACAATAAACTGTGGAAAATTCTGAAAGAGATGGGAATACCAGACCACCTGACCTGCCTCTTGAGAAACCTGTATGCAGGTCAGGAAGCAACAGTTAGAACTGGACATGGAACAACAGACTGGTTCCAAATAGGAAAAGCAGTACGTCAAGGCTGTATATTGTCACCCTGCTTATTTAACTTCTATGCAGAGTACATCATGAGAAACGCTGGACTGGAAGAAACACAAGCTGGAATCAAGATTGCCGGGAGAAATATCAATAACCTCAGATATGCAGATGACACCATCCTTATGGCAGAAAGTGAAGAGGAACTAAAAAGCCTCTTGATGAAAGTGAAAGAGGAGAGTGAAAAAGTTGGCTTAAAGCTCAACATTCAGAAAATGAAGATCATGGCATCTGGTCCATCACTTCATGGGAAATAGATGGGGAAACAGTGGAAACAGTGTCAGACTTTATTTTGGGGGGCTCCAAAATCACTGCAGATGATGATTGCAGCCATAAAATTAAAAGACGCTTACTCCTTGGGAGGAAAGTTATGACCAACCTAGACAACATATTGAAAAGCAGAGATTACTTTGCCAACAAAGGTCCGTCTAGTCAAGGCTATGGTTTTTCCTGTGGTCATGTATGGATGTGAGAGTTGGACTGTGAAGAAAGCTGAGTGCCGAAGAATTGATGCTTTTGAACTGTGGTGTTGGAGAAGACTCTTGAGAGTCCCTTGGACTGCAAGGAGATCCAACCAGTCCATCTTAAAGGAGGTCAGTCCTGGGTGTTCATTGAAGGACTGATGCTGAAGCTGAAACTCCAATACTTTGGCCACATCATGTGAAGAGTTGACTCATTGGAAAAGACTCTGATGCTGGGAGGGATTGGAGGCAGGAGGAGAAGGGGACGATGGAGGATGAGATGGCTGGATGGCATCACCGACTTGATGGACATGAGTCTGAGTGAACTCTGTGAGTTGGTGATGGACAGGGAGGCCTGGTGTGCTGCGATTCATGGGGTCACAAAGAGTCAGACACAACTGAGAGACTGAATGGAACTGAACTGTGAGCCCCAAATCCAGTCTGTGATGTTTCTATGTAGCCCTAGAAATGAGGAAGGCTCCACATTTTCAAATATTGTTAAAAACAAATAAGCAAAACTGAAGTTAGGTGATAAATAGAGAATGACCCTCAAAGCCTAAAATGCTCACTGTCTGGAACTTGGAGAAGCCCACTGGCTGTCTCTCTTAGATAGTGTCCACAGAACCTTGTTTAATTGGAACTGAGACACCTCATTGTTTCCGTAACGTGCTCTAACAGCCATGTTTGTGGCGAAGCAGACTTGCTCCTCAAAAACCATGCTCTGATTTGTGGAACCGTGTCTGTTTTTCTGTTGCTTTTCATGACTGCCCAGCCTCTGGTTGGAGAGAAACAGCTGCCCTGCATTTCACTCCCAACTGACTAGTATTTACTGAGAGGACACAACGGTAAATAATACTGAATTTTGCTTCCCATCCTTAAAAACGCATTGGAGAAGTCTGACAGGTAAAGGGGTGCCGTTGGGCGCTGTGTGGGGGCTTGGGAGCTGAGGAGGGGTCGTAAACTCAGTCTTCAGGGCCGGGCTGCGCCCCCGCTCATGCATCCTGTGCCAGAGGGGAGACATTTGGGTCAGTATTCAGGCCGGGCTGCACTCCCACTCACCATCCTGTGCCTGGGGGGGAGACGTTTGGGTCTGCCTTCGGGCCGGGCTGCGCCCCCGCTCACCATCCTGTGCCCAGAGGGGGACGTTCGGGTTGCTCCCAGTCTTTCCTTTCTTCTCTGGAAAGAACCCTGCCATGTGTAGCCTCGCATGCAGCCCATTCCATCTAGAGAAGACAGATTTCAGGGAGGGACCCTGCTGGGTTGAAGGCTGTAGGCTGAGAGACTGGGCACCTCGGCCTGCTGCGCTGCCCGGCAGACGCTGCCGCCAAGAGTCCGCCTCTGCGGCCCCAGCCCAGGAAGCCAAGCCTCTGGGACAGTTGGCCCTACAGTGCCCGGGACTTGATGAACCCAGAGGACAGCTTCCCTGACTTTTGCCGTTTCCAACACAAGACCAACCAGAGAGATCTGAGAACGCAGCCCCGATGAGCCCCACAGACACCCCTCGGCTGGCCTGTCCACAGCTTCCCCACACCCACAGGCTGCAGCCGTGCGCCCCGAAGCTCCCCTTCTCCACCAGGGAGCCTTCCAGCTCTCTCCCTGCTGGAGCAAGCTCTGAACGAGTGGCTCTGCTCCCCTGCCTGGCCTTTGTCTTCCCGGTTTGTGTGACGGTCCTGCCAGGTGGGGCTGCGTCTGCTGTTGTCCTGGACTCCAGCCTGCAGGCAGGGGGCACCCGGGGTCCTCGCCTCCGCCCGCTCACAGTGCTGGCCTGATGGCTCTGCACCGGGGTGCTCGCCTGCTGACTCTCAGTTTGAAACCCAGATTTTGTGGCTGTTCCCCATTATTCTGGCATCCTTGGTGGAGTCAGGCAGCTCTCTTTCGTTCTTGTCTGCTGCCTTTTGCTTCACTGTTTTGCTTCAGGCTCTAAGAAGGAGGCCGGCGGGATAGGACCAGACTCTAAAAGCCTGGTGTCGAGCTGACCTCACAGATTCGTGCACTTGCTGCTCTTATCAGACCCATGTCCACTTGGGCACACGTTGCTGTGGGTCATCAGTAAAACTCACAAGCCTCCACTCTGTCCTGATTTTTTGTCCTGAGAGCTGAGCTTCAAGAGAGAGTCTTCTCGCTGCTGTCCTGCCCACCAGCAGCACAGGTTCTGGGGTCTCCGTTTGGAGGTGGCTGACTGTCGGGGGGCCCGAGTCTTGGGGTGCACAAGCATTATGTTCCACTGGTGGTCGCCCGCTCTCACGGATTGTCTGAGTCTGAGTCCTCTTCTCTGCATGGTCTTCAGCCTTAAGCCTTGTTCCTAATCATCAGGGAAAGGCAAGTCAATCACGCAAGAAGTAACCTCACACCTGCCTGACTGGCTGCCATCCACGAACGTGAGAAACAGTGAGTGTTGCGGAGAGTGCGTAGAAACAGAGCTCTTGAGCACTGTTAGTGGGCACGTACATTTGTGCAACCACTGTGGAAAATGGCAGGGAGGCTCCTCAAGAAATTAAAAAGGGAACTACCGTATGATCAGCACTCTTGCTCCTGGGCATAGACCCGAAGAGAACGAAACCACTGAGTAAAAAAGACGCTGTGCTCATTGCAGCATTCTTTACGGTAGCCAAGGAGTGGCCGTGACCCAAGTGTTCACGAAGGACGACTGGATAAAGAGATTATTTTACCTACCTACCGATCTATTCCTTTCTGTCTACACCCCACCCACCCCCCCATATAGACACACTGGAATATCATCCGGCCATAACAAAGAGTGAAATCTGGCCCTTTGGAACAGCATAGATGGACGTTGAAGATCTTACGCTAAGTGAGATAAGGCAGACAGAAAAAAAATTGCTGCATAATTTCATCTATTTGTGGAATCTAAAACAAACAAACCAAAAAACCCAAACCAAGTTTATAGACACAGAGAACAGATTGGTAGTTGCCAGAGGTGGGGTGACATGAGTGGGAGGGGCCAAAATGACAAATTCCAGCTGTAAAGTAAGTCAGTCATGGGCAAGTGATGTGCAGTACGGTGGGATCATAGCTAACGATACTGGATTGCACGCTTAAAGGTCGCTAAGAGAGCGGATGGCAAAAGCTCTTACCAAAAGAGAATTGTTCTGATAACAATGTATTAAGACAGATGTTGATGATATTTATTCTGGTGATCAGTTTGCAATATATACACTTATCAACCGTTACATTATTATAATTACTATGTTTTACAATATTACAATATTGACATATAATATAATATTGACATATAATGTTATATGTCAATTATCTCTCAATAACAACAGCAACAGACATCGAAGATGACGAAGCTGTAGGAGGTTTTCAGGCTAGATTAGAACATCCCCTTGGATGACGTTTGGGAGTTAGGGCAGTGCTCTCGTCTCATTCTGTCCGTGGAGCTGAGACCGACACTGGAGACCTAATCTGAAAAGAGAAGCGAGACTGGGAACTAGCCCCTCAGCTGGGCTGTAAGTCTGGCAGAAGATTTTGCAAAGAGCTTTAGAACAGAAATGAGACAGAGCCCAGAGCAAAGTCGTGGCCGGCAGAGCACAGCCAGTGGGTCCCAGCCAACACCTGCGACAGGAATGCTTGCAGATCCAGAAAGGCCACCCCGTCTCACACACACCAGTACAGAGGCAACACGTGAAGACAAGGGGCCCGTCCCAGCGAGGGTGCTGTGCGGAAGGAGCCCGCCCTGCGCCCTGCGCCCTGCGCCCTGCGCCCTGTGGAGGTGAGCAGACAGCCACGCTGGGCAGCTGCTGGCCGTGTTCCATCTACATCACGTTGCCTCTACTCAGCCTCTTCCTGGGAGTAAACAGACCACATGGCGGGCAAGAGTGTCAGATAACCCACTATTTCGCCAGTCACCCAGTCCTTAAATACAACCCCTGGGCCCGGGGCTGAACAGCAGTCCCATCTGTCCTGTGACCCCAAGCTTGCAGACGGAAGGAGAGACTCCCTCTGTGAGTGGAGCTGTGATGGTGAACGCAGCCCAGGGAGGCTATTTCTTGAGACCCCAGAGGAGTTTTCTATTTTAACCAGGCCATGTGCTCCCTCCAGTGTGTCTGAAGCGGACGAGGATCACAAGTCATGTCAGCTTTGCGACAGGACTTCCCTGGTGGTCCAGGGCTAAGACTGTGCTCTCAATGCAGGGGGTTTGGGTTTGATCCCTGGCCGGGGAACCAGATCCCACACGCTGCAACTAAAGATCCCACGTGCCCCACCTAAGGCCTAGGGCAGGCAAATAAATAAATAGGATATTTTTAAGACGAATCAGCTTGGGGGAAATTTGCTCTAGGATTCAAACTTCACTTTGAAGTTTGGTAAAAAGTGATACAACGTTATTTTCCATAGTAGATAGTACAGGCTACGTACAGCATCTCAGTAACAATACTCCTGAATGTTTGACATCCTGACGTGTGATTTAAAAGGAAAGTGTTGGGCTGGGCGCCTAGCGGTCAGCTGAAAATGCGTCCTAACCACACACTTTGAGAGACACACGTTCCCATCAGATGACAGCTACGGGACAACCTCGCCAGGGTGGCTTCCGGCAGGTCTGGTGTGCTCCTGGCCTGTGGGCTGTGGGCACGAGGTCAGGTCCAGGACTCGCAGACACTTGGGTCACGCACTGGGCCTGCCTGGTCTGGGGGCCTGGTACCTGCTAGAGTCCGCCCAACCCTGCCTGGGGAGAGGACCAGCCCAGGGCTGGGTCCTCCACACACTGTCCCTGAGACACCGGGACTCAGGTTTACACAGAAAAGGTTGCTCGGTAAATGCTGACAACTGATCGCCTGAAAAACCCACGACTGTGCTGACAGCGTGAAACGTAGGCGAGCAGAAGCCAGCCCAGGGCCGCACGTCAGCCTGTGTGGGCCACGGCGCTTCCTAGCTTGCTCTGAGGCTCTTGGAGGCCATGGGGCCCTGCCCGGCGCTCCTCCTCCTGCCCTGGGGCAGGTGGGGCGCCTCTGAGCTCACATTGTATCCAGTGAGTTAGCGCTGGGTCCACAGGCGGCCCGCCCTGCAGGCTTGCTCCTTGGCCTCCACCTGTCACTGTCTCCCCCTGTCTCTGTCTCCCTCTGTCTCTCTCTCTCTCCCATCTCTCCTGCTCCGGACAGGCTCCATCACAGATCCAGGGCAGGGATTCAGGGTCACCTTTTAAAGACCTTAGCACCAGAGAAGAAAAAGCTCTTGGCAACTGCTCCAACTAAAGACAGTCCTGTACCAGGCTTTGATTGGCCCAGCCAATGTCTGGGCCCTATGGGGGTGGTGTGATAACAGCTCCTCTGGGCCCCGAGCTTGGAAAGAACGTCTCTGCGAGGCGGGAGCTGGGTGGGGGCACGCAGGGCAGAGCAGCGCTGGCAGGGTCCCCTTCCCCGGCGGGGGTGGCACTTTGCACTTGGCATTATGTTGGCATTTGTCTGCTGTCGTGCTGGAAGCAGCCAGAGAGTGAGATAAGGCCCTGTTTCTTTCTGGAGTGGATGGGCAGATGAGCAGAGTGGCTGGGTGCTGGTGGTGAGGTGCTGGGTTGAAGGGGGTCTGACTTGGCAACACGAAAGTCTGGAATGCAGATGCACACTGTCTCGATGGGACCCCTGGGCGAGCCCCCTGGACAGCCAGGAGTTCCTCAAGCAAACAGCACTTTTGGATGAAGATGTATTTAAAGGGTCACAATGTGTCCCATAAAGTACAAGCCTTAACTCTAAAAACAAACCTTGCTGATGTGACTTGGTCATAAGCAGGCAGTTTGATGTGTTTATACGGAGAGGTGTGAGTGACTGTGTTGACTTTGTCCATTGAAGGGGTTGGCCTGTTGTTTGTGAGCAGAGCCCAGGTTTAGGGTGCCCTGACTGTGGTCCCTCTGGCCTAAGGCAGACGTGGGCTGCCCTGAGCCATGACTGGCAGCCCACAGACGCAGGGTGGCTGGTCCCCACCCAGAGCAGTCAGGACTCAGGTCCCTGGGTGTCTACAGGCTGGGGAGCAAACTCACTGCCCAGGACTCTCTCTCTAAGGTGGGCACAGAACCAGCTTGGAGTAGAGAGAAGTGTGCCCCGAAGTCCCACTCATACTGGCTCTCTGGGCGATGCTGGGAGGCACTCAAATTAGCGTGTATTTTGTGCTTATCTTGTGAGTCTAAGTAAAGGTCTGTTCATCGAAAGACAGATGACTCGCTGTTACACCTCACCTGGCGCCGTGAATGGTGGGCAGCAGTCCCCAGGGTTGCAAAGGCGTCGGAAAGGATTCGGTGGCTGAACAACAACTTTTATTAATTTGGGCTTCCCGGGTGGTTCAGTGGTAAAGAATCCACCTGCCAAGCAGGAAAAGCAGATTTGATTCCTTGGGTCAGGAAGACCCCCTGGAGAAGGAAATGGAAACCCACTCCAGCATTCTTGCCTGGGAAACCCCATGGACAGAGGAGCCTGGTGGGCTATGGTCCATGGGGTCAAAAGAGTCAGACGGCCTGAGCGGCTGAGCAGCAGGCAGACAGCGTGTGTTCAGCCCGCCCCTGCAGTGTGACTCCGGGGCAGGGTGCCCGGGCCCTGGGTCCCAGCTTCCTCGCCTGCAGGACAAAGGGGCCATGCTGGGCTTCCTGGAAGGCCCCTCCCAGCTCCACGCCAGGACTGAACATGCAGGCTGAGTGGGTTCGGTTTCTTTTCCTCATTGCTAAAAAGCAAGCTTCCAAGAATATTTCTGACTAAACTGCAAAGTCAAAGATAAAATAATTATTGAGCAAGTCTGTTATTTTATGCCGTTCCTTTCCTACTAGCTAATCTACTTTGTGAAATAGTCTATGATCTCGTGAAAAGGAAGAAAGAAACTGTGAACCCCAAACTCACATTTCTTTCTAAGTTAGCTCTGCAGATTAGCTCATTAGCCGCTGAAATCTCCACGGAGGACAGACCAGGACAGCAGGCTCAGGGCAACTCGCTGTGCAGGGCCGGCAGGAGCAGGGATCTTTTCATTAAAGGCCTGCAGTGCCGATCACTCTTTAAAAGTATCAGTCTTAAACTGAAATTGAAACTCATGCACACAGAGCACCTAGAGGCTTTCTAACTAAGGCCCTCACTGCAAAGCGCACGCTGTCAACGCGTCTCGGTGGCTTAGTTTTGGCTGCTTTCTCCTCCCCTGCCCCCCACCACGCCGTGGCCCTCACCAAGTCCAGCCCGCTAGACAGCATCACAGATGTCTTTTGCAGCAAATCTTCTGATCTCAGGCATGTGATTTTTATTTTTTAGTGATAATAATACAATATATATTTTAAAATATAAGATTAGTATGAAACTCTACCATCTAGCTTTAAACAGGAAAACATTTTAAACAGTATATGAGGCTACAGTCTGTGTTTCTGAGAGCGTTTATGTGCTTGGCTAGAGAAACCTACCACAGAGTTTATTCTCTAGAAACTTGTTGTCAGACTAACCTGGTAGGTCCAGCCTGGCCTGCGGCTGGGTATTGTATTGCTCTTGAGCTAAGAATGGGGCTCACATTTTAAAATAGTTGTAGAACTTGTTGTTTTGTTGTGGTCAGCTGTGTCTGACTCTTTGGACCCCATGGACTGTAGCCCCCTGGGCTCCTCCGTCCATGGACTTGTACAGGCAAGAATCCTGTGGTGGGTCACCACTTCCTCCTCCACGGGACGCTCCCGACTCAGGAACTGAACCTGTGTCTCTTCGGTCTCCTGCATCGGCAGGCGATTCTTTACCGCGACCCCTACATCGTATCCTCATTTTTATCTCTTGGTTCTCAAAGCCTGGAACATTTTCTATCTGGCCCTTTAAGAGGAATTGGCCACCACCCCCATCCCCCACGCCCTGCTTGAAAGGGGTAAATAACTCATCTGTGGTTTTAGCAATGCCTCCTGGAAGGAATGTGTAGAGCAAGCCTGGAAACTTTGGTAATAAAAAAAGAGTGAGAAAATTTTGTTCAGAAGATGCACCGGTCGGCCTGTGTATAAATGCGTCTCGTATCTTGTTGATAGTATCCAAAGGCCTCCCGTCAGAGTCGGTTCCACCCACAGATAAGTGATATCAAATACAAACACAGGGAAGAGAGGCTTGTCAGAAGATCCTGCCGGATAGTGGGCTGAGACGCTAATCAGCCGGCTGCACTCTTGGCTTGTTTGTGTCTCCAAACACACGCTTGTTTTCGTTTCACGGGTATGTTGCTCTGCGTGTTGATAGGAAAATTCCCCTGTCGTTCCAAAGCTCTGTCCTCGGCAAGGTAAACAGTGGTGCTTGTCTGGCTGTGAAATAGATAAAGCGTATCCCACCGCTACTAAGACTTGGAAATGAAAGACGCCCGTCTCTTGAATGCGCCACACCGAGCCAAGAGAAATAGATGGATCGTCAGGCTTCACAAAGGGAGTTCACGGTAGCCTCTGATAGGATGGAATAATATCTTTGAAAGTTTCAAAACACAGATAAGATTAACTCATTTGTATTTCTTGGGAATTACTTTTGAAACAATGAGAAATTCCAGCCAGGTTCCGGCTGTTCTGGCAAACAGTCCATACCGCCACCTGCTGGCCCAATCAAGGACATCAGCATTTATAGAGACTGGAAAATACAAAGCTCTGTTTATTTATATAAATATTATTTACAAAGCAAAGAGTCTGTCTTTCCTTCTGTTTGCCAGTGGATTTCACAGAAATGTGCTTTTATGTGTGATTTTTTTTCTAAATGAGTTGATAGGTATTGGGATCACATATAGCTACAAACCATTTCACACTCTTTTTTAAAAATTTTTTTAACACCGGAAATATTTTGCGTTGGTGTACAGCTGATTAACAACGCTTGGTGGTTTCAGGTGAACAGCAAGGGGACTCGGCCACACATGCCATGTATCCATTCTCCTGCAAAGCATTTCCATATTCTCATGGAAGCTATGGTAGTTATGAATCTTTGTGGCGCTAACAGTTCCTTTTCTAAATAGTTCTGGTTCCAGGTTGTTATTTTTGTCTTTGTTTTTTTATTAAGTGAACAGGAACTAAGAAAATGAGGCTGAAGCTGTGTTAGCTGTTGCCATCTCATTCAATAATTGTTGTTTGGGAAGAATGTTTAAAACTACCAGTCACGGTGAGCGTCTACAGTTACTGACTCATTGTCTTTTAAATCCATTCTTCATTGACAAAGAACACTATCATTTCAATGGAGTTATTTTGATGAAATCATTATGTCCCTGAAGTTTGTATCTGTATATACCCTTCTGGTACAAACAGTCACTCCTCAACAAACGTGCTGGAAACTGCACATTTGATTTTAGAAATTAATTTAACCAATCATTTTTGCTTCTACCTTTGTAATATGGCTGTATTTGACATTACTTTTGTATTAGCTTTGTAACAGGATCTTCGCGAACACTAAAACACTGAAGCTGCGTCAAAGAAAGACACAGAAGCAAAATTTATGCAGCTATAATAGACCAAGTGGGGGTGAAGGGGAGGAGGATTGATTTAGGGAAATCTCCATAAATTTTTGTATATTTTATGATTTTAGATCAGCTAAAACACCTACATCTACACAAAGTGATAATGCTGTACTTGCGTTTTCCAACATGTGTAACTTGAAGACGGGAAAGTCTTTTCCTGGGCAGGGTTTTAGAACTGTGAGCTAAGGAACAACAGTGCCCTTCCCCACCTCAAGACCTATTAATTACAGATTCAGACTTTAAAATAACTTTTGAAATATTGGGAGTTGAGGTAGATGCCTAAAAGTATGTCTGTGTGAACACACCAATCAAATATTCCAGTTAAAACCAGATTTTGTTTTGTATCCACGAGGCAACTTAAAATTCAAGTAAGTTTTAAGATTCTTGGAGAACAGCCCAGGTTTCTTACTCGGCGGTCAGAGTCTCGTCGGAGTTCTTGGCGTGTGTACTTCTTCAGACGTTAGTTCATACTACGCTCATGGCAAGGACTGAGAGGCCCCCTGGCAACCCCCTGGTCCAGCCCTGTTTTGTTGGGAAACAGGGGCCCTGGGGGCCAGATGAGGTCGTCTACACTGTCAAAACGTGTTTCTGGGTCAGGACTGCGATGTAGGTTTGACTGAGCAGTGGGTGTTTGAACTGGACTTCCCAGTTGAATGAGTGAGCTCAGTGCAGCATAACCGAGCTAGTCTCTCAGACTCTGGTTCCCACATTTACTGGCCCACTTTGTTTTCATCGTATTCTAAAACAGTCTTCGGGTTCTTTATTTCTTTAATCTATATTGTGTGTGACACATAAAATACACAACACGAATGCCCAGGAGGGTCCGTGTGATTTCACAGTTAGGGTCTTACATCAGGAGAATGAGGCCACAGCTAGGCTCCAGGATATTGACCTGCTTGCAGAGGGGTGGGCACACACTCTAGAGGGCGAGGAAGGGGCGGGAAACTCCTGCAAACTCTTATGCTCCAGGACGGCCCCTCCGGCTCCCTTCTCCACCCCCCACAGGCAGGATCCCAGGTGACGAGCCTCCCAGTCACTCACCATTCATTCATTCGTTCAGTATCTGCCGTGTTTACTGAGAGCCTACAGCTCTGCTGAATCATGTATGGAAGGAGAAAAGAGGAGAGATTTAAAAACATGCTGTTGAATTTTTTTCTAATTCTCGGTTTTCTGCTTGTGTGTATTTTTAGTTCTCCTCCAAGCAGACCAGACTGTGAAATTTCTTTGCGTTTTCCTTCTTTTGAACACTGTTCCCCAGGGCTCCTTCATGTTTTATTAATAAGGACTCCCGAGACATCTAGTTCAGATACATACTTAGAAAAGCAAATTTAGAAAAAGCTGGCATACTTTATTTTTATATTAAATTAATATGGATTAGCCCCTGTAGGACTGGCTATATTTTTACCTCAATCCTTTAAGGATAAAATAGCAAATCTTTCTTGTTTCTCAAAAAATGCTTTAATAATAAAGATTAGTTTTAAATCCTACAAGTAGGAATCATAATATGGCAGGTTATCTAGAGACAAGCTTTTTCCCCTTGTTGCTGTAACTCACCTGCACTTTTAGCCTGGTACTCTGGTGTTCACGAGTGTACATTTAGTACGAAAAGAATCAGCAGGCAAGGCATACAGCGCTGAGATGGTGCTAGTACCTGTTTCTGTTGTTCCTTCGTGTCCGACTCTGCGACCCCATGGACTGCAGCACGCCAGGCTTCCCTGGCCATCACCATCTCCCAGAGCTTGCTCAAACTCATGTCCATTGAGCCGGTGATGCCACCCAGCCATCGCACCCTCTGTCGTCCCCTTCTCCTCCTGCCCCCAATGTTTCCCAGCATCAGGGTCTTTGCCAGTGGGTCAGTTCTTTGTGTCAGGTGACTAGAGCATTAGAGCTTCAGCATCAGTCCTTCCAATAAATATTTAGGGTTGATTTCCTTTAGGATGAACTGGTTGGGTCTCCTTGCCGTCCAAGGGACTCTCAAGAGTCTTCTCTAGCACCGTGATTTGAAAGCATCAATTCTTCAGCACTCAGCCTTCTTCATGACCCATCTCTCACATCTGTACATGATTACTGGAAAAACCACAGCTTTGACTATAAGGACCTTTGTTGGCAAAGTCATGTCTCTGCTTTCTAATGCGCTGTATAGGTTTGTCATAGGTTTTCTTCCAAGTGTCTTTTAATTTGGTGGTTGCAATCACCATCAATATCAGTTGGAAAATCCAAAGTGAAAGAACATAAATGCGTTTTTCCCCATGAACAATTCAGAGACCTGTTCTTTTACAAAGTGAGAAATCAGAGGCGGGAGACTCAGTGTCAGCAGGACAGCATCACCATGAAGAACTCAGGCTGGTTCTGTCCGCCCCGCTGGGGTCTCCAGCTGGTGTGACAGAACAGCACACCCCACCCCCACCCGAGAACCTGTGCTCAATGTGTGCGACCGTTCATCACAGGAAAGGCCTTAAAAAAAGGTCGTTAAAATGTTCGCATTTTGTGAACAAATGAGTTCATATACCACGTGCCACCTTCCAAAGTACGCGTGGTGTGCGTGTTACAGCAAGACCACCTGTGCGCGTTACCGCCTGCACACCAAGGGATCGTGGTGCGCGTGTTACAGCAAGACCACCTGTGCGCGTTACCGCCTGCACACCGAGCGAATGTGTTGCCTGTAGCAGTCGCACTGCTTATTTGAAGATCAGGAAATGACTATTTAAGCTTTGCGTGTCCTGCCCTTGGATGCCAGGTGTAAGTTTCGTGACCCAGTTTTGTTTCGGGAAATCTGTCATCCTGCAGTGTAGCATGACTTTTTTCCTTTCACACACAAGAGAAAACACGCTCCTTGTGCTTTTGTGCGTAATCTGTGATTTTCAGGAGCTAATTAGTGATGTTAAGAAGGAAACACGGGGATTCCCAAATCTCCCCATGCCCCCCTGCACCTCCTCCGCTCCCATCTGAACCCAGCTCCTGCCCTCCCTACCGTAGTCACTTCAAGCTGGTGTTCCTGGCTTCCTCTCGAACTTCCCAGACACTTCTCCATGAAGCAAGAAGTTGGTTTAGAAGCTGTTGTAAAACATACCTAGGATTCATGATTTCATCACGGCTAAGTGGAGAGTTCAGCGAGGCTGACTACATTCACGTTACCGCACAGCCGTCACCACGTCAGCTTCGAGAACTCAATGGCAAGGCCTGTGCGTGTGTCCCCAGGGCCCTGACCCTCCACCGCGGGATGTCCAGTCCTGTCCTGGCTTGGCCAGGAGCTGGGTTAGCCTCACTGCACCCGTGCAGCTCTGAGGACCCAAGGAAGTCATGCCGAGTCGATATTTGGGAGGGCTGGCTGTCAGGTGTCATCTGCAAAGCACACCATGGAGGAAGCCTGCTCCAGATGGCCCTCTCAGATGCGGGCCCTCTCAGACATGGGTTTGTGAGCAAGACCGACTGTAAACGACAAGCCTAGGGCCCCCGATGGTCCCTCTCTAGACGCAGCAGTGATGGAAACTACCTCAGACCTGTAGGACGGCCGAGGTCAGAGAGCTGATGACTCAGCCACTGCCGGAACGTGGGGAGACAGGGCGTCATCGTGGGCGCGCACGCCGTGCCGGCATTCTGCGAAGCCGTGTGTTTCCACGTGGGGCTGAGTGTGCGTCTGTCCTCTGACCCAGCAGAAGTTGTGCAATGTGCTGTTTGCACAACTATGGGCCATGGCCAACCCCAGACCACAGAATGGGCGGCTGGACCAGCTGGGAGGAGGGCCTTCCGCCTGCCAAGTATCCAGAGACCCAGGCTTGTCCCGGCCGTGGGGCCGGAAATGCAGAAATCAAGACAGTAGGTGTGCAGGGCTGAAGCAAAGCAGGCAGGACACCAAGGAGCCCCAGGGCGTCGTGGGCCCCTGGAGGGGTGAGGCCCAGTGTCCCAGGGAGGGGCACCCGGGGAGAGAGTGCAAAAGGGCTCCGGGAGGACAGAACCCGGGATCCGCAGCCCCAACCGAGGGGGTTTGCACAGATTGCACACCGAGCCTGAAGGGTCTCGAGGACCCCCTGACTCAGCACGGTCAGCAAGGGTGGCGAGCGAGGGGCCAGCGTGGAGTGACCTCGGGGGGCAGCGGGATCCTGCTGATGGAGGGCCTCCCCATCCTCTGAAGGAGGTTGTGGAGGGGGCTTCCAGCCTCCCCAGAGGACCCAGAGAAGTCCCCTCCTGCTCCCAGAAGTCCTGCCAGCCTGGAGGAGGGGCTCCCGGCTTTGATGACCCCAAGGACGTGCAGTGAGTGCAGCTGCACACACACACTCAGGGCTGTCAGCATGACCGACCCGTCTCTGCCCTGCTCACAAACCTGTTCTCTTCCTCGACGTGAAGTTCTCAAGAGTTGGGCCCAAGGCTTACTCTGCTCTGTGGCTCCGGGATTTGGCGCAGAACCCAGGGTGTGGCGGGTCTCAGTCCTGTGAGCAGCAGGGGGAATTCGGGGCCAACTGGGGCTGCAGAATCAGGTGGACCCGGTAGGGCAGAGAAAATCAAGGGCTCAGGCTGAGTCCAGATGCTGGGGGCTCCCTGAAGACCCCCGTCCTCTTTCTCTTTAACAGGAAGAGTTCCCAGCTTACCCAGACCTTCTGCTCCAACCCCCGGGTGAGGGCAGTCACTGCTCCTAAACCCACCTGAGGGACCACACGAGGGGGTGGACGGGCGATGCCCTCCTGCAAGGCCACGTGCTTACTTTGGACAGACCTGGAAAGGCCATCTCTTCCAAACTGCATTTTAAACTCAGGTTTCACGTTGACCTATTCTGGCCTATCCAACCACCAAGAAGGTTCATGTTAGAAACCTGAATAATGGCTGGACGTGGAAAAATGAATAACCCACCTTCCAAGAGCTGCTACACCTAATAAGAATTTAATTCACATTTCTGATGACATGCTTCCCTGGAATAGATAATTCTTTGTTGTAATGCTTTGTACCTGACCGTCCACAAAGGACAGAGGGGTCATCTGCTTCTAAAATTGGAGGAGAAGACTGTTGACAACGGAAATGCCAAAGAGATTTTACTTTTGTATTTAATTTCCACAATTCTCGACCTTTGCTAACAGAAAGTTCAGTTTTTGGCTTCCCTGTGGTATTTGACAGATTCCAAATGAACTACAGGCTTTAGCCACAATAAATGTTAGTCCCTGGCACGGAGGCTTGTGGAATGGCTTAGTCCAACCTGTTAACGTTTGGTTTATCTGCTTTACAACAAACAAATGCAGACACGCTTCCTAGACGGGCTCTGCTGAGCTTGGGGGTTAGTGGTGTTGCCCTGGCACAAGCTGACCAGTCTCCGCTGTCTGAGAGCACAGTCCTGTCCGTGGAGGGGGGTGATCGTTTCCAACCATAGTAGTGCACTTCTGTGGGCTTGAAAACATTTCTAGATTAGACACCAGATGGGCTTTTGAACATGCATTCATAGTTTTATGTGCAAGAAGTGGGGAAGCTCCTCCCACAGCTCACCCCGCCTCTGGCACCTCTGGGAGGAGGCTCCGGGGGGGCCGGCACTCCCTTACCCTCGCAGCCAGCCGTGGCTACAGCCAGCATGGGCCTGGTTTTCCAGCCTGTGCTTCTCACGCTACGGCTGTTGTGGAAGCATCGTTGGGCTGGTCCCTGAGTAGCTGGGGTGAGCAGAGTCCCTCCTCTGACCTGCGCTGGGTAGGTGGATCTTCAGTGTGAAAGGCACTGAGACAGTTAGGTGGTCTGTTACTGCAGCGCAGCGGAGCCAGTTCTGACTGATACATTCAGAACCCTGAGAGCACGTGTACAGACGGCCACGCAGACAGGTGGGCAGCAACAGGAGTGATGGGCGCAGCAGCGCACTCAGCGAACCTGCTTCCTTTCCCTCCTGGACCAGAGGCGGGCTCTGCTGGTCAGCCGCTCTTGTTTGCTAGAGTTCTTTTCAGTGACATGTAGGAAGAGGTGATGTCAGCCGTTTCTAGGCCCGGCCCACGCAGCATCTCCCGAACAATCGCCTCTCTGTTTTCTCTTTCCTGCCGTCCAGATGCAGAGACTCCAGGAGGCACTGGTGGCACCGGTAGGCGGATGGGCCCGAGAGGCTGCGAGAGCAGACCCCCCACTGCCCCATGATCCAGGGTGGGCTGTGATTTGAGCGATTAAAAAAAACAAAGCAAAACACTTGTATTTAAGTCACTGAGATTTTGCCGTAGTTAGCGATCGGTGGTTACGTCCTTAAAATAAAATATTTCGACTTCAAACCAACGCCATGCTTCATGAGGAAACACAGACATTCTCACTACAGTGAGAACAATCAAGGGTTCCCCAGTTACCATCAGTATTTAGCTTCGTCCTGGGGGCACTAGCCAGTGCAGGTAGGCCAGAGGAATAAATCACGGTTTTAAGCTTATCAGACAAATTGCGGGGGCCACTGGCCCTGACACCTCCAGAGACTGAGTATTTGATAAAAGGATTCCGTGAAGAACCTCTGAGAAGGAGCGGACCATATGATAAATGAAGTCAGAGCAGCAGGGCAAGCATCTAAAGATCGAGCCCCCGTCTCGACTGTCATCTCCATGTAGACGCCAGTCTAACAAGCGTTGGTGGAAAGCAACTGAAACAACGCAGACGCAAAGGAGCACGGAAGAGACTTCAAAGAAACCTTGGAGTGGGAACCGTCCTTCTAGAGACGACGCTGTTCCAGCCTCCGAGGAGGAACACCAGCCGCCAGCGGCTCACCGACCGAAGCACCCTGGGCGCCTGAGGGCTGTGGCCCGGCCACTCCCCAGCTCGCCTGGAAGAGCAGCCTGGCACCGGCTGGGCTTTGTGCCACTTAAAGTGGGCTTCAAAGGGACCTACAACTGCCAACCCTCCTAGCACGCGTCAGAGGGGACGACTCGGCACGGCTTAGGGGCACAAAACATCCTCTAGCCGACCCAGACGACACCCGGGGTGTCCCTGAAATGGACGTCCTGTCTCAGCGTGGCGGCCCCTGGGAATCAGCCCCTGCCTGCTGCTGTGGGGGGGGCCGACATGTCTTCACAGAGCCCAAACCTGTGCAGGCAGGCCTGGGCTTCCTCACTGAGAAGTGGAGCTCAGCGTCTGTGTGTGTGTGTGTGTGTGTGTGTGTGTGAGACTGTGTGTGTGTGTATCTCTGTGTGTGTCTCTGTGTATCTCTCTGTGTGTCTGTGTGTAGCTCTGTGTGGGTGTACATGTGTCTATGTGTGTGTGGTGTTTGTATGGATCTGTGTGTATCTGTGTGTGTGCACATGTGTCTATGTGTAACTCTGTGTGTGTCCGTGTCTGTGTGTATGTCTGTGTGTATACATGTCTGTGTGTGTCCGTGTGTGTGACCTGTGCATGTATCCATGTGTATCTGTGTGTGTGTGTCCGTTTGTATATGTGTGTGTCTGTGTTTATCTGTGTGTGTACGTGTGTCTGTGTGTCTATGTGGAGTGTGTGTGTGATGTGTGCATGTATCTGTGTGTATCTCTGTATGCAGGTTTGTGTGTGTCCATGCCTGTGTGTTTGTGTGTGTCTGTGTATCTGTGTGTCTCTCTGTGTGTGATGTATGCCTGTGTCTGTGTATATCTCTGCATATGTGTGTGTACATGTTCTGTGTGTGTCTCTGTGTAGTTGTGTGTGTGTGTCTGTGGGTATCTCTGTGTGTGTCTGCGTGTATCTGTGTGTGTGCATGTATCTTTGTGTATCTCTGTGTGCATAATGTTTGCATGTGTGTCTCTCTGTGTGTGTGAGATGTGTACATGTGTCTGTGTGTATTTTTGTATGTTGTATAATGTGTGCATGTATCTGTGTGTATCTCTGTGTGTGTCTGTGTGCATGGGTCTGTGTGTGTATCTGTGTGTGTGTGTGCATGGGTCTGTGTGTCCATCCCCTCGGGGCTCCTTCAGGCTGTCCCACTGGGGTTAGGGGGGTGTGAGTGCCGTGACCCCTGCCCTTTGGGACACTGTGTCCGTGACGTCGGTGCTCCAGACGTCGGTGCTCCAGGCCGGCGCTGCTCCATCCAGGGGGCGCAGAGAGCCTCAGGCGCAGCGGGAGCAGACACGCACCGCGAACGCTCAAGGTGTCCCCGCGGAGGAGGCCCTGACAGCTCCAGAGGTCCAGGCCTGCTCGCTCCCCCAGCAGACGGCGGCTCATGCTGGGCTGTTCAGGGCCCTCGGAACTTCGAGTCTGACAAAATTCAGATCCCTAGAGAGCAAGACAAGCATGCCAGGCGGGCTATCTTAGTAACCATTCCCGCGGCCTACGGTAACGCGCTGTGTGGCTGAGACGTGCTGGAGGGCTTCTGTGACAAGGCTGTGGTTCGGGGCCCCGCTCCGGCACGTCCTGGGGACGAGGTGAGAGTGGGAGGGGCTCAGGGTAGGCAGGGGCTCCAGCCTCTGATCTGATGTCTGCGTTCACTTTTGTCCCGTTGTGAAAAACCGAAGTTGGGTTTCCAGGATCCTTTATATGAGATAAAATTAGGTCCAGATGGTTTCACTGGTCATTTCTTCCAAACATTTAAGGATGAAATGGTAATAATGTTACACAAACTTTTCCAGAACATAGGAAAAAGAGAATACTTTCTCTTTTTACGAGGCCAGTCTACCCTGAATATCAAAACCTGAAAAAGACATTACAAAAAAGGAAAATTACAAGATGCTGAATTTCCTAAGAAAATTATTAGCAAACAGAATCCAGTGATATATAAAAAGGATAATACATCGTGCTGAGTGTGGTTTATTCCAGGAATTTAGGGTGGTTTAACATTTGGAACTCAATCAATCTAATTCATCAGATTATCAGAGAATAAAAGGGGAGATTAGGTGCAGCAGAAAAACTGGACAAAATTCAACACTCCTTCAGGATAAAAAAAAACTCCCAGTAAATCAGAAATCGAGAGAAACCTCCCTTATTGTATAAAAATATTCCCACAAAAAAACATGCTCATCAGTGGAGCTGACAACTGGAGGGAAGTTGAAGCCTTAACCGAGCAGAATTTGGACATGCCTGCTAAGTCACTGCAGTCGTGTCCGACTCTGTGCAACCCGTAGACGGCAGTCCACCGGGCTCCGCCGACCCTGGGATTCTCCAGGCGAACACTGGAGTGGATTGCCATTTCCTTCTCCAATGCATGAAAGTGAAAAGTGAAAGTGAAGTCACTCAGTTGTGTCCGACTCCCAGAGACCCCATGGACTGCAGCCCACTAGGCTCCTCTGTCCATGGGATTTTCCAGGTAAGAGTACTGGAGTGGGGTGCCATTGCCTTCTGCCAAGCCCCTACAAAATCTCATTTGCCTGACACATGCGTGTGTATGCATGTGTGTGCACACACACATGTTTCAGCTTCATAGACTTTGTTACACTGTCTCTCCTAAAAGACCCACACTTGGGTGTTTTCTCAGTTCAGTGTTGATTGAAACACTATCTGAAATGTTTCAACTAAGGAAGCAAAACCAAACAGGCCAGAATGAATCCCGAAACACCACCAGGACCTCCTTCCTACTGAGAAGCTGCTGTGACCCTGAGTGGTGTGCACAAGGCCTTCACGCAAGTCTGGCCTGGAGTCTGGCCTTTGACCCCTCAGTCCCGCTCAGTTCCTGGTTGTCGAAGAGGGGGACACAGCTCTGTCTAGGCCAGTGGTCCTCAGCCTCCAGGGATGTTCAGATGAACCTCCTTTAGAGAAAAAAATCTATCACAGAATCCCTCAGAGTTTAAATTATCTCTGCTTTAATATGTACGTATGTACAGCCATAAAGCCATATCTAAACTCGCTTTACTTACGCATTCTGAAGGTGCGCTGCAGGGCTCTGCAATCTGAATGACGGTTATCTTTGTGCTGATTCCTCTCTTCATCAGCGCCCTAGGGACTCTGTAACAAGTCACGGCTTGCAAGGTGAACACGATACTGACAGTTAAGGTTTAAATCTTTTTCCATTTTTAACTTGGTATCACCGTTCATCCTCTTCTGCCAAATGGTTCTTTTCTCCCACGACTTCTGTCTGCTCACACCACTATGCAGTTTCCTTGAACTCTCCGCTGTGTCGTCTGCCTCAGCGTATCATTCAGGTCGGGGCCGGGGCAGGGCAAAACCGACCCACACCTGATTTTGCAGGCAGCACCGAGTCAGGACCCAGCCAGGCAGCTCACTGAGGTGTTGTCTCGGGCTGCTCCATGCACTCTCCATGCTGAGCAGCTGCGGCAGAACCAAAGGGCCTGGGGAGCCTGAGGGGTTTACTCTCTGGCCCTTTACAGAAAAAGTGTGTCCACCCCTGACTTTTATGATAAACTGGTTAATATATTAACACATTGGAATTAAGGCACCCATTCTCGTGAAGCCCAGTGTGTAAGTGGATGTTGTATTGAGGCAGCTCCCAGCTATAGACAGCCAGATCTGCTGCGATTGTTCCGTCCTTCAGTTGAGTCTGACTCTTTTCGACCCCGTGGACTGCAGCACACCAGGCTTTCCTGTCCTTCACCGTCTCCTGGAGCTTGCTCCAAGTCATTTCCATTGAGTCGGTGATGCCATCCAACCATCGCATCCTTTGTCCCCAGCCTCCCCTCTTGCTCTATCTTTCCCAGCATCAGGGTCTTTTCCAATGAGTCAGCTTTTTGCATCAGGGGCCAAAGTACTGGAGCTGCAGCTTCAGCGTCAGTCCTTCCAATGAACATTTAGGGTTGATTTCCAATTCAGAACATTTCAGACTGCCGTCTCTGGACTGCTTCACGCTGCCAGATGCTGGGTCTGCAGCACTGGTGCTCAGGTAGAGGGGGCAGTTTACTGGCTAAGGCAGACTCACTGATAATTTAACTAATCTGCACATTCATGTTACGTTACAGTGTTCTCTTGGTATAGGAGGAAAATGGACATTATTCAACAAAATTTTTCCGAAAAGCCCACTCAGAACCCTGAAAAGAGTCAGATAAAGTTCTTGACTCAAGACTGTGTAGAGATGGAGTTTACGGGTCTGCTTTATTTCAAGACTTGGGATTCAAATTCAAGGGGCCCCTAATTCCCCACTCTCAACTGTTTTGTTGGAATTTTAAGTTAAATTCCCGGCCAGTGCCGGTGGCAGGGCCACAGTCTGTGCTCCGCATAAAAGCACTTTCATGGAGAAAAGGGTCAAGAAAACGGGACTTGGGAGAGACAGGGCTTCTCCTTTGTAGAGTGCAGAGACACCTGAATCGCAGCCTCCAGAGGCAGAGAGGGTGTGTGTCCTGCTGCCAGCCAACCAGTTCTGGCCGAGCGTGTGCTAAGCGTGGCGCTGTGTGTGTGGACAGGTGTGCGTCTCCCCGGTGACTCCCCGCCTGGCAGGGCTGGCGGTTCACAAGAGCGTGGAAGGGACACCCGAGCACCATGGGACCCTGTGGCAGGGGCATCGGACTCCAGCTGAGGCCTTGACTAAGTGTGGGTTAGAAAGGCCGGGAGAATTGCAAGACTCTTGCAGCACGGAACCCGAGCCCAGGTATGTTCGTGGAAATTCTGAGGAATGAAGAAATGAAGACATGTGCAGACACGTGGATCGTGTATCCCCGGGGCATGGCGGACCCTGCCTCTCAGTCTCCCCTTGCTCGGCCTGGGGTCCCGGTCAGGACGCCCAGGCCCGACCCTGAGACGGCTCGCGGCTTGCAGTGGATCGGCAGTCAAGCCTGCCCCCTTTCCAGGAGGAAGTTATACTTTGCCACCCACCTAGGTTCCACATCATCTCAGAAGTAATAAAGCAGACAGACCAGTTTGTATTTGCCAAAGTCTCTTATGCTCTGAGCTTGTAATATATTGGCCTGTTTCTCCTCCCCCTGAAGAAGGAAACTTTGTTCTCATATTTCTTTCTGAGCAAGACGAATGCGCAGACACATATTTCACGGGAGCTGAGTGCCTGGTTTCAAGTCCAAGAATGCTCCTTGTTTTCTCCTCCCCCTCATCCAGGCCAATCACACACAGATGCCCGTAGAGAGCATGCAAAGGGATCTTGTTCTTCAGAAGACGGATGAGAGGACACGTGTTCCCTGCGACCCTCCTGGAGGTCGGGGTGCGGCCTCACTCACCACCAACCATGTGCTTGTCTCCGGAGAGGTATTTGCAACCAGGCTCCCTTACAAACACCTCTTCAAATGACGCCAGTAAAGCCGCCCTGAGCTGCCTGCTCTGCACAGGGGCCCGTGTCCCTGGCAGAAAGCATGTCTTCAGGGCCTGGTCTGGCTCTCTGCAACCAGCCCGGGCCCCTCAGGCAGGTCCTTCTATGCATCTGGGCCTGGGACTCTCATCCCAATATGAGGTGTTGGCAGAGATGATTTCCGAAGTCCCTTCTGGCTGTAAAGTTCTGCGAGTGAGTCTGTTGAACGTGTTGGAAACCCCTGGACGGACGGACACAGAGGTCGATGTTTGTTCTGTCGACGTGTTACGGGGGCGTCCACCCTGATCACAGAGCCCTGCGTGACTCACTGCTGTCATTTCTGCCCATCAGCTGTTGGTGACGATCGTGCTCTGATTTGGCTTTATTGTCAGGAAAATGGGGGTGCGGGATGGCTGTGAATTGGGGGGATGACAGATAACATCCCACCATCATCAACCCGCAAGCTTTCATCTGAAAGATGACTGTTTCAGGACACCTGTTTTCCCCATAGCAGGATCGTGTTCTTCTCATCAAGAACAAGAACAGGAATGATTATATGGAAGTGTGCACTAGTGGAAATTCAACACCTTCCCCACGGGAAGGGACACACAAAGCCAGCTTTGAACCTGCCTACCTGGGCCGGGGAGCGCCACACCAGCAAGGACGCGCTCCGGGCAACTGCAGAGTGGAGCCGTGAGTGCCCCCGGCTGGGCACATGTGAAGACCGTCGCTCCGAGGGGCAGGGCGCGGGAGTGTGTCCCCCTCCTCGGCTGGCTCCCAGCCTTGTGTCCAAAGTGCCGCTCTTTCCCCGCCCATCTCCTCTTCTCTCTCCCTACCCTTTCTTCTCAACGGCCTCCCCTCTGTTCCAGGGCAGAAAACATGGGCAAACCAGAGAGAAGGATTGATGGTCAAGATGACGTCCTGTTGACTTATGTGACGGTCCCCGGCGGAGGCCCCAGGAGCCGCGGGCACCAGGCGGCAGCGCTCAGTCCGCCTGCACTTCCCCCTCCCCCAGGGTGTGCCGGGCGGGGCCGTCTTCTCCCTGGTTGAGTGATGTGTGCGGTGCTGACCACTGGCTTCTTGTCTGGAGTCAGAATTCCCTGTTTATGCTAGGACCATCTGCACTTTGCTATACACACTCGTGGTCACGTCCACATCCATAACACACCCCATACTGCTCAACACACCACAGCATAAACCCCCGCCACCCAGCACATGCCACACACACGGTCTACCTGCTGGTGCGCACACCCTCAGCTGGCCCAGAAATCAGGCAGGTCCAGAGAGACCCAGCCAGGACCTGGGCAGAGCAAGTGGACGTGGGTCTAGGAGTGCAGGCTGCTCGCAAACTGCCTCTTCCATGTTCGCAGGCTTGGTGGCCATCACAGTGATGGAAAGAGGGCAGATTTTCTGGAGGTCTTTTATTTGGCTCTTTGCTTGGTTTCAGTAGCTCCTGATCTTAAAGCCAAGCACTGCCCACCCCAGGCCACACACCCTCTCGGTGTGGCTGGGGTGCAGATGGACACGCGTGTTTCAGGGTTTGCAGCCATTCCGGGGGGAGACTTTTTCTTTTCAGCAGCAACTTGACTCCTGGCCGCACCGGTAAAGACTGCAGGAGCCCAAGCGGGAGAACGGCGTTCTGAACAAGCGGCCCGTGAGCAGTTCCTGGGGCGCCCGAGGCCCCACCCTGCCTCCCGCGGCCCCGACCCGGCTGTGTGTTTCCAGAATCGCCATGGTGCTGATGGTTTACGAGCGTGAGTCACTGCTCTGGTTTTAGGGAGCCCTCGCCCGGCCCGTCTCTTTGACCACATTTCCACTGGGTGTGGTTTGGCTGCCGAGTGCAATGTGGCAGCAGGTTACTTGAAAACATTTCACCAAAAGCCCAGCCCGCAGCCTGGCTTACCTGTGGGCCGCGTGGATGGCCGTAATTACAAACAGCTGCCCACCCACCGCGGAACTGCAAGAGCGGTCGTTTAGAAGATGTTAAAAATAGTGAGTCCTGGAGCAGTCAGCTCATTTGTTGGTTCAAAAATGTTTGCCACCGAGAAGGGTGTTCTAAACGAAAAGCTGGTTAACTTTTCAGAGAAGGTTCACTCTGGCCTGGCCCGATGGTTAACCTTGCCAATTCATGATAACAGGCATAATAGGAGAACAGCAGGCTCATGTGTGGGTCATTTATGCTTGCGAACTGCTGCCCTAAGCAAGCATCCCAGGGTGCTGACTCGGGGACAGCTCCTCCCAGGGAGCCCGGGGAGCCTCGCGCTCTCCCCTCCCTGAAGAGGCGGAGACCTTGTCCCCGGGATGGAGGCTCTGTTCTCTGCACACAAGCCGTGCTGGGAGACTAAAGTCCTTCTATAAAGAGTGTACCTGGACGAGCCTCACAAGGGGCTCTGAGACCAGAAAGAGAGTGAGGAAAGAAAAGAAGGGAGAGGGCGGCAGGGAGGGAAGGAAGGAAGGAACACGGAGGAGGCAGGGGGTGGAAAGGGGCTGTTCAAGGACCCGCTGAGCAGGGCTCCGCGGCGGGACTTCTCAAGGCTGGAGCTGTTTCTCTGAGGAGGCCAGCATGGCCCGTTTCCAGACCTGACCTCACGCCCGCTGTTGGCAGAGCCGCTGTGTCTAGTCTGTATTGGAGTCGTCCGTGAGGGTTTTCAACAACATCCTCATGAGGCGGGCCTCTTTTTCAAGTGCATCTAGTCCTAGGGATTCTTACCACCTTTGAGGCAGCCAGTCCCTTACATACTTTCATCCACAGCAGTAGGTGCCTGAGAGATTCATGTAAGATTGCCTGTTCTCTCCTGCAGGATTTATGGAGCATCCACCGTGTGCTAGCAGGTTTGGGAAAGATACCCCTTAATAAAAGTACCGTGTGTGTGTAGGCCCCGCAGAGTCGGCAAAGTTATAAAAAAAAAAATACAAGGGCATCCCTAGATCTTGGTGGAATTTTGTAGACACTTGAGAACTAACCAGCAATTTAATAAACTAGAAGTCTTTGTCAACCTGAAACAGGCTGGTATCATTAAGACATGCAAGGTCTCCTATAAAACATTTTAAATGATCAATGCTGAAAGAATCATTGCCTGTTATAATAAGTTGGTGGTGATGATAACTACTGGAAAAAGTTTTTCAGAGTTGAATCATAAAGAAAGCTGAGCGCCGAAGAATTGATGCTTTTGAACTGTGGTGTTGGAGAAGACTCTTCAGAGTCCCTTGGACTGCCAGGAGATCAAACCAGTCCATCCTAAAGGAAATCAGTCATGAATGTTCATTGAAAGGACTGATGCTGAAACTGAAGCTCTGATCCTTTGGCCAACTGATGCAAAGAACGGACTGATTGGAAAAGACTCTGATGCTGGGAAAGATTGAAGGCGGGAGGAGAAGGGGACAACAGAGGATGAGATGGTTGCTTGACATCACTGATTCAATGGACAAGTCTGAGCAAACTCCAGGAGTTGGTGGTGGACAGGGAGGCCTGGTGTGCCGCAGTCCGTGGGGTCACGAAGAGTTGGACACGACTGAGCGACTGAACTGGACTGATGACTGAGAAGAAATGGTGACCATAAACACAGAATCCCACTGCCACAGCCGCCCTTTGCGGTAGGCCAGAGGTGCGCTCGTGTGACGCGTGACCTGACACAGAGTTGTTTATAGTGAGAACCACGCAGGACAGAACCTGTGGGGCGTGAACGATGAGCTGGAGGATCAGAAGCACAGTTTCCACGTGCAGGAGACTGACAGCTTTCCCAGCTACACGTTCTCAACGCCAAACCCTGTCTGTTGACGTATGGTGTGTGGCTAAATGAAACCTCACGGGTACAAGGTGTCCAGGACCACGCGATTTCTCTGCTGACGTGCATCACAGCACTCACATTAATTTGACCATGTTCCTTGAGATAATCATGCTCCATCTCAATCTGACTTTCTCCTCAGGACATGCGCTGGGGATGGAAGTTAGGAGTCAGGGCTGGAAGGTGCCATGAGGCTCACACACATGTCCCCACGGCTGCTGTGATGAAACAGAAAGCTGCTTCAGGAACTGAGTCTCAATTATTATGAGTTGTGGGGCAAATGGGAGAAGGCAATGGCAACCCTCTCCAGGACTCTTGCCTGGAAAATCCCATGGGCGGAGGAGCCTGGTGGGCTGCAGTCCATGGGGTCGCTAAGAGTCGGACACGACTGAGCGACTTCCCTTTCACCTTTCACTTTCATGCGTTGGAGCAGGAAATGGCAACCCACTCCAGTGTTCTTGCCTGGAGAATCCCAGGGGCGGGGGAGCCTGGTGGGCTGCCGACAGTGGGGTCGCACAGAGTCGGACACGACTGAAGCGACCTAGTGGTGGTAGTATTAGCGGGGCAAATGGTCGGATGTGAACTCGCTTGCACCTGAGAGGTGTGTTCGGTGTGTCCATGCCGTGAGCGAAGTGTCTTCTCCCCACCCCTTCTCTCAGGTCAGCTGATGTGAAATAAAGTAAAATTGTGCTTAAATGTTTACAACTTCATGTTTATTCTGCAGTCTTTTCTTGCTCAGCCTCATTAAAAACAAAAGAAGAAGAAGGTTAACTTGAGCAAAAATTAGTCACTCCATTAAAACCCAATGTGCCAAGGCAGTAGAGATGAGACTAGAATGGTGGGGAAATCCCTGGTGACTTCACCTGGATCCATTTATCGGTTCTAATGGTTTTTGGTGGCATCTTTAGGTTTTCCTAAGTATGGTATCGTGTCATCTACAGAGTGACAATTTTACTTCTTTCTTTCCAACATGAATGCCTTCTCTTCTTTTAATTGCCTAATTGTTGTGGCTGCGTCTTCCAGCACTGTGTTGAATAAAATTGGCTAGAGGGGACCTTGTTGTCTTGTTCGTGATCTCAGAGGAAGAGCTTTCCGCTTTGCATCAGTGAGGACGTCGGCTGTGGGTGGTCGTATATGGCCTTTATTATGCTCTGGCACATTCCTTTTATACCCACTTTGTTGAGAGGTTTTATCATATAGGGATGTTGAATTTTGTCATAGCCAGCAGAGCAAACAGCCGGTTGGCCCCAGTCAAGCACTGAGGGGTCTGGGGTGGGAGGGTCCTCAGCAGGGCTCACCGCTGGAGCTGGCAGGTCGCAGGGGGACCCTCAAACCGGCACCCGTGGCCCCAGCGCTGAACAGGCGGCGAGAAACGGCGGGAATGGCTCCAGCAGCGGCTCTGTCCCTGGGGAGCGTCCCGCCGGTTCCTGCCTCTCTGGGGATGGTCCCGCTGGTTCCTGCCTCCCTGGGGAGCATCCCAGCCGGTCCCTGCCTCCCTGGGGGATGGGTCAAGATTAGCCAGCGGGTTCCGTCACTTACGGCCCACGTGCTCTCTGACCTGGAGTTCTGGTGGTGGTGTCTGGGTTGAGTGAGCCGCACGTGTGCCTTTTAGGAGCGATTTCCTGCTCCCTGCAGTCTTATGGTTCTCCTTCTGTTTTCCAAAGCCAGGCGTTTGCGGGTTTGTCTCCCGTGTGCAAGATCCAGGAGCTGGGGTGCCTGGTACGCTTCTCGGGGAAAAGGTTCACCCCTCTGTGACCCCTCCCAGCGGTGGATCGCCAGGGCAGGGGTGTGGGCTTCTCCTCCGTGAGACCCTCTCTCTAGCTCTCCTGCCCACCCCGGAGCTCCCTTTGCCCTCCGTGTGGAGACCCTTTACCTAGCTCTTAGGCCTCCATCCGAGGGAAGACCTTTATGTGGTTGCAGACTGTGGTGTTAGGGGAGACGGCGGCGAGCGCAGGCACTTCCTTCTCCGCGTCTTAAAGTGGTCTCTCGTCTTCTTCGTTAGCTGAGCTGGAGTCTGGCAGGCAGGTTCCACCAGGGAAGCGCTAACTGCAGCCAAAGGGCGGGAGGGGAGGTCCAGACAAGCGCCAGGCGAGCAGAAAGAGCCCCTGTCTCCACGCATCTGCTCTCCTGGCCAAGCGCCCTCCGTGCACTCTGGGTAATGTACATACGTTCTGGCCATGCTCTGTTAAACTCAAATTATAGTATCTTGTTCCCCTCTGCAAACACAGCCAGTATGAACGGTTTTCCCAATGGCTTCAGTCAGTGGAAAGACGGAACAACAGAACCTAGCTTGTGGCCAGTGAACCCTCAACCCACGAAAATCAGATAGATAAAGCCCAGATTTTGTCTACACGATAGACATACATATGTATGTCTCTAGCTATGAATGGCTGAGTTGTGCTAAGGCATCAGTAAGGATAAGGCTGATGGAATAAATAAAGTTCTATCTCTCTCTCACACACACATACACACACAAACACATCAAAAAAGTGGTAGCTGGGTCTCCCAGGTGTAAATTAATGTATGATGTACACATTGTCTTTGATTCATGAAATAACAACTATGCGATATGAAGGAGATGAGTTAGCAGAGTATCGTGATGATATTTCTCTTTGATAAAAAAAAATTCTGATTACATTAAATTTTCACCATCAACAATATCAAATAACTATACAAGTCGATATGTCTATTTAATTTTGGTAGAAAAAAAATTCCCCAAATTGAAGCAGAAGTTGATGCTAAAATTTTTTTAATTAGGAATTAATTCTTCAAACACACTACAATGTCCAAAACTGAGATAAAAATGTTACTAAAGAAAGTAACCCAGTTGGGTGGGTAAGTGCTCATTCTCCAATTATTACTGATCCTTTCAGAAGAGATATTTAATCTCTAAATGATTATTCTAAATCTGACTCCCTGCTGAAGTCGTAGGCTCACGGCCTGCTCTTTTTTGTTATTCTTTCTTTTAGAAATAAAACTGCTTTTTCTGTTAAGGACTATATTGTATTGAAATTAACCAGAGGGAAAGAACCCAAGAGTTACTGTCTTTGATCAGAGCACAGACTATTGCTTTATGCTAAAATGAGAAGTTTAAGATGTCTTTACTTATATGAATTAAGAAATAAGGGCTGTGCTGAATATCATAATGTAAATAAAAGACATTCTTGGATCGTATCGTTTTTAGGAATGCCGTTTTGCAGGCAAATGTCAGCTGCCAGCAAAATGAAGACAGATTGACTGGGCCAGGCAGTGAGCCCGCGCCGGGCTGATGAAGGACAGAGCCGGTCACCCTGGTCTGAAGCTGGCTCGCTTCTCCCGAAACTCCTCCCCGCCCTCCCCGTCCGGGCCTTGCAGAGACGCTTTTTAACATGTGGCCAGTATCCTATTTGGTTTCTGGCTTCCTAAATTTTGTGCCCCTCCCCCCACAAAAGGATTATGCTATTTATTTCTGACTTTCCTGACCAGCCTGGGGTAGGTAATTGAGGCTGAGTGTGAGCCTTTCTCCCTCGCATCCCACTCAGACACGCAGCCACACAGCAGGACAGCAACATCTCATTACAGAGACTGGCCTTCGGGAGACCAGGTACTGGTTGTCAAGGCCGCCTTGTCTAGGAAGTGACCAGCGGTCAAGTCTGAATGACTGTTGGCAACGCTTGTAAGACGCTCTGTTCCAGGAAGACGGAGATGATGACCATGAAACTCGGAAAAATTGGTTTTGGGCAAATGATATGATACACGATACATTTTCCTGCTCTGGAGAATGGCATGAATAGTGGGGGAAGGTAGTCTAAACGGTCTGGTTAAGAGTGAGTTAGTCTCTGAAAGTCTGCTAAGGTACGTGTGTAGGGTCTGAAATCACAGGCAAGGGGCAGACGGTTCAATTTCTGTATTCATTTCAGGAATGTTAGTGAAAACAAAACTGCTTAAAAATTATCCTTGAGATTTTATGGTACAAGTCCTTACTATGTTGTGACATTTTATGGGAAGAAAGTTTTTAAAAAGATGAATGTGAAACTTAAAGAAAAGGAATCCTTAACTTCTTTGTCCAACAAGAAGGATTTCTTTTCCCTTCTTTCTAACCAATTTGGTTTTTATCATCATTATTGTAATTTTCTCTTAGCATTGGCAGTTGGCATTGCAAACTCTGGGTAAAGAGGTTTCTGTTTAAAATTAAAAGATTCCTCAGAATGGTAATTTCACACACACATAGCCCACATGTGGGTTTGCATCTGATTTTTCCAACCAGGACACTTACTTGGACGGGTTTTTGGGGGTCAGCTTTCTTTAGCGCATTAGGTTGTTAAGAAAACACCAAAATGCTGTGCAAATGTGGGTAACTGCGGCCTCATCCCTGGCCCCTGGCTTCTGCCAACGTTAGTCTCCTGCAGGACTCTGACTGGGGCTTCCCAGCTGGCGCTGGTGGTGAAGAGCCCGCCTGCCGATGCAAGAGACACAAGAGACCCAAGTTCGATCCCTGGGTCGGGAAGCTCCCCTGGAGGAGGGCGTGGCAACCCCTCCAGTATTCTTGCCTGGAGACTCCCAAGGACAGAGGAGCCTCTCGGGCTACAGTCCATGGGGTCGCAAAGAGTCAGACACGACTTAGCATGCATGTATGCATGCGGGACTAGCAGACAGGAAGCAGGCTTTAACATTCTCGATGAATGCGCTCTTTTCACCCGTTAACCCTGCCTGTTTGTTTTTTAATAAGAGGCTTTTCTTACACGTATGTATCATTCCCATTTGTTGGTTATGGCAGATTCAGTATGGTTTGTGGTTGTTATTGTCGGTGTTATTCAGTCGCTCACTTGTTGCTGGCTCTTTGGGACCCCACGGGCTGCAGCACGCCAGGTGTCCCTCTCCCTGCACCATCTCCCGGAGCTTGCCCAAACTCTTGTCCATTGAGTTGGTGATGCCATCCAACCATCTCATCCTCTGTTGTTCCCTTCTCCTCCCGCCTTCAATCTTTCCCAGCATCAGGGTCTTTCCCAATGAGTCGACTCTTTGCATCACGTGGCCAAAGTATTGGAGCTTCAGCTTCAGCATCAGTCCTTCCAGTGAATATTCAGGGTTGATTTCCTTTAAGATTGACTGGTTGGATCTCCTTGCTGTCCAAGGGACTCTCAAGAGTCTTCTCCAGCACCACAGTTCTAAAGCATCAGTTCTTTGGCACTCAGCCTTCTTTATGGTCCAACTCTCACATCTGTACTGGAAAATCCATAGCTTTGACTATGCAGACCTTTGTTGGCAAAGTGACATCTCAGGTTTTTAACATGCCGTCTAGATTTGTCATAGGTTTTCTTCCAGGAGCAAACATCTTAATTTCATGGCTGCAATCACTGGCCACAGTGCCAGGAAAATAAAATTTGTCACTGTTTCTATTATTTCCCTGTCTATTTGCCATGAAGTGAAGGGACCAGATGCCATGATCTTAGTTTTCTGAATGTTCAGTTTTAAGCCAGCTTTTTCACTCTCCTCTTTCACATTCATCAAGAGGTTCGTTCCTCTTTGCTTTCTGCCATTAGGTGATGTCATCTGCATATCTGAAGTTATTGATATTTCTCTCAGCAACCTTGATTCCAGCTTGTGATTCATCCAGCCAGGCATTTCACATGATGTACTCTGTGTATAACTTAAATAAGTAGGGTGACATACAGCCTTGCCATACTCCTTTCCCAATTTTGAAACAGTCAGTTGTTCCATGTCTGGTTCTAATTGTTGCTTCTTAATCTGCAAACAGGCTTCTCAGGAGGCACATAAGGTGCTCTGGTATTCCCATCTCTTAAGAATTTTACATAGTTTGTTATGATCCACACAGTCAGAGTTTTGCATAAAGAAGCAGATGTTTTTTCTGGAATCCCCTTGCGTTTTCTGTGATCCAAAGAATGTTGGCGATTTGATGTCTGGTTCCTCTGCCTTTACTAAATCCAGCTTGTACATCTGGAAGCTCTTGGTGCACATACAGTTGAAGCCTAGCTTGAAGGATTTTGAGCATTACCTTCCTACCATGTGAAATGAGTGCAATTGTGCATGGGGTTTGAACATTGTTTAGCCTTTCACTTCTTTGGGATTGGAATGAAAACTGACCTGTGGCCTCTGCCGAGTTTTCCAAATTTGCTGGCATATTGAGTGAAGTACTTTAACAGCATCATCTTTTAGGATTTGAAGTAGCTCAGCTGGAATTCCATCACCTCCACTAGCTTTGTTTGTAAGTGACGCTTCCTAAGGCCCATTTGACTTTACACTCTAGGATGTCTGGCTCTAGGTGAGTGACCTCACCATCATGGTTGTCCACATCTCTAAGGCCTTTTTGTATAATTCTTCTGTGTATTCTTGCCTCCTTTTCTTAATCTCTTCTGTTTCTGTTAGATCTTTACCTTTTCTGTCCTTTATTGAGCCCATCCTTACATGAAATGTTCCCTTGATAACTCCCAATTTTCTTGAAGATGTCGCTAGTCTTTCCTCTATTTCTTTGCATTGTTCACTTAAAAAGCACTTCCCTGGTGGCTTACATGGTGAAGAATCTGCCTCCAATGCATGAGACCTGGGTTTGATCCCTGGGTGGGGAAGATCCCCTGGATATGGGAATGACAACCCACTCCAGTATTCTTGCCCGGGAAATCCCATGGACAGAGGAGCCTGGCGGTTACCATGGGGTTTCAAAGAGTCAGACACGACGGAGCGACCGACATTTTCACCATTAAATGTCGTCCTTGACGTTCTTCAGGTACTCTTCTAATTGCGATTATTATAATCATCATCGTCATAGTTATGATTTTATTTTAGTTTTAGCAGTTGGCTTGTTACTTGCCAGTAAAGAAGTTCTGTTTAAAACGGAGTTCAGGTTAGAACTGGCAGAGTGCCAGGTCTCACTGTCTGTGCGATGAGGAGACGCCCAGGCCTCTCTCACTGGCGAGACCTTATTTATCCCAACACAGCACCTGCATCCAGCAGGTTCTCAAGAGAATGAATGGAGTGCTAATTAGATGTGCAGTCGTGATCTGGATTAATTTATAAGCTTCACAGAATAGCTGGTGACCAACGCGTAATGTCGCAGCTGGGAAATGCTGCCCTCAGGGCAGAAGGTGTCTTGGATGTTTAGAGACTTGGTATTGGTTACAGAACCTGTAAAAAGTACTGAAAATTTACCATAGATGTCTATAAAACACACGTATTTCTTGTGACAAATAATAGTTTATGTATTTTATTGGCCAGGCAACTGACAGCAATAACTGTAAGTAAACAACAGAGGCAGACTTTATTACTTAGACACAGAATAATAAAAAATTGCCCAGGGGACAGAAAAGTAAATTTAAATAATGATATCCTGGCTTGGGAATTATTTCACAATTAAGATAACTTCCATCAAGAGGGCAATATTTTCCAGCTGTTCTCTGCAACCTTTACCATTTGCATTATACCTTTTATTTTTGTTGAGTAATTGAAGCAGTTAATTCGAGGCATTATAGTTTATTCTACATTTGGACACCACGCTTCTCAGGAGCTGATTTTTTTTTTTACCCTGGCAGTTGAACAGGATATAAATGTCATGTTAATAATAGGAACTGAAAATTTAATAACATGGTATTAAACTGTAAGTATAAGTGAATAATACTAGTGCTAGTGCACTTTACTTCCTACATAATTCTGGCCCAGTAATGGAGTTTCTATCCAGAGGATGCTGTATTACAAGATTTTTTTTAAGTAAAGAAGCTTTCAACAGAAACACAGAGAGAAAAGGAAGATACATGTTGAGATGTATATGTGGATTGTTGGAGAAACTCATGAATATTTATATGAATTAAATTTTCGTTGCCTGAAATATTCAGAAAAAAGCGGAAACAAAGGTGACTTTCACTTAGAGCGTTTCCTTAATTCTTCCTGTAATTTGGTGTGTGTGTGTGTGTGTGTGCGCACATGTGTATTTTTTTATTTATGTTTATATACACCCAACAGCACGTTGGAAAAAGCAGAAACACTTGCACAAAGTGAAAGATAGAACAGAACAGAAGTGGGCCAGACATGAGACAGTGTTTAGAAGCGGAACTGCTGCTGAGGGCTTCTGTCGTAACGGGGCTGATGGGCTCCTGTTGCCAGAGAGAGATGTTATAGGGGTCATCAGAATTAACTCTTTGAAAAACAGCAACCAAGTTTCTCTCTTTCATTTTGGCACATCGATGGAAATATGGCTAGGTTATTTAAAAAAACTCAGCTATTTTATACTTTGAGTCAGAGAATTTTCACTGATACAAAGAAAAAATGAGTTATAGATTAAGAGAGAATTTTGATCAATTAAAGTGAACAAACACATTTGCTCTACCCAGCTGCTGTGTATTTAAATCTTTCCCTAACAAAGCCTTATGTATCTTTATTTCCTTTAGTGTTTCCAGTCAGTTTTCATTCCTCCTTTCTCCTGGGCACACCGCCTTGCAGCCACCCCATCGCTCTCCAATCCGCCTTCATTGACAGCTGTGAGGGAAGCTCTCACCCTGACCCATCTGGGATGCAGAGAAAACCTTGTTTTCTTTAGGTTATTTGCAGTTTGGAAATTGAGCAGAAACAAACCCTAGTCTTCCTCTTTCACTGGCCCAAGCAAATTCCTTTTTTAAAGAAAGGTTATTTTAGCAATAAGGAATGGAAGATTAAAGAAATGGGATACTCTTTAAAAAAATTTTTTCCCCCATAGACATGTTTTATATGACAGCTGGTCCCTGGGACCCTGGTCCTGGGACTGTGGGCGTGGTGACTGTTTGAGCCAAAAGACAGATTTCAGGCAAGCGCTTGCTTTACCCCCAAGCATCACGCTCCAGAAGCTCGCCTGCCCACAGGTGACTTACTTGCGTGTGAGTCAGCCTGTGGAAGGCTGAGGGGAGCGCACACAGAATTTTTATTACAGGACTGTCCTTCTTAAAACAGAGCCTGGGAGCCCGTGGTGTGAGTTGTAGAGTGTCTCACAAGGGTTCCTGGCGTCTGGTTTGACAATCATCTTTTTAAAAATGTAGTCTTTTGTGAGCTTGTGGCCCAAAATGATACAGCAAGATTGATGCTGGAGACTCGCAGCTGTGCAAGTTGCAGGAGTTAGGCAACCAGGAGCAGAGAATAAATCAGATTGAGCACTAGAGGGGTGGATGCAGGAGAGATGGACAGTGGAGGGGTGGACACTGGAGGGATGGATATTGGAGAGGTGGACCCTGGAGGGGTGGATGAAAGAGAGCTTATTCATAGCAACCCTAAATGCTATCTGTCTGCATAGTAGGGGCTGAAGTGGCCACCCCTCCAAAAGCTGTGTCCATGTCTTCATTCCAGACCTGTGACCGTGACCTTAATTGGAAAAGGCTCTTTGCAGATGTGCCCAAGTAAGTGATCTGGATATGAGGTCCTCCTGGATTATCTGGGTGGCCCTCAATCTAGTGGCAGATGTCCTCATAGGAAATACACAAGGGGAGACCCAGGAGGAGAGGAGAGACCTTGGGTCAGGGGTCAGAGGCTGCAGCAGTGTGGTCAAAGCCAAGGACATCAGAGCTGCCGGAAGCCGGAAGAGACAAAGGGCAGGTTCTCCCCGGGACCTCTGGGGCGAGCACAGCGCCGCTGCCACCCCGATCTCAGACCCGGGGCCTCCAGAACTGACAGAGGACGTTTTTCTATTGTTTAAGCCACCAGGATTTGATGACTTATTATGGCAGCTACTGGAAATCAGTTTCTTCGTCCGTCTGTCCACCTACTTACCTGTGTCACTTAACACCTGTCTAAATACCAACACTTACCCTTGCACCATAGTCTCATTTTTTGTCGACTCATTCTCATTTCTCTAATTACCTGTATTTAATTATTCCATGAGCACTAAAATTAGTTTACCTATTTACTGAAAAACTCATAAATTCTAATCCTTCTCAATTTGAGGCAGTATTCTATCTCTCTACTCCATTTTATCACACATATGCATATATTAAATTTATACATATATGGTAAAAAAATCTTCATTTTTCATCTGTGCCACCTCTGGGTATTTTTTATGTTGTCTGTGTTAGATCTCAAGCCTTTGCCTCTTACTGATCACAATTTTCAGGTATATTCTTTTGACTTAAATCGAAAATCTCTGAGCATGTGTTAAGAGAGTAACAAAACCAGGAAACTAAAGCTACCCTAGTAACCCTAATTCTCTTCCATTTTCCCTTATTTCAGTCAGTGACACAGGGTCCCACCTAGTCCCCCGTGTCAGCGCCCAGCAGGCCCTTGCCCCCTTCAGGGCGCTCTTCCCACCCCTTTGATGCCCCCACCTGTCTCTCTTCACCTTCATGGTGCCAGCTTCTTCAGTCCAGTTTCCCCAACCTCCCCCAACTCCCTGGCCTCTCCTCCACCATCACACATGTGCACACCCGCCCCACTCATGAGCACACACGGACACACATATTTTCAGGTGAATCTGGGGCCCCTGGTTACAGAAACCAGCCATGCTGGGCAGGTCAGCATCCCCTGAAAGGAGCCTTGAGCCCAGGGGGACTCCTGAAGGACCTTCCGGAAGAAGCGGCCGTGGGAAGGGAGCAGTAGCCGCTCTTCTCCCGGAGCCGCATCTGAAAGGGTGAGAAAGGCCGGGCGCCTCCTTTGCCACTGGACCCTGACGCAGGCCAAAGGCAAAGGGAGGCAGGAAGAGCGCCCCCCTAACCCAGAGGCCCTGCGGTGGAGCCGGGCCCTTGCAGGGCTGCGTGTCCCTCCACTGCAGCCCCCCTCAGCTTCAGCTGCTTTGAGCGAGAATTCCATACTTCCCAGTCGAAGCTGCCTGCGCGAATCTGGCCGCTGCCCTGACGGACACCCTGCCTCTGGTTCCCACACTCCTTGGCGGGTCCCCGCCCTTCACGTCGGTTTCCCCGTCTCTGACCCCAGCCTCACTTGCAGGCTCCCGTCCCCTACGGTTTCGCTCAGTCCTTGGGGACTCCTGGAGCAAAAGGCTGTTCTACCCTCAGGCCTCCCCAGTTTATCCAGTCGCCAGAAATACTGAGCACCTGTTTCCTGTGCCCTGGAGACTTAGGCTCAAACCAACAGGTAAAAGTTGCTGCCTCCATGGGGCTCGTATTGTAGGAGAGGTGAGGGAAGAGGGCAAAGCATAACTAAAATGAAAAAGATGTGAAGTCTGTGCAGACGTGTGTTCTTCGAGGCACCAAGGGACCTCAGTGCACTCGAGAGAGATCGACACGTGTGCTTAAAACGCTGCGTAGGACTGACCGCAGCAGCATCACCGATGACTTGTTGCTTAGTTGCTCAGGCGTGTCCGACTGTTTTGCAAACACGTGGACTGTAACTTGCCAGGTTCCTCTGCCCTTGGAGACAGTTCAGAAGAAGGATGGGCGGGGGAATGGCTCCAAGGTCTCTCCTTAGTTACCACCCACGTCAGTCCATCCAAGGACCGCTGGGCTGTTTCCGCCAAAGGCAAAGGAGGAGGGAGTCCAGGTGCCAGGTGAATGCACCCGGAGGTTCTTTTCCGTAACTCTCTTCTTGCTTGGCTTGGAAGCAAAGAATTCTAAGGCCCGCCCATGAGTTATTGTGGTGGCCACTAAATTTTTCTTGGACAAAACCCATTGGGCCAAGTCTTGGATAACTATCAGGAACAACACCAGAAAGGTCAAAAAGAAATCTCTCTGTACTTTTCAGCATCGGGTTGACCTTCTTCCAGCCATAGACCTTGCTGACGCTGCTCCCTGAGGAGCCACCCTTCAGCCAAGCGACAACTTTTTTTGCCATCAAGACCCGTGAGCTGAGGACGGTCAGCCAGGATTGTCCCCTCTTCTCCCCAGCTCAGCCCGCCATGCCTGTCACTCCTGCGTGTGTGGGTGGCCAGGGAGTTGTGTGTCCCTGGAGATCGGGGCGCTGGGAGCCTGAGGCTGTTTCCCACCCAATCCCATCCATGAAAATCCTCCACTTCTTCCTCGATGATCAGAGTATTTCCAGTGGATCCGTGGCTTTGTCCAAAACTGTTCCGCAGTTGCCTTGGTTCTCTGTTCCTGACTTATTGCTTCTTGTCCTTGGGGCTGCACACCTGTTCTCTGAGATTCACCAGAAAGTCTTCAGGGCTTGACCAGGTTTACACATGTGCACTTGTACACCAGAGCGGCCTGGCCCACTTAGCGGACAGCCATCCAGATTTGAGGCCTCAATTCATGTCCGATCTTAGACTTGTTTTTAATGGGAAAGCATGGCTGACCGAGTTCAGGAGGATTTGGGGAAGCAATCGTCAGAGAACAAGAGCAATGGTGCCTAACACGTGTTGAGCACAAGCTATGTGTTAAGTGTGAGACAGTTTCCGCTGCAATCACTGGGCAATCGAGGTCAACGGCACAGACAGTTGAGCGTTTCAGTTCTCTTCCCAGGGCTCCGGACCGGAGCGTGGCTGTGGGTCCCAGCGGGAGCTCAGTGACGCTGGACTTCAGGTCTCTGCGTCTCACCCATAAGCGCTGGCCACATTTGTCACTAGTACATATTGATCTGAAAACCACCACAACCGAAGGCGGGTGGGTCCCAAACCCGCGCTCCTCTTCACGTTGGAGAGAAGCGTGGTGGAGACTGTCTCCGTGCTGTCTCGACCCGCCCACCTGCCCCGGGAATTCCCACTTCTCTCGATTCGCTGCTTCTCTCTCCAGGAGAACACACGCTCCTCCAGGAGCCTCCATGAACATTCACAGACGTTCCGCAGGTCTCAGGAACCGGCTGGGGCTTCTTGTTTAATACTCATGGGTAACTGGGGCCTGGAGAGCTTTCAAAGCCCCTGGTTTCGCCGGCAGACTGGGGATGAAGGGGCCAGGGAGCGGGGAAATGGCGTGTGACCAGGCTGAGCCCCGTGTGTTGGCTTCGGATGACAGTGTACCCTCACTCCAAGGACCTTAATTGGCTGATAGAGCGACTGCTTCAGCCAAGGGGCCAATTAATACCCAACATTTGAGGGTTGGTTTTCCAACCCCAGTAAGATGAGTTTCTTGGCATAAAAGGGGTAACTGCTGTGAACGCAATTCATTTCCTTGACTCTGCACCCGCTCTATAATGTAAGGGTATCACTCTGTCTGGTTAATTCCAGACAAGGTTCTGTGAGCAGATGGGGAATTTGGATTTTCGAATTTGAAAAAAAAAAAAAAAGCCTAAGTGAGTGTGAGTTTTATGCAGTTATGTTGATACTTCTTCCGTCTCATGGAAAATGTACTAAGTTCCAATATTGCAGAAGGCGGGCTGTGAGAGTGGAGCAGAGTGGAGCCTGAGAGGGCTGAGGCCTGATCTGGTTCAACAGGCGGTCGGTCCAGAGAAGCTGCCCTGAGCCAGGAAACCCCGACTCTGCCCCTGGCGTGGAAGGTGCCCTCAGACAGTCAGCACTGTGGTCACCGCCTGGAGGAGGCGGCTCACTCCAGAACAACAGTCACAGACAGACAGGAAGCTGGCACTTCTTAGCTGAGAGCACTTAAGTCTCCTGATCTGATCCATAAAGTTGGGGTCATAACACTGCCCTGTGTTTCAAGGCTGACATCAAAGAACACACGTGGGAGTTCAAGGACATTCAGTCAACGTCGGCTCCCTGTCCCTCCCTTGCCCAGGGCAGCTGCTACAGGCAGCCCGACCTGAGGGCCTTGGTGCTCCACACTGTCTTGGGGAACCACAAACAGTGCCATGCTTGGCTCCGAAATACCAGCCCCGCAAGAGCAAACTTCAGAAAACAAGCTTGTGAGACAGCGCTGCCCCCAAGCAGATGTGTTGTCCTGAGGCCTGAATTCCAGTGTCTTTGCTTGCCCTGCATTCTGTGGGCTGCCCGCTCACCACTGCTCTTCACAAGGCCCACCCTGGACGTCCTTTCTCTTTCTCTCATTTACCAGGTAAATGAAGCCTGTTGTCAAAACTTCCTTTCCCTCGTTCACTCCGGCCTGACTTTGCAAGCTGCGAGTGCTTTTATTCAGGCTGCAGAAAAGAGCACTAAACCAGATGTCGGGAGCCTGGGTTTCTGGAAGCCATTCCCCTTCTCTCTGATGAGACGTCTGACGTGTGAAGGGGCGCCCCTGGCAGGAAGCCAGCCCTGCCGTGCACACAGGCTCACTCACGCCTGGCCTCGCGCACCCCGCCTCGGTCTGCAGCACCAGCTGTGCCGGGGCGCCTGCTCATCACCCCTGCGCTTCCCCGGGCTCACCGGCTCCCCCGGGGTGTCTGCTGTGGGTCATTCGGTAGCTGAGGGCTCCTCATTACAGGGAACCCACAAAGTGCTGGAGTTTGTCAAGTGGTCCAGCCCAGGTAGGTGTCATTTTGTTTAGAAAAGAAAGCAAGTTCACTCAAGACTCCTTCCCTTTCTTCGTGACTTCTGCAGTGATCCCTGTGCACAGGAAGCGGGCTGCTCTGCAGCAGTCCCCGCAGACCTGGCCTAGCCTGGGCGGGGGTGTGGGGTGCTCCTCCAGCTGAGGGGCTATTAGTGGGCGCCCACCTGGGTGTCGGGCCTGCGGCCAGCCCCCTGTCTCTGCCTCCTCCCCTCCTTAGCTCCTCCGCTGCAGCCAACGATGCCCCTGGGAAGGAGCGTTCTACTCTGCTCCCCAGATGCTGCTCTTCGGAAAATGGAGCCACGGGGAACGGAAGGCGTTTGTTTGTGTGTCTGTGCATTTAATTGGTAGTTCTGTGCCGAGCATCTGCAGTGTGGTGGGCACCGGCGTGTTCAGACGGGGTCGGAGGGCAGGCAGGGAGAGGCCGGCGGAGCCACGGCTGTGACGTGAATGGTCTCGTTTCTTGGGGTGAGCACGGGGCCCCCGAGAGGCTCCCAGGGAGGTGGAGGACCCTTCCAAGAGGGAGAGGGGCCTCAGTGCAGACCTGAAGGGGAAGGGAGCCGGCCTTCATCGGGTGGGTGGGCAGGAATGGCGAGCGGAGGAGGTGACCGGTGAGAACTGCAGGCAGGTAGAGAACTCCAGGGAACCTGGGGGATGCCCGAGGCCTTGGAGGAGGGCGCCTCGGGTCTGGCCAGGGCCCTGGCCTGCTGAGGGCCTCTGACGTCAGGCCTGAGTGCTGGGCTCTGGAGCAGCGGCCTCCGGCATCCAAGGAGTGGCCTTTTCCTCAGCCACCGCCATCTCCAGCCGCATGTGAGGCCTGAGGTTTCCTCGATGGCCTCACTGAAGGTGTGGGGCAGGCCCTATCCCATCCTTCAGAGAGATGGCCCTGGGCAGGCCCAGGGCCTCCCTGTGAGACCAGAGTGACGGGGACCTCAGAGAGCTCCCAGCCAACCAGACGCTGCTGGGGCCACCGCGAGCTTCTGAGAGACGCTGCCTGGAACCCAGGTCTCACAGATGTGGTGAGGAAATCCTGCACCCAGGATCTCTCTCTACGTGTGCGCGAGGGGGTGTGGGCCAGGCTACCTGAAGCTTCTGGACTTCCTTTCTTAGCTCTCTCCACAGGCACCTTTCACCCCCAGCCAGGTTCCAATCACGCCAGAGGGACGGGCGGTCAGTTTGCCCGGGGTGAGGGAGCCTAATGCCAGCTTATCAGCGACACACCGCGAGAGCTCAGGGTGAACTGTGTGAACCAGTCACCCCAAGAATGGTGACGCTGTGCCAAGACTTCTGTGTCGTAGGCTCACAATTACTTTTTAAAGCAGTGCTTTGAGGTAAATATTGTTTCAATTTCAGAGAAATCGTAAATAAGAGATGAAATGTGTTTCCCAAGGCCTCTTACCTAGGGAAGTGACAGAGTCGGCATTTCAGTCGGGTTGCCTGGTTTAAATCCAGCCTATTAGTTATCTATTGCTGCAAACTTGCCAGCTTAAACCAACAATAGAGGGTGATTGACTCACATGTGCTGCAAATCAGGAATTCAGGAGCATCTCAGCAGGTGGTTCTGGCTCAGGGTCTCTAATGGGGTCCTGGGCCAGGTGTCCCTGGGGCGGCATCTTCCTGATACTGGCCTGGGGTATCGGGAGGGTGGAGGACCCGCTTCCAGATGGCGCCTCCCACGGCCACTGGCGGGGGCTTCAGTCCAGGTCCTCTCCAGGACCTCCCCATGGGGAGCGGTCCCCAAAGAGCAGAGAGGAAGCCACGATGTGTGCGATATCCAGCCTTAGGAATCACAACCTGGTGTTTCTGGAGTATCCTGTTGGCTATTCTGTCAGCCCTGCTTCTCCGAGAGGCAGGGACCATGCGGGTGAACACAGCTAGCTGGAGGACGGGCAGGCGGCCCTGGGTGCCAACTGGCCCCTCGGACGCAGCGCATGTCTCACCGTCCAAAGCTGCCGGGAGCCTCCACCCCGGGTGCACCTTTGAAGGGAGGCTGCAGGACAAGACGTGAAACACGCACACACGCAAGCGTGCACACTCACGAGTATCCACTATGCTGTAAATGCCACTGTTCGTATACTCAAATGAGGGGACTTTTAAGATAATCACCCTCCTGGTGAGCTGTATATTATCTTGATGTTTATCTTAATGTTTCCATTACATCAATACTTTTATTTAGAACATTAATTATGGATGATCTTGCCTGATTTAAAATGTTATAATATGAACCCATCCCCTACTGTCATAATTAGAAGAAGGTTATTGTTAAAGCCATCTTTAATGTATTCATACCAAAGCCTGTGTGATGACTCCTAGTTGGAATTCTTGGGACCTCACAGGAAGCAGTCTGTCTAGATGTTTCAGAAGGCAAACTGTGTGCTGTTAGTGACACAATTATATGTAGAATTACATACTCCATTGTAAGCACAAAAGCGTGCCATTACCTGGAATTCAAATCAGAGGAAGATGGGAGGTGGAGAAACCCAGGGTGACAACCACGAGACGCTGGATGGCAAAGAAGCGGGGAAGGCTTGCAGTGAATTTTACGGGGTCTTAGCACCGAGTCGCTGGGTGGTCCTCGATAACTTAAAGGGGCTGGAAAGCCACACTTTCTGAACCTTAGTCACCTCATTTGCAAGACAGAGGAAGTCCGAGACACCATGCTTTCAACTCCACAGAGCCGTTGGAGGAAACAAAGATGAGAGACTGTAAGTGAACAGACTGGGGAGCCAGTGTGTCCCGGCCCAGACACAAGTGCTGGCTGTGGCCGCATCTCAGGCAGCATCGTGGAGGTGCCCCAGGCCCATGCCCGACGCTGCTCTGCAGCCCGGGGTCCCTGCTTGGAGCCACACACCTCACTCCCGTTGGCAGCCCCTAGGCCTCCGTGTTTCCCCCTGTGCCGTCCGGCAGGGCAGGCTCTGCGGGAGGCATGGGCTGGACTCTCGTGCCCGGATGGGAGCTCAGGTGGGCTGGGTGTGCCAGAGGCCCGGCACCTGCGGCTGGCATCCACCGGGCCAGCATCAGGACACAGAGGTTCCCAAGGAAGCAGGTCCAGAGGGCCCCAGGTGGGAAAGGGAGCGTTCACGTAAACCCATCACGCTGTTCTCATGTCCTTGCCACGCTAGCTGGCCAAAGCCAGGAGGAGAATTGTGTTCCATCGACAAACACCTCTTTCTCACTCCTTTTCATATAAAACTATCCCCAACCTGTCCGAACTGTCTGGAAGCCCTCCGTGTGCCAACAGCAGGCAGTATTATGGGGGCGGGGGGAGCAAACTCCCCGCTTGGACTCTGGGCGGAAAATGAACTGCTGCTAATGATGCCCAGCTGAGAGCCCCGAGGCCCCCAGGTGTTGTGTCTCGGACCAGCTTCTGCTCCGGTCCAAAGCGTGCGTGGGGGGGGGAGGGGAACAGCCTTGCCCTCTGAGCGTTTGCCAGCTTCCATGGTGTAAGTGTCCATGGCCGGGATCAAGGCACCGACACGTTTTCACGTTGTGGAGCTGGTAAGAGAGGCGGAGTGTGTGTGAGCCCGCTCCTGCACTCCGCTGGGCCTATATTTACACATCAGATGCATCCTTTGCAGCTTCACCTGGAGGCAGACCGGGCGCCTCACGTCCAACACGTGCAGAACTGCGCTAGCGGTCCTGTCTCACACCCAGCCCGCCTCTGCCAGGGCCCCCTCTGCGTGCACAGCCCCAAGCGCAAGTCGGCCCCCAGCCCCCCGGTCACCCTGCACGCCCACGCCCTCCTCGCCGCCACACCCAGCCTGCGCCAAGGCCTGCTCACCTCACTCCCTGCACGTCGACAGCCTGGTTACTCCTCCCCAGACTGTGTCGTCACTGCTAGTCTCCTGCATGACTGTAAACGGCCAGTGGTTTTCCACTTCGGCCCACGCATACACTCAGCCCATTTCCTTGTACTGACCAGAGAGATCTCTGAAAAATGCAGATCTGAGAACATCATTTCTTGGCTGTAGCCCTTCTCCGGCCTCTAAAGCTCAGGATAATAAACAGAGTCCTTAGCGTGGCCTGAGAGCTCCTGGGCCTCCCGCTGCACCTTCAGGCGTAGTTCCGGGCTGCTCTGGCCCCGGGTCCTTGCTACTGCCTGTCCTTCGGGGACCTCAAATGCCCTGAGTTCTTTTCAGATCCAGACCTTTGCACAAACAGCTCTTTCCTCCTTGAGTTACTTGGTCTGACCAATTCCTCATTCTTCAATCTCAGCTGAAGCTCTTTAGAAAGGTCATCTCAGCCCGGTCTTCATTTTTGTCTTCATAACGTCCTGCTCTTGGTTTGCAGGCCCATCAGCAGAGTAGGAAAGCTGGTTGCCTCACATCCAAGCTGACCCGTGGTGTTATCAAACTTCAGGGTTCTTGACAACCCAGGATGGGGGCAGCCCATTGTGACTGAGTTTGCATTTCTTGGGTTACTAATACATTTGGGGCATCTAAAATGTTTATTGCCAGTTTAGGGTCTCTGCTGTGTGCAACGGCTGCTTAAGTTGGTTGCCCATTTTTCGATTTGGCTGTCTTATTAGTTATTAGTGGGGCACTTTACACGCGACGGGCGCCAGGGCTTGTGAGCGCCGCACCTGCACACGCCTTCTGCTATTCTCTGGCTTGTTTTCTTACTCCTTTAAAGATGTCATCTGACAAAGATTTTTAAATTTAAGTTTATCAGGTATTTCTTTTAACTTCTAGTACTATTTGTATTCTTTAGAATTTTCTGTTTATAGGGGGCTTTTGAGCCAAACTCTCCAAAAAAATTATTTTCTCTCGATTCTTGAAAAATTAATTTGATTATGTATAGAATTTAAGGAGGATTCCTCCTTTAGTATATTGGAAAAAAATGTCACTCTTTCTTGGATTTCATTACTGCTGATAAGAAGTCAGCCTTTAACATAAATCCTTTCTTTTAAAGGTTTCTGTCTTTTCTTCCTGACTCGCATTTAAAAATCTTTGTCCTTTATATTCTTCAGTTTATGATAATATAACTACCTTTGGTTTTCTTTGTCTGTCCCACAGGCAATTAACTGGGCTTCCTTAACCTGAGAACTTGAGTCTTTTGACGAGTCTGGGAATTTCTTATTCATTCTTCTTTGAATATTGCCTCTTCTCCATCATCTCTCTTATCTCCTGCTAATTTCTAATTACATAAATGACATCTTTTCATTCTCTCTTCCATTTATTTTTGTCTCTTGGTTGCATTTTAAATAATTTTTTCAATTTATATTCCAGTTTAGTAATTTTTTGTTGATTGTGTTTAATCTGGTAAGTTTAAGATATCTAATGCCTTTTTAAACTTAATTATTATTATTTTTATTTCTAGAAGTTCTAGTTTACAAATTTGATTCTCTTTAAAAACATGCTTGATCATTTAAAAAAGTTTAAATGATTAAGATAGTTATTAAAAGATTAAGATACTTATTTTATATTGTTTGATAATTTGTATATTTAAAATCTTTATTCTGTGGGTATCTATCATCTGTTTATTATTTATCAGTCTACCTGTCTATCAATCAATCATTATCAATCTATTATCTGCCTCTATCTATCTGCTACCTATTATCTTTATTATCCATCACTATTGATTATCTGTCATCTCTGTTATCTATTATCTGTCATCTCTCTATTATCTATCTATCACTGCCGATTATCTATTATCTGTTATCTCTCTATCATCTATCTATCTATCACTGCCGATTATCTATTATCTGTTATCTCT
>NW_024070195.1:1277013-1303304 GCF_014754425.2 Oryx dammah
CTCTCTGTCATCTATCTATCTATCACTGCCGATTATCTATTATCTGTCATCTCTCTATCATCTATCTATAATCACTGCCGATTATCTATTGTCTATGACACCGAGATGTCCCCCATATTCCTCTTCAAGGGAGGAGCTGATGCCCAGTGCGGAGGCGCTGGGTCGGCAGGAAGCCCCGTGTGCAAAGCGCCGCCTCCCCTGTGGACCCAGAGGCTGCGCGAGGGTGTCAGGCTGGAGCAGCGCAGTTCTTGGGGACTGGAGGCTCACGGTGCTGTCTGTTGGTTTGCAGGGTGGGTTGCGTCAGAGCCACAGCAAGTTCAGCTCCTTCTGCTCAGTCTTGCTTTTTCTCCCTCCGCTTCACGGTTGCTGATCCTACAAGTATCTGAATCCCCATCTGGCTTGGTGACTGCTTTCAAAAAGCCCAGTCAGCAACGTTTGCTGGTGCATGAGGGTCAGTGTGTGCGTGTGTGTGCATTTGTGTGACTGTGTGTGTGCACACGTGTAAACGTGTGAGCATGTCGCAGTGTGTGTTTGCAACCACGTGTGTGTGTGCATGTGTGAGTGAAAATAGAGAAGCAAATTAAATCCATAGAATTACATCTTCAGTGAACCAGCTTGGCTGTAAGCACACCGATCCATTTCATTTTCATCGTCAAAATGTGTCCTCTTAATGTGCTTAAACTTATATCCATTAAATCTTTGGAAAAGTCTGATTAACTTTTGCTATCAGCCATTTGTTTAAATGTTGAATCAAATTAGTTAACTTCATAATTTTATATTTAATAGTTATTAATAATTTAGCTTCTTATGTAGTAGTTAAGTCTATGACAAGAGTGTGCAAAAATATTTAGAGAAGTGTTGTGTCTAGAAATAGTCAATGGACAAGAAAATACCAGCTATGGTGAGAGTCCTTTCCTCTCCACATATAAATACTGCTCAGATACTGAAGAATTTTTATCATAAAACAGATTGGTCAGCTGAATAGCCAACTAATCTCTTCATAGGTAAAAGAGTCTTATTTATGGGATATAGAATACACTGTGGTTTCTATTTATCAGGAGACTCCTTTCTCAATGGACACATTTTTGTTGATGTGACTAGTCTGCAGATTCTGCTTGTCTGTTTCCCACATAGCTCATGGCTGAAGCTGTCGTTCTTTTATTTTTTTCCATTACTTATTATCTGCGACCATTTTTCAATTCCACAAGAGAACAGATGAAGTCCCTGCAATCTTGTAAAGCCATTTGGCCTGGAGGATGCTCCTCGGCTGTGTACGGATAACAGAGGCCCCAGGGACGATGTTTAGTGAGTCCAACGTGAGCAACTTTAATTTTTACTGCTTCGTTTCAGCTCAGTTCTTCAGAGTTGGCTCAATTTTAGTCCTGGGATAAAGTTTATGAAAAGGAATTTCCATGTCCAAGGAAGAACCAAGACTGCTGAGAGGTTTTATATATATAGTATGAAAACTGCAAAGAGGGTGGGGGGAATCTATCCTAAACTGACTTTATTAACTGTCAATAATGACTTCAGAGTAGTTAACAGAGCCTCCTACACGTCAGCCTGCACCAGGAAGCTGAGCCCTTCCGGGAACCAGTCTGCAGCACAGCCTGGCCCGAGGCTCGGTGAGAAAATCCAGCAGCGGGAGGTAATTCTCCCCTCCCCCTTTGTCTCTCTCTTTTTCGTCCCTCCTTGCCCACCTTCTCTTCAGGCTGTGGAAGATTTATTGCCTTTCAGTGCTCACAGATGATGTTTTCATAGGCTGTAATGAGGTCCCAGCAGTTTCTAACGATAACAGGACGTTGCCTTGCCTAAGATATATTATGTGTTTTCCCTCATCTTTCTCCCTTGAATGAAATGCTTACAAGTGCGTTAGCCCCCAATTCCCTTCCCTTTACTGTGATAAATGGTCCAGTTACTTAATAGGGCTAAATGCTTTGCTATGACTTTTATAATAGCCATTCGATTTTGAGTAGAATCCCACAAAGAGGAGCACGCGAGTATTTTGAAGGTGCTTCCCGCAGGGTCACGTGAGCACAGGCGAAGCACCTGCCACTCTGGCCAGCCCTGCATCCGTCCTGGTGGGGGTTTCCGGACATTCCCTGGTCCTCGTGGAGAGTTGGGTAGCGCGGACCCACCCCATCCCTCCGGTTCCGATTCTGGCCCCGCATGAGCCCAGCCTGAGCCAGGACTTGCCCCCTTCACCCAGCTGGCTGGAGAGCTGGCACCTCGGGCCGGCAGACCAGGAGGAGAACTCGTGGCCACGAGCTCCCCTCGCTGGCTTCTGTGGCGACAGGTTCGGGAGCCAAGTCTAGAGGCATTTGTCTCCTTAAAGGTCAGACAGATTAACGTGAAAACAAAGAAAGGCTTCGCACCATTTCTGTGATGCCTGACAGTGACGTGTGTCTGTGCTGGGCCACGCGGACACGTTGGCAAACCCAGGAGGCCTTTCTGTGGGTCAGGCTCCGAGGAGGACGCTCGCCACGGCCCTGGGGCTGTGGCTCTGCTCTGGGCCGGACTCACGGGCGGGTGGCTCGCACTCTGCCCTGAAGTCAGCATGTGACAAACGGACGGGCTGGGCCTCCAAGCCAGAGAAGAAGCCGGCGTGAAACCCGTTCTGGGAAATGCAGGGCTCACCTGTTCTTGGACCCTGGGTGCCCCGAGAGGCCAGCTAGACATGGAGCCTCGGGTCAGGGCCCCCGGGGGCACCGCCCAGTGGCCCCCGGTCTCCCCCCATCCAGGCGCCCACTCTGCAGTCTCTCCTCCACCCCTCTCACTCGGGTCTTGATTTCTGCTCACCGGTTCTCTTCAGGGACGCCCTAGAGACAGCCCTGAAGCCTTTTTCTGGATTCCTGGGGAGAGAAACCACTGAGCTACCCCCCCCCCCCCCCCCCCCCCCCGCCCCGGTCTGCTCCAAGCCTGGCTCCCTGTCCTGTCTCCTGGGAACCACCTCTGCATTTCACACATCAAGACTGAATGCACCGTGCAGGCGAGACCTGGCCCAGCGGGCCCCGCGTCCCATCCTCAGGGCCCAGCTCTTGCTCCTGCCTGGGAGGACTGACTTCCCCACCCGTGAGCGGGGGGCCCCTGAGGGTGCTGTCTGCAGGGAAGCTGCCCGGGCTCCACGTTGCTTAGTTGTCTGTCCGATTTTCCGAAACAAGCCATTTGTCCCCAAAAAGGATCAAATGGAAAACGTTATAAATACTCCAAATGGTGGAAACAGGAAGTGGAATGCAAGCGATGTAGCTATTCACAGAAAACACACTGTCATTTATCCTCCGTAAATATATGCTGCTCATTTTCAGAAACAGGCCATGCCTCAACCTGCAGAACGGCCTCCCCGCCCATGGGACGCTGTTGAGAGCTGCTCCCAGAGGTGCGCGTGTGTCCTGGGGTGTGAGCGCCATGGCTGCAGGGCCCTTTCCACTCAAAAATCACTGAGGACCTTAAAGAGCTTGTCTTTATGTACAGTTTATCTACAGATACCTACAGATAAGAATCCACCTACTACGCAAGAGACACAGGAGACACGGGTCCAACCCCTGGGTTGGGAAGACCACCTGGAGAAGGGCATGGCAAACCCTCTCCAGTAATCATACCTGGGAAACCCACGGACAGAGGAGCCTGGTGGGATACAGTCCATGGGGTTGCAGAGTCAGACACAACAGAGAGATTATACACACACACGTGCATTTATCATATTAGAAATTAATATTGAGCAAATTGAAAAATGCCTAATTCATATAAAAATAAAAATGGTTAACCTGTTACATCTCAACATAAAAACCATGATTTTGTGAAAATGGCTATATTTTCCAAGACAAAAAAACTAGTGAGTAGAGTGGCATTGTTTTCATTTTTGCAAGTTTCCTTTGTTTTTGGCTCAGGAGAAAACTGTTGGCTTCTCTTATTTGCTTTGCATTTAATCTATTGCAATACATTGTTTTGATTTGAATGTATAAAGGGAAAAGTCCAAGGAGAAAACCCTGGACTCACAAAGATGTAGTTACATAAGGAAGAAAATTTTAGTAGACTTTTGGATAAGTATGATTATTCTTCTCTGACTTTTTCTAAAAATTAAATTGCAATATTTAAAAGTTAGTTGTAATGTAGACTCTGAAAAAATATCAATCAACTTTTGGATCCAGGTTAACATAAAATCTCTGGGTATATTTTGTACTTTAAATGGATCTTTTTCGCCCATAAATGGTTTTTATTTGTTTGCTTATTTTAAACTGTGGTAAAATATACATGACATAAAATTTACCCCCATAACCGTTTTAAAGTGCGCAGCTCAGTGGCTTCAAGCCCGTTCCCCCGCTGTACAGTCATCACAGCCTCCGGCTCTAGGACTCATGGTGCAAACCTGGAACTCTGCCTCCTTTAAGGATGCCTCCCCCGCCCCGCCCCGCCCCTGCCCCACCCCACCCCGCCCCTTCCCCACCCCTCCCCGCCCCCGTCCCGCCCCCGTCCCCACCTGTCCCGCCCCGCCCCGCCCCCGCCTCCCCTGCCCCGCCCCACCCGCTCCCTTGCCCTGCCCAGCTTCCCCTGCCCCATCCGTCCCCGTCCGGGACAGTCACCACTCTGCTTTCCATTTGCACCCATTTGATTGCTTTCGGCACCTCTATAAGTGAAACCAAGCTGCATGTGTCCTTCTGTGACCGGCTTGGTTCACTGAGCACCATGTCCTCAAGGACCATCCATCTCATAGTAACAGGTGTCAACATTACCTTCCTTTTTATGACTGAATAATAAATAGTCCATTGAATGAACTGACCGCATTTGGCTTATCCATCCTCTTTCGATGAACTTTTGGGTTGCTTGCACTTTTTGGTTATTGTGAGTAACGCTACTATGAACATGAGTAAACCAATATCTTTTTGAGACCCTAATTTCAATTCTTTTGGTTATATAATCAAAAGTGGAATTGCTGGATTGTTTGGTGATTCTATTTTTAATTTTTTGAGGAACTGTTTTCCGGAGCAATCGTATCATCTTACATTCTTACCGAGCATGTACAAGGGTTCCAATTTCTCTGCATCTTCACCAACGCTTGTTAGCTTTTGTTTTTGAAAACTTATTAGTCCAGGGTCTCCATTCTCCGGAGAAGGAGAACCAGTAGGATGTGTGTGTATGTGTGTGCACACACATAATGTTTATCTATCTTTATGTTCATACATGCTTATATCTGTTTATTCTAAGGAATTGGCCTGTGTGATTATGGCAGTTTTACCAAATGTCCAGATCTTCCATCAGTAAAACTGAAACCCAGGGGAACCGGTGGTTTAGCCCCAGTCCTAAGGCTATCAGGCTTCCATAGTGGTTCAGCTGGCAAAGAATCTGCCTGCCATGCAGGAGTCCAGGGTTTGGTCTGTGGGTTGGGAAGATCCCCTGGAGGAGGAAATGACAACCCACTCCAGTATTCTTGCCTGGAGAACTCCATGGACAGAGGGGAATCCAAGGGGTCGTAAAGAGTCAGACATGACTGAGTGACTGAACAGTCACCCAAGGCTAGCGGGAGCCAGACCCGGGAAAAGCCGAGGCTCGAGTCTGAGTGAGAGGCCGGGAAGAGACCGTCTCTCGGGGGAGGCCGTCAGGCAGGCGCGGTCGCTCTCGCTCACTGTTCTGGTCTAGCTGGGCCCTCAGCTCGTTGGATGAGGCTCACTCCCATCAGAGAATAAATACAACCCTTTGGACTCAGTCTCCTATTCAGATGTTCATCTCACCCAGAAACACGCTCACAGACACACGCAGAACAGTGTCTGACCAAACGTCTGGGCCCCGCGAGCTGACACGTGAGGCGACCAGCGCAGCGGCCCCCCAGGCGGCGCGAGGCGACGGCTCCCCAGGCCCGGCGGGCCGTCTTCTCACGCGCTTGTCGCCCGCTGTTCCCCTTCTTTGAAGAAACGTCTATTCAAAGCCTTTCCTCACGTTAAACTCCGGTCGTTTGTCGCTTGTTGCTGAGTTGCGGGAGTCGTGTGTGCTCTGGAGACCCACCTGTGATCGGGTGGCCGTGCTCACGCCTCCTCCGCGTGGCGGCGGGGGCCACAGCCGCCCTCCCTCTTTGAGGCTGGCCATTTGCCTTGTGCGGACGGACCCCGCTGGGTTCCTCCATCAGGGGACGCTTCGGTTGCTTCTGTCCCTTGGCGACTGAGAACACTGGCCCAGTCCATGTGGGTGCGCAAATGTCTGTTGGAGACTCTGCCTCAGTCCTTTCGGAGAGACACCCAGAGGTGGGGCCGTCGGAACATGTGCTAATTCTGTCTCTAACTGAATGCCTTACTACTTCCCATAGTGGCTGCACCAAGTTACAATCCCGCCACCAACAGAACACAAGGATTCCAATCTCCCTACATCCTTGCCAACTCTTCCCCTCCCCGCCTTTTTTTCTCTTTTAAATAGTAACCATCTTAACGTGTGTGAGGTAATACCTCACTGTGGTTTTAATTTTTGTTGCCGTAATGATTAATAATGTTGAACCTTTTTTCATGTGCTTTTAACTATTTCTGTATCTTCCTCTTGGCCCATTTTTTCAATCGAGTTGTTTGATTTTTGTTGTTGAGTTGCAGAAGTTTTTATCTTCTTGTTAACCTCTTCTCATCTATATGATTTGCAAGTATTTTCTTTCATTTCGTTGCTCTCCTTTTCGCTCTGTTGGTGGTGCCTTTCGATGCACAGAAGGTTTTAATTTTGATATGTCCAATTTGTCTATTTCTACTTTTGTTGCCTGTGGTTTGGGTATTGTGTTCACGAGGTTCCTGCCAAACCAATGCCACGAAACTTTCCCCCTATGGTTTCTTCTAAGGCTTTTATAGTTTCAGGTCCTACCTTTAGGTTTTTGATGGATTTTGACTTAATTTTTGTGTGTACATAGATATATATATATATAGTGTGAAGGCCCACGTTTTGCTCGTGGATGCCCAGTTTTCCCAGCACTACTTGTCGGGAAATGTGTGCCCTCCCCAGCTGAATGGCCATGGTGCCTTGCAGAGGGTCAGCTGGCCGTGTGTGTGCGGGCTGATTTCTGGGCTCTGCTGTATTCCACTGGTCAGTACGTCTGTCTTTATGTTGCCCTGCTGTGATTTTGCAATGTCGCTTATTGATCCCTTGGACAACGTGGGCTCGTGGAATGAGCAGTGATGCTTCTGTGGACCGTTCTCACAGCTTCTTCAGCCTCCTCCCCGCTCCATCCATGACGCTCGCCTTTTGTGACTGTGTATGTGTCTTTTTGTGTTTTCATCGCCCCCAAAACACAGGACTTGTGACCCCGACATTTTGGCTAAGTTTATGGAGACAACGAGCTTTCTCCTTTAAGATTCAAGTGTTCTGGGTATTTCAGGGCGTGTGACCAACACTCAACATGGGAGTTCAATCCATGACAGCATTTATTCCAGGTCTGTTCCCGCAGGGACACCCGGTAAACAGCGTCTTGGAGTTGTAACCACAGTCGTCCTGTGCCTCCCGAGACACCCTGGTCAGTACTTCTGAACGGCCGGCAGGCGTTACAGGAAGCGCGCGGCCCCCAGCAGGTGAGCAGACCCCTGCTCCCGGCTCCTCGACCCCTGCGCCCTGGGTGAGGGCACAGGCTCCGTCTCCCCACACTGTGCTTTTCCAGGCTGTCTTCTCTCAGCTCCTGCTTGTTGTTACCGTGTGAGACCACAGCACGCGGGACCTCGCCCTTGTGTTTGACCGACGGCAGAGCCGGCCCGCGGGGGAGACAGGTCGGCGAGTTCTCTGGGCCCGCTCGCTGGAGGGGCCCCTGCTGTCTGTGTGTTCACTGCTTTTTCAGCTTGCCCCTGTTTCGTGTCAGTGTCTGCCAGCCACAATGTGCAGTGGCCCGGAGTTCACCCTCATTGTCCCCTCTGCCTCAGCTATTTATTTAACCCTCTTGTGTTGAAGGCTTACGCTGGGCAGGCAAGGGGCTATTCCCTTCCTCTTGTAAGGATTTCCAAGGGGATGGGAGGAGGCCTAGAAAAACACCCCAAATTCTTTCACTTCAGGCTTGGACTTGAGTCCTGCCTCAGGGTGGTGGTTTGGGGCGAGGGCCCGGGGAAGCGAGGAGACGGAACAAAGACCAGGGCTTGGGTCCAAACCCAAATGCATGTATCTGGCAGTTCCTTTCATCTTTTCTTTGAGGCAAGACTGCACTTTCTTTCATGCAAACTCAGGCCAAGTCTGTGGTCAGACTGTGCCCATCAAGAGAGCTAGGATGAGGAAGGGGCGGCAGGCAGGGCCAACTCCACCAGGAGAGCTCGTTTCTCGCTCCCCCTTGGTGTGGCCCCAGTGGCTTCTTCTTCTAACCGGTGGAAACCGAAGCAGGTGTTCAAAAGAAAAGCACAGAGTTGGTACCTTGAGCGGTGAGGTTCTTTTGTGAAATTCCCGGGGCACTTGTTGACGTGCCTGCTGCCGCCCTATTCCTGCTGAAATGTGGTTCTTGCCCTGACTGAGACCACGTCCTAGAACTGCCTCATCACTCCTCTCAGCGAGACCCCAGTCTTCTCCCTGAGCCTTCTGTGAGCAGTTCTCCATGTTCTTCTCATTCATTTCTAAGGCTGTTTAGCTTATTTTCCTGAAATAGCATAGTTAAAACAAGAACAACATCAATTTGAGCTTCTATATGAATTCTTTGAGGAGAGGTGCTTATCTCTTCTGCTAATGAGATTTTTGCCTGTTCTTCCAGTTTTGATTCACTTACTTGGAAGTCGACCTGAAAAATTTATTGATAAGGCCATAAAGACCCTAGTAAATGGCATTCAATTTAACTTCTTTCAAGGGATTTGTTGAAAAGTTATTTATGATTTCAAGGGCAATTTTTACTTATTAGATACCTACCCTGTTGACCTTATACACAGGATGGATTGCTGAGAATAGAAGGTCAAATGCCAGGCCCAGGCCTCCACTCCTGGACCTGTCACCCCCAAATGAAGGCATGTGTGGGAGTGTCCACGGCAGCATCACTCTTCAGCTGTGACCCGGGCTCCAGGTGTCGAACATCTGGTGACAGGAGGGTGGGTGCAACCCTGGGGGGCCCGTGCAACCTGCAGCAACGTGGACGGACAGGTCACACTGGACGTCCCCAACTAGCGACCTGTGAGGAAGCAAAAGTGGGCACACGAGACCACACCCTCTACGGCTCCACTTATATTAAGGTCAGAGCAGGCACGACTCAATGACGGTGACAAGGTCAGAAGCTGGCTGACTGCTGGGGTGTTGACTGGGAAGGGTGGGGGGCGTCTGGGGCCCTAGAAATGCGTCCATCCTGATCTGGCCGGGGCCACGCAGTGGGAGCATGTGTAAAAACGGCTGAGCCGCACGGTGAGACGCGTGCATTTTCTACACGTATGTTGTACCGCAAGGAGATAGCTTAAAAAGAAAAGACGAACAATATGGAGCCCCTGACCTCCGGGAGCAAGAGAGACACTTGTCCCTGCCTGGGGCCTGGGGCCGCCCCACAAGAGCAGTTTGCGGGAGGAGCCGTGGAATCCACGACCCTGCTCTCCAACTCCCGAGTCCAGAGAACGCTCCCCGGCTCTGCTTCTGATCTCCCTGTGGCCTTTGGCTTTGCCAGCTGCTCCCATTGTCAGAAGCGCTCTCTGCTCACGTAGCCTCGTGGCTCGCAGTGGACCCTTTCCTCCCCTTGGCCCATCTGGTTCTGTCTCTTTCCGGTTTCCTCCACGGGTCAGGCCCTGATGGGTCTGTCCGTCTCTCTCCTGCCCTGGCCTCCGGTTCTGTGCCCGGGTCTGGCCCTGATGGATCTGTCTGTCTCTCTCGCCCTGGTTTCAGAACAGAAATCACTGACTTGAGCAAAAGAGGGCAGCACGAAAGAGCTGGCTTTGACCTTGGGTGCAGCTGAGTCCTGGCTCTGCCCTTCCATCTGCTCTGGTTCTCAGAGCTGCTCTCCCACCTGTGGGCCTTGCTCTCAGATGGATCCCGGAAGCCTCCGACACCCCATGACCGTGTGGTTGGCAGGTCTCTCTGTGTCTCTCCACCAAACCTCCCCAGAGAGTCTCTGTCCTGACTGGACCCACGGGCTCCTCCTGGACTGACCAGTGACCAGGGGGTGGAGGCCCTGGGGTGCTGGCCTGCCTCTGAGCCCCCCTCGGGAGCTGGCGCTAAGCCCAGGCTGCCCCACTGCCACCCCGCTGAGCCCCCAAGGGAGGCGCTGGCGACGCCCTAAGTTGGCAGCAGCACCCAGAGCCGAGCCCCGGGCAGCCTTCCCTCTGGGCTGCGGCTCAGCCTCTGAGTCACCCCGCCCGTCACTGTCTCTGCTGCCGGCCACGCACTTCCTAGGACGGGTCACTGTCAGGGGAACGGCAGTCAAAGAAAGGCTCCCTTTCAGCCTGTCCTCACCTGCCCTGCCGGGTCCCTTGCGGTGAGGACAAGGAAGAAAGCTGCACTCGCCGGTCCAGGCCGGCCAGCCGGCATCGCGGGTCAGTTCCCAGAACGATGCTCCTGAGGACCAGGCCCAGGGCCTCGCCCCTGGCCTCTCCTCACGCCCGCCTGGGCCCTGACTCCACCCCCTGCCCCCCAGACGATGATCGAACCGGGCGTTTGGAGAAAAGACAGAGCTGCAGGCCCACAGCCCGGCCACAGGGAGGCCGACAGGGGGTGTAGCCCCCAAGGGCCGGGGAGGGGGACAGTTCCTCCGAGGGCTCCTGCCCCCGCGGCTCCATCCCGAGGGTCCCCTGGTGCTCACGCCGGCCCTGACCCCACCCTGGGCCTGAGGAGAAGAACACAAACACTTCTATTAATTGATCTCAGCACGTTTCTCTGACGCTGGCATATTTCACTTGGGGAGAAAAGCCACCCCACGCAGCAACACAAGTCCTCTATTCTGGAGTCGGTTTGATGAAAATCGCTGTAAACCACGGGCGCTCCCAGAAACTGACTAGCCCCGCAGCTCCGGGGCAGGACCACCGTGTGCCGCTCCCTGAATGAGGGCCAGCGCGGCCCGAAGCTGCTGAGAGCTCCTCGCAGGCTTAGCACAGCCCGCGCCTGAGCTCAGCAGGCCACCGCTTCCTCCTCACGGGGCACGTAGCAGAGTCCCGAATAACAGCTCCGCCGTCCAATGTACACTTACTGGATCCGCAGAGCTAACAAACACTGCCTTATTCCTGGCTCCCTCCTCTGAAACGTGATCCTTCCAGAGGCGAATAAACTGTTCCCACTCGCTGACCTTCCTCCTCCCAGGGAACGGACAGGTCCGCTTCTCCCGACCCAGGCCTGTCCCCTCCCGGCAGGTTAAACCGAACCACCTGCAGAAGCCATGGGGTCCCTTTCAGGAAGGTGACGAGTTCTCCTCGGCTCTGACTTTCTGGGAGACGAGGCTTGACGACGGGAAATTGGAAGGACTGGTGTGCAGGCCCCACGGGAGGCCAGTCTAAAGGCCCCGGGCAGCCCGCCCGTCGCTGCCCGCCAGTGGTCTCCTTCTCCCTTCTTCCCTGTGGTCTTTCCCTGACCCCTGAGAACACGAGGCCCAGAGGCACTGTCCTCCCCCTGACTCCGGGGCTGGGTCAGGGCGCCCGGAGGGCTGTGGCGGCTGACGCCCTCTGCCCTCCCCAGAGCATGGCCTCAGGCGTGGGGTGCAGGTCAGTGGGCGGGCCTGGCCTCGGCCTGGACGCCCCTCCTGGCCGCCGCGCTCGCCCCTGGACGTCTGCTAGCCGTGCCGGGTGTGACGGGCAGGGGTCTGGGGACCAGGCCCAGGGACCAGCTCCAGACGGAGGAGGGACGGGGCCCAGCCTGGGGCAGCCTGGGGGAGAACTGACTGCCCCTGAGAGCTGTGACTGCTCTGCTGCCCCGGGAGCTGCCGTGAGGCTGGGGAAGGCTGGTGTCACCAGGGCGCAGTCAGAGGGGAGAAGGGGGTCTGAGCGCTGGGGGGTGGGCGGTCCAGAGTCGGTGTGGGCAGGGAGGACAGGCATGCTGATGGAGGAGGTATTGTAAGCTCTCCGTGTTCTACAACACGACGAAACAGAAAAAGACGGCATCAGTGCTGACGGCTCTATGTGCGAGCTTGTATGTATTAAAAAAAATCTACCTGTTCCTGACTTCAAACACATTCTTTACCCGATTATTACGCCATCGGGTAAAGAGGATTATACCCCTTCCAGAATATTGTGTTTATTTTCATATTCACCATAGAGGAATGCTTTCATATCAACTTGTCCATGTAAAGAGTTTGAGTTTTAAATATTCAGGGTAGTTACAGCGTTCTAACTGGCCCCCTCCCCGCGGCTCTGCTGAACTCTACAGAACAGGCTTCTCCAGGGCTGCGGGCCGCAGTGGCCGTTTGTGCAGTCGGGGGGTAGGAAGACGGATGGCTGGGGAGGGGAGGCCTGAGGAGCCTGGCTCGGGCCACGCCGCAGGTGGAGTGTGCGACACCGACTGTCCGCACAGCTACCACCACACACCGCAGGCCGGGGCTCCACGGGGCTCCCTCCTCTCGGCTCCAAACCACCACTTCAAGACGGCCCCTTAGGTTCTAGAGGAAGCCGCCTTCCACCAGGCCACCAGCTGAGCAAACAAACCCAGGAAAGAGAAAGTGGCCCCCTTTCGGGCAGGGCCCAGGCGGGAGGGAGTGCAGGCTTTGGCCCAGGCAGGAGGGAGTGCAGGCTTGGCCCAGGCGGGAGGGAGTGAGTGCAGGCTTTGGCGGGGCAGGTCCTCAGGAAGGGGACGAGGCCTGGTGCCCTGCAGCACACCAGCCGTGAGCAATTTGCAGCCTTCTGCTCCTGACTTTTGTTTAATGGGACTGAGGCAGCAAGTGACTGCATGGCAGGAGGTCAAGGGCGCAGGGAGAGAAGAGGCAGGAGACGCAGCCGCGGGTGCCCTGATAGGGTGCAGAGTGTGCCCCGGGGTCACTGGAAATCCCGAGATTTCCCTTTGGGGAAATCCCAAACAAGCCTTGTCAAGACTTTTCCTCCTTCGCTTGGAAATCTTTCCTTATTCTAAGAAACATTTCACACGTTTATTTCTGGCTCGCTTTATACTTTCCCGAAACTTGTTGGGGTAAAAACGACTTGATGCCTGAAAAGCCCCTTATGGAGGGTGTGGGTAAAGGTGTCTCTGAGCGTGAAACACCAGACACTCATACTTCGTCTTTCCAGCAGCTAGCAGCTGAGCGAAAGCTGATGCCTGAACCTTTTTCCATGGTTTCCGAGCGGGTGCTTTCCCCGGGGATTCCTGTCCCTTCCTGAGGACAGAACCCTCACTTTTCTGGATGACTCTGTGCGCTGAAGAATAAATCCTGATTTTAGAGCCTTGGGTGTTTCTCCCCCCTTTTCCACACTCACACCTGAATTCTGATGCATCAGCCAAATTCAGGTGGAAAAAAATCAGACGCTTATAAAAATATTCTAAAAAGTCATGCCTAACCTTTAAGGGGAAAGGGCTAGCTGTTTCATTAAACATTTATCACTTTTTTGGGGGGGAACTAAACTTTATTTTCCTCTCTTGGGGAATTACCCAGAAGCAATAAAATGCTATTTTACTACTGAATATTCCAGTTTACATCTCGTGCAACGAAGCAAAATAAATACAAACTTTAAAAGTATGGTCATGGCCCATATATTTTAAAAAGTGTTGTCACCACGGACCAGTGCAGCTCGAATATGTTTCTTTCATGTTTCACTGTACAGGGCTGGATAGACTTACTCCTAATGTCAGTCTTGTTTCTTAATTGTCTGATTTCTGCTGTGGTTGATAAGGGGGAAGAAAGGATTGGTGATGGAATATTACATCTTATTTCAAGAATAAATGTTGTCAAAATCTGAGAGTAATTCCTGGGAATGAATTCCTGCCTGCGGATCTCTCCTGGCTGGCTGTACTTTTGTATTTGTTCAAGTTTCTCTTTCTCTTGGAGTTTACAGGCACCTCCTCTGCGAAGAATTCATCTCAGTTTAAGTGCCTTCCCCCTACATATCCAAGGATCAGGAAGGTAATGCTCTGGAGCCTGGGATTCACTTCCAAGCAGTGCAGGGGGGCTGAGCGGTGGAGGGGGTGTGGGGGAGGGTGGAGGTCGACCAGCTGGCCGTGAGCTGAGCATCTCTGAAGCTGTACATGGGGCACTCAGGGCCTGTGATGGTATTTTCTTTAGGATGGTCTGAAATTTTCCACAGAAACATTTTCCTCAGTTCTCTCTAGTCTTCACTTTTCTCCTTCACTGGACTCTGGGTTCCCTCCTGGAGTCCCTGAATGTTTACTCTGGAAAGGGTGCCACTTTGCCCAGCTGACCAGCTCTAACAATGAGATTTTTGGAGGTCTTCCTGAAGATATCCCAGCCTGATAAGACAGTGTTTCTCACTCGCTGTGTCTGAGCGAGTGTTATTTTAATTCTGTCGGAGACAGTGGGTCCCCACCCTCAGGAGCCCAGGCTGAGCTTGGACGAGGGGCTTCCCCCCATTCGGGTCCAGCTCTGTGTCCTCCCCTTCTCTCTGCCTCCCTCCACCATGTCTCTTCCCATCGCTGCTCTTCTCTTCCTTCCTCTCAGTTCCAACTCAACCCTCTTGCCTAGATGTGAGGGGAGGTCTGCCCACCACTGTCCTCAAACCCAGACCCCTCCAGAGCTGGTGGGCGAGTGCTCAGCCACCATCGGGCATTCATCTAAGGCACCTACTTAAGCCCGTAGCAGACTGGAATAGGTGTCGCCATGTAGCCCCTGTCTGACACTGGGTGGTCTCCAAAGGGATGAATTCAAACTGTCCACAATGGAGGTTTAAATATGCTCAGAAAAAAGCTAATGGGAAGTCTGGGTGAGGGCATTACCATCTGGAGTCAGGAGAGAGAGCTGGAATTGGACCTCTGAAAGCCTTTCCACTTTGCCAGGGTCCTCAGAACACAACAAAACTTCCTTGTGTTCTCTCTGTATACAGGTAGGACGGATAACTAAAAAAATCACAGGCAGATGATAGTATCAGAATTCCAAATTACTTCAACAGGCAAGAATCAGGATGTAGAGCTGACAAGGTCAGGCACAGCATTAATAGTTCTACAGCCTGCGTTTGGGTGAGAAGCACCGAGGTCAATTGCATTGCAGAGCCCGGAGGTTAGGCATATGCGAAAGGCATGTGATCTCAGAGAATCCGGTCTGAGCCTGAAGGCAATGTCCAACTGCGCGAGCCCATTCACAGCCCATGTCCAGGGAGGTGACAGCTCCGTGTCACGGTGACACATCATGGTCACGGTAAGAAAGGGACTGACACGCTCGGGAAAACCCAGAGGCAAGTGAGTGGGCTGGAGAGGAGTCTGGAAATGACCATTTATAGGATGGTGAAAGGAAACAGGAGCGACTAGAGCCCCGGGTTTCTAGGAGGACGAAAGGGGCGCCCAGGACACTGGGAAGTTCTCACAAACGGCACAAGAGAAGAGAGGAGTGTGGGGAGCCACCTTGCGGCGTTGACGAAACCCTGGGCTCGCCTCGAGCTGCACGTGGGAGAATCGCGTGCTAATCTGCACGTAAAGAACCAAAGGACGGTGAGTTAACGCAGCGACCACGCAGGTCCCAGCCCAGCCACTGGGCAGCAAGGGCGAGGGGCAGACCCAAACCCCGCAGCAAAGACTCTGAAAGTGAGCCGACCGGAAAACCACAGAGACGGTGGCGGGAGCTCGCAACCTGAACCTCCTTGGGTTGATTGTCTATACAACAAAAGCACCGATGCTTCCTATACATTCTACCCAGAGTCTCATTACATAACAGTCAAAATGTCCAGGATGTGACCCAAAATTACTTGGTATAGAAAGAATTAGAAAAGTCTCAACTGGCAAAAGGCAGTCAACAGACACCAATAAGGTGACATAGATGTTGGAATTACACGACAAAGATATTGGAAGAAACTATTAATAAAATGTTCCACAAACCAGTTGAGAATTACACTTCAAACAAATGAAAAGGAATAACTGGAAAGTGTAATAACAAAACCTCAGTGGATGGGCTTATGAAGATAATGTAAGTGTTTCTACGATACTGTGTTTAATCATGTGCATGTAGTTTATTTCTCAAAACAATGACCCTTTCTAAAAACCTGTTTGCAAATTCCTGAAAATTAAACGACCAGGTCACAACATAGCCATCTACTCTGAACATTCTGTTTCAATGCGCAGTAAAATGCCCCGCACGGTAGGACTTGTTAGAGGATTTAATGCAGAGACCAACACTGCGAAACTCCAAGCGGTAGCCAAATGTGCGTTTCTAAACAGAGCTAGCTCGTGGTCTAGGGAATAGGTACACTCTGGGAAACGCTGACCCAGACAACCAGGCTTGCTCTGTGGCTCAGTGGTATAGAACCTGCCTGCAGCGCAGGACAGGCGGGAGGCCTGGGTTCGATCCCTGGGTCGGGAAGATCCCCTGGAGAAGGAAACAGCAACCCACTCCAGTATTCTTACCAGGAAAATCCCATGGACAGAGGAGCCTGGTGGGCTAAGGTCCATGGGTTCGCAGAGTCGGACACGACTGAGGAACTGAGCGTAAGCAGAACCCAAACAAAGAGCTTGCCCCCACAGCGCTCTTACTCCCTGCCTGTGCTCGTCTCTCTCCGGCTCTGCAGCCGCTTAAATCCCTTTCATCCCCTCCAACTCCAGGCCTTTAGTCTTTCCTGTTGTCTTCTTTCTACACCCTTCCCTGGAACTCATCTCTTGGCACAAAGCAAGCGCTTGTCACTGTTTCTTCACAGACAGCAGCCAAGTTTAAAAATCTGGACTTACCAGTCACAGTTTTGGAAAAGCCGTACTTATTTTCTTCCACTGCTCTTTCCCCAGACTTAATAATTACCCCCTCAAAATTGTCTCTCACAATATCCATATGCTTTGCAGCTCTTAAATCACAGGGAAGATGGAGACTGTCTCATAAGCTCGGCAAGGCGAGCCTCTGTGAGGACATTGGACAGCAGTCCACTTTCTGGTGGCCAGATGCTTTGTCCTCAGATCTCCGTCTGTGTTGACCTTCCTCCCACCGCTTAATTGTTAGAGCCTGAAGCCCTCGTTAGCGAGAGTGGAAGGAGCCAGGCAGTCAGATGCGGCTTCCCCTGCGGGCTCAGGTGGGCCATCCGTCACAGATAGGCTAGCGTCGGCGGCCCCGGATCTCGCTCGGGAAACGCTACTTTCTGTTACTCTGGAACATGTTTGCATCCGTGAACATCATCCTGAACTCCAGGAAGACGGCTTGATAGCTAATTCCTCTTCATTTGCGCGCAGCTGTTTCGCCCGTGTTGACAATTTCCCTGAAGAAAAACGTTGCCCCTGGTGGAGCAGGAGCCTCTTTCAGCGTTGCCGGAGTTTCAGAAACAAACGACGTGCGAGGGTGAAGCCGCTGTGCGGGGCGCGGGCTCCCTCGGAAAGCAGGGGGCGCCTGGGGGGGTTGGGGGGCTGGAGCCCTGAGAGCCTGCCTCCCTCTCGGGGAACCAGAGTTTACGCTGACACGGGTGGGATGACCAGATTCAGAGCGGAAGCCGCCCACCGCGGGACACGTCTCTCCACCGCCTTCACGAGCGCTTCAACGGCATAACTTAGACGTTGGCAAGTCGGTTTCCAGGCAGATGTGTTCACACACTTGTGGATTACCGAAATCAGGTGGTTGGTTTGCCTTCTGCTCGCCTGCCCAAGAGGACGTCGGCAGCACAGTGGGGCTCCTCACCATCGGCCGGCGACCCCGGGCCTCTCTTCCGTGAAGAGCGCACCCTGTCTTCCTTTAGACACCCTGGGCACTTTGGAAGACGTAGAATTACTTATTCTTTTAAGCACTTCTGATATTTGCATTCTCCTCGGAGGGACGACTACGATCAGTGTTTTCCTCCTTTGCGTCTTCACCTCCTGAGATAGAGCTTGTCCGGCAGCCTTGTCCAGTCAGACAGCAGAAACACTGTTCTCAGAGGTCCCATTTTCATAATACTTCTGTTTGTAACAGTAATCATAGTTTCAAGACCTAGGACTCCATTCAGTCATAAAGAGACCCTCCAGGCTGCATAGGGTAGAAACAGTAAATGTATCAGGTGTGATCATTGTTGGTCAGTCTTAATGGGCAAAATAGAACTATTTTTAATTATAATTAAACTAGACTAGCTTCAATGTTGCTAATGGTTTATAATATGTGCACACCTTCATATTGTAGGGGAATATGAACCAGTCATTCACACTGGTATATCAGCTACAAACAGATGGGGCCAAAGTGGAAACAGTGAGAGATTTTATGTCCTTCGGCTCCAAAATCATTGCAGATGGTGAAATTAAAAGATACTCGCTCCTTGGAAGGAAAGCTATGACAAACCTAGACAGCATGTTAAAAAGCAGAGCTATCACTTTGCCGACAAATGTCCATATAATTAAAGCTATGGTTTTTCCAGTAGTCATGTAGGGATATGAGAGTTAGACCATAAAGAATGCTGAGCACCAAAGAATTGATGCTTTTGAACTGTGGCGCTCGAGAAGACTCTTGAGAGTCCCTTGGACTGCAAGGAGATCAAACCAGTCAATCCTAAAGGAAATCAGTCCCGAGTATTCATTGGAAGGACTGATGCTGAAACGGAAAAAAGAAGTTCAAGGGTGAAGCTACTGTTCAGGGGAGTGTGGGAACGTGTTCGGGAAACCAGCACTTTCCAAGGTAAATGAAAGAGTTTATCTTGTTTTTCTGAAAAAGGAAGATTTGAAAGCAAATCCAATACTTTGGCCACCTGATGAGAAGAGCCGACTCACTGGAAAAGACCCTGGTGCTGGGAAAGATTGAGAGCAGGAGAAATAGGGAACGGCAGAGGATGAGATGATTAAACAGCATCACTGAGTCCATGGACATGAGTTTGAGCAAACTCCTGGAGACAGTGAAGGACAGGGAAGCTTGGTGTGCTGTAGTTCACTGGGTCGCAGAGAGCTGCACACCGCTCAGCGACTGAACTACAGCAAAGTCAAGTTTTCCTTCATGACAAAGAATAAAGCAATCTTTTGCAAAAAGAAAGAATGGCAAATCTCACCTCACTTATTGCAGACAATACTAGACCTACAACTTATGATGGGTTAAAAATGAAGTTATTATAAAGATGGTTGTGTTGCTGCCGTTACTGCTAAGAGCTAAGGAAAATCTTCCCTTTCATGTTGAGTTACAGGCCTCCCTTCCATCCATGGTGTCAGCATTTGTCCAAAAGCAGTTCTGTTTTCCAGAGAGGATGGTCCAGGTGAGGCAAAAGGAAAACAAAAATTTCTACTAAAAAGAAAACACAAATATGAGCTGTGTACTTAAGCCAGCACTTTCCAAGATAAATGAGAGTTTATCCTATTTTTCTCAGAAAGGAAGGTTTGAAAGCGAATCCATTTATGATTTCAAAGTTGTAAACGGATTGATAAAATAGTGACTGATTCAGCGTGTATCTTTTAGTAGCATGGAATTTAAAAAGTAGAAACTGCTATGGTATTATTTCACCCAAAGCATAATAAATACAGAGAGGAAGGTCATGGAGTTGATGCCTTAAACAAATACTGTGGCTCAAGAACCCTCTAACATGGTGAGGAAAAGGTTGAAAAGGGCCTTATTCTGTGTGGTATTTGAAACACACCCTCCACCATGATTAACCCAAAGATAAACTGAGGGAGGCCAGCTATGCATTCTTCTTTTGGGTCGAGGAAGTCACTGAGATATAATTTCACGTCCTACTTTGAAAATCCGGGATCAGTGTTATCGGGACTTAGGCCGTGTTTTGACAGATTATCCTGGGAAGAAGAGTTGCACGGCCTGTTTCATTCCTTGGGAAAGCAACGCCCTGGTTCTCAGGCTCCCGTGAAGCCCACGCTGAGGAAGGGGCCCCTCTTCCGACTGAGCGTGAGGCTGGGCCCAGGGCATGGGTCCAGGTGGACATGGGGTCAGAGCGTCCGCCTGAGAGAGTCGACGTGCCCTTCTCTGGGCAGGGACTGAGGGGCGTCGCAAGGACGGCGCGGCTCTAGGCAGAGTCAAAGCTCGCATTTTCCGACCGTGTCCCAGGGTCCCACATCTTCCCTTCAGTCCCCTGGTCTGAGGACCAGCCTCCCTCGAGGAATAGCAAGAGTCCAGGCCTAGAACCTTCTCAGGGTTCCCTGCTGTCGCCCTGGGAGACCCGGCCAAGACCAGTCGTGGTGGCACCTCCTACTGCAGGGGGCTCAAGTGAGCTCACTTTGGCTTAATTAACAGTCACCAGATGGGTAATGACCTCCCAGGGGACGCTGCTGGTTAAAAACTCCACTTGCCAATGCGGGAGACGCAAGAGACACAGGTTCCACCCCTGGGTCGAGACGGTCCCCTGGAGCACGCAACGGCAGCCCACTCCAGTCCTCTTGTCTGGAGAGTCCCATGGACAGAGGAGCCTTGTGGGCTACAGTCCACGGGGTCACAAAGAGTCGGACACAACTGAGCGGCTAAGCGCAGCACCAGACGGGTGGTACTGCCGGGGACTCGGCGGTCATCGTTACGAGGTGGCTCTGGTCTCCACAGTTCATGCCGCCCCCCCATGACTGCTGACCGCCGTGGCTGCAGGAGCTTCTCGTGGCTTCCTGGGTGAAGCTGCGCCGGATTTAGCTTCTGAGCCAGGGCGACACTGGCAGCTCGGGAGTGTGGAGCCTCTCAGGGGTCGTCTGCTCCGCGATGTCGGAAGCCTGGTGGAGCGTCTCCAGGCCTCGCCCCTGTGGCCACCGTGCCAGGGGGCTCTGTCCCTTTCCAGGGCGGGTGTCCTGCATCATGTGCTCAGCTTTGATCCTAGGAAAAACCAGGAAGCAGCTAAAGCTGGGTTTCTGCTCAGATGACCAGGGCTAGGGAGCAGAGTTAACGAGTAACAGATGCGCAGTCAGGGGACTCATCGGGCGGCCAGCCGTGAGGACCCCAGGTGTACACCTGGCTTCGGCAGAAGAGGCTCCTTCCGTGCGTCCTGAGCTAAATTTTGTGGTCAGCGGTCAGCCTGGCTTCACAAAACATTACTCCTTAAGCTGAGCTTTCCTTAAACAGAGCTTTGAATTACCCGAGTTATTAATATCTCCATCTGGCTCCTGGCAGGAGAAGAAGTTGGGAGAGGAAGGAAAACCCACCTTCTGTCTTCTCCAGAAGCTGAGGAGCTGACAAGTTTGTCAATGTTTGTAAATCCGCAGGCTTCTCATTATACTTTCTTGCAACGTAGACAAATGGGATTTAAGGTCTCAAGTTTGATAGAGAGAGCGCAGCCCTCTCCTTCTCAGGGTAGGTACCCCTGCGTCTAGGGAGAAGGGGTGTCGAGTTTAGCAAACAGAATCACGGTAAGTACAGTTAAATCTGAATTTCAGATAAATAACAAATGATTCTTTATATCACAGGCTTCTTGTGTGGCTTAGCAGTAAAGAATCTGCCTGCCAATGCAAGAGACATAGGTTAGATCCCTGGGTCGGGAAAACTCCCTGGAGAAGGGAGTGGCCACCCACTGCAGTATTCTTGCCTGGAGAAGCCCCAGAACAAAAGACCCTGGCGGGCCACAGTCTGTAGGGCTGCAAAGAGTCGGACATGACTGAAGCGACTGAACAGGCATGCACCCATAAGTATACCCTCAACGTTGCATGGGACGTACACTAAAACGCGAGCTGTTTATCTGAAATCCAGGTTTAGACGTGCGTCCTCTGTTGCATCGGGTAACCCTCCGTGGGGCTTATGACTGGGCCTGAGTTACTGCTACGCCGGCATGCAGCTCCGGAGGCTCCTGGGCGCGCCGCGGCAGGCCTGTGCTTCCCACGCTGACTTACTGGTTGTCTCTGTGACACGCAGAGGCCTGGCAGTGAGGAGCCACACAAAAGGCGTTGCCACGCAGACGCAGAAGTCTGCTGTGGGGAGGACAAAGGCAAGTTCGGAACCGGGTCTTTGGGGTTCAGGCTTCAGGGAGGGGAAGTTCCTCCCGAGACCTGACGTGTAGTGGTGGGAAACAGCATTCAGCTGGCACCCCCGGGTCTGAAGCTGTGGCTCTCTGTCACTCTCGCCAGGTCACGCCCTGCGACTCTCGGGTGGGGAGGGCGGTCTATGGCCCGGGGCTGATTGCGGCCAGATGTTAGTCCTGCCGCCTCTTCTGCTGCTGTGTCACCTCCATATCGCAGAACAATGGCCCGGAACGAAGGCCGCAGTACACGGGAGTCCACATCCTCAAGTTGCAAGGTCTGGGAGCCCATACTCATCTCGAAAATTGTTTTCAGTACCTTCCTCCCTTTTCTAAAATCCACTCACGTGTAACTAAGAGCCCTGCATTCGCACTCTGAAAAAAGATTCCCGACTTCTGGGGAAAGGGTGTTGATGCAGTCACTCTTCTCATTATTGGACATCACGTTCATATTACCATGGGAAAGAGCCCTTTCCCTTCAAAAGGAAGGCGTCCCTGAGCTGCCTGGGGCGGCACATCAAGTCCCACAGCGCCCCCTGCTGTCCTTTAGAGGCAGTGCACGCCTCCTAGGCTGGGCAGCTGAGAGAGGCCGCTCACCAGACCCTTGGTGCAGTTCTCCGTGTACAGCGGCCACCTCTTCTTTACCTCTTCTGCTTCTGTTACGTCCTTGCCGTTTCTGCCCTTTTTTGTGCCCATCCTTGCATGAAATGTTCCCGTGGTATTTCTAATTTTCTTGAAGAGCTATGGGAAGAGTATTTCCTATTCTGTTGTTTTCCTCTATTTCTTTGCATTTTCACTTTAAGAAGGCTTCCTTACTTCTCCTTGTTATTCTCTGGAACTCTGCATCCAGTTGGGTATATCTTTCTGTTTCTCCTTTGCCTTTCGCTTCTCTTCTTTTCTCAGCTATTTGTAAAACCTCCTCATAAAACCACTTTGCCTTCTTGCATTTCTTTTCCTTTGAGATGGTTTTGGTCACTGCCTCCTGGACAATATTACTAACCTCCATCCATAGTTCTTCAGGCATTCTGTATACCAGATCTAATCTCTTGAATCTATCTGTCACCTCCAGTATAAAATCATAAGGGATTTTATTTAGGTCATACCTAAATGGTCTAGCTGTCCCTACTTTATTCCATTTTAAGCCTGAATTTTGCTGTAAGGCGCCAACGATCTGAGTCACAGTCAGCTCCAGGTCTTGTTTCTGCTGACCATACAGAGCTTCGGATGCCTTTGCTGTTTGAGTCCGAGGTGCTAGGGCACTGAACATAAAACCAGGGAGGATGACCTAGAAAAGCGCCCACCGACTCCAGATGGGGAACAGGAGCCAAGCGCCAAATCGTCCAAAGGGAGTATCTGCACGACACCTTGGCAGAGCAGGTGGGGCTCAGGATTCCCTTCCACGTTGCATTGGAACAGAGCTCGCAAACAAAAGGAACTAAAATCAGGCACAGTTGTCAAAGAGTGAAAGGAGCTGGACCCAGCTGGATGCCGCAGCCACAGGCGGGTCTCAGCTTGCTTGGGAGCTGTGGGCTCCTTGGGGGTCAGATCTCAGGCTGCAGCCCCCCGCGTGGTAGGAGCATCCCCTTCTCCCTCCCGTGAAGTCGGCAGGCCTCCCACCCACCAGACGGCACTATGGCCAGTCTCTCCTCTCCCAGTGGATGTCCGGTGTCAGAGGCGTGCGGCCAGTCAGGACCACCTGGGCTGGGCCCTGCCCTCACTCTACAAGCCTCGGGTGACTGGTCTAAAGTCCCAGGGACATCTCTGTACAGATGCTTTATTTCCACCAGCTGCAGCGTGGCTCATGACCCAGTAGCATGGGTAACTTCTCAGTTTGGTGGCAAAAGGAAGTTTCAAGATCTGACAGACGACAGATGGTCACAGAGGGACTCGGGAGGTAGGTGTCCAGGTGCCTGGCCAAGCCTCCTCAGACACTTGGTTCTATTGCTTTTAGAGTCTGTTTGGTTCATAGAAATGTATGAAGTCACACCCCACACAGATGAAGGGTTAGTCTTGGTCTGCTGGCGAGCTATTCTTCCATGACCCTGGTATGCGGAGTCGAGGGTAAACCATTACACTCAAGGTGGTTCTGGAGCCAGACTGGAGTCCTTTCCGAGCTCAGGTAGATCAACTTAAGCTCACAACTGAACTTAAATGCTTTTAAAAATGGAGCAATATTTTAGTAAAATTAAACAAAACAGATCAACTCACAGCATCTCAGATATTTCAATTTTCTTTCATAAATCAAAGAACTCTGAGTATGTTTTATTCTTCTGAGTCTTGGGTTTATAACAATGAGAACCTGAAAACAGGCCCCCAAAAGACAAACAACTCGGACTTGAGCTGACTGTCCTCAAAGGGAACGTCCTTAAGGCACCTTCACGTCTGGGCCAGGCTGCCAGACTGTTAAAGTAAATTGCGGCAAATAGAGCCAGAGAAGAGAATCACGTGCAGAGGGCGTTCTCTCGGAAATCTTGTCTGGAAATCTTGTCAGAACTGCTTGCAGACCATCCTCCTTTACCCCGGCTTTTGGGCTTATTTGGTCACTACTGTTTCTGTGAAAGGCGGCTGTGGGCCTCTGGTTTTCTGTGACCAATTTCCATAAAGTTCGTTTAGCAGTTTAAACTTTATTAAGACTCTTGACAAAAACAGCTGCTAGAATTGCAAAGGAATGTAATAAAAACGCAGGGCCAGAAACAACCAGAGTCTATAAAAGCAGCGCCCACTGTGCGCAAAGCCCCGGGTGTGCAGGCTGGTCACAGCCTCACCTGGACCGGGGGCCCGAGCGGGCAGATGGCAGGGCCCTCGGGCTCGGCCAGGGCTCCGAGGCTGGGGCTGCCTGCCGCCGCCCGGCCGACAGCCCAGTTAGGGTCCAGGCAGGACGCCAGCGAGAGTGGCACTGGAGAGGCTTCGAAGTCTTAATGCCTGAGGAAGCACCAGCACAAATGCATTTTACATTGGTGTGGGTTTTTTTAAGCAGTAAAAAATCTCCAACACACACTCATTTACAGAAAAGAGAACAATACATGTTCAGTGGATTGCAGTCTCCATATTCTCACCAAGGGGCACAAATTGGAATCAGCCAAAGACGCTGAGGTGCGCTTGAGAACTGTGGGGGAAGTGTGGGTTTGAATGGAAACGTGCGGTAGGAACCCATGCGGCAACCCACGGTGGTCGCGCGTCTTTGATTTGGGGGATCCTGGATGCTCATCCCATATGCTGGTAAAATGACATCCAGACGTTTCAGGGGAAATGGGAACACGCCAGTTTATGCTGCTTTCCACAGAAAAATGTAGGATTCACAAGATTAGAAAATGCAGTTTATTTTTGTGGGTTTTGACCGAAATCACAAAAGAGTTGATCCGAAGAGGCTGGTGTGATAAAGGAGGAGAGAGAAGCTGAAATCACCCTCCCAGGCTCCTTCCCCGACCCAGGCCCCCGACACACACCCGAGGAGGAGGGGTCCTCTCAGCCTCCCAGTGGGGGCTTGCCGGAGCCGGGGCCACTCATTCAATCACTCTCATTCATTCACTTGCTCCTTCAACAACCCCGGGGGAGCTCGTGTGCACAGCCAGGGCCCCCGCGTGGGGACGCGGAGCGGAGCGGCCGCCTGTCCTCCGCTGCGGGTCCTTCAAAGGGAGGCCGAGGACAAGGGGGTCCTCGCACAGGTGTGAGCAGGGGAAGGCCGACTGCCCACAGGCTTGGAGGTCAGAGATGAGGCAGCCGTGGAGTGAGAGGCGGATGGGAGCCGGAGCCAGAGGTCGTCCCGGGGCGTCCTGAGAGCCGGCGCTCAGGAGGCTGCGCTGGAGGGCTGGGCGCGGCCCCGCCTGGCCCAGGAATCTGGCCGGGGTCTTCTGGCTCGTCCCCACTCGGCCTGGCTGTCTGATGAGGAGGGGGCCTCGCCCTGCTCCAGAACCGCCGTTTCCTGGAAGTGTCGGCCACCCGCCGTTGCTGAGTCCTGTTTAAGGACTAGGTGTCCCGGTTCTCCAGGGGGCCGCAAGCCGAGCTTGTGCTGGCCCACACAGAGGCCGCGTGCAGCTCGCGAGCCCGTCCCCTCACTCCCTGGGTGCTGGGAAGGCGCTGGGCGCACGGCCCCCAGGCTCCAGTGGGAGGGCCAGGCCAGCCAGGCCGCGCAGTCAGTGGGCAGCTGTCCTAGGCGGAGACCACCGCACTGGGCGAGGGGCTTTGTCCCTGCCGTGGCCACACTTTGGGGGGACATCAGCCTGGCTGGAGAGTTATGAATCTTTTGAGGGGCGTGTGTGTGTGTGTGTGTGTGTGCATGTATGTGTCTGTCTGTGGGTGTCTGTGTGTGTGTGTGTCTCTGTGTGTGTGTCCATGTGTGTGTTTGTGTCTGGGGCTGGGTCCTGTGTGCCTGTATTTGTATATGTGTGTTTGTCTGGGGGGTTCTGTGTATCTGTGTGTCTGTGTGTGTGTGTCTGTGTTTGTGTGTGTCTGTCTGTCGGGGGGGGG
>NW_024070195.1:1303704-1396110 GCF_014754425.2 Oryx dammah
GTCTGTGTTTGTATGTGTCTGTATGTCTGTGTCTGTATGTATTTGTGTGTCTGTGTTTGTGTGTCTGTGTCTGTGTGTGTGTATGTCTGTGTCTGTGTGTGTCTCTGTGTTTGTATGTGTGTGTGTCTGTGTGTGTGTGTGTGTGTTTGTGTGTCTGTGTCTGCGTGTCTGTGTGTGTGTGTCTCTGTGTCTGTGTGTCTGTGTCTGTCTAGGGGGGTTCTGTGTGCCTTTATGTCTGTGTGTGTTTGTGTGTGTGTGTGTGTCTCTGTGTCTGCATTTGTGTGTGTGTCTCTCTCTGTGTGTGTGTCTCTGTGTTTGTGTGTGTGTGTCTGTGCATGTGTGTGTCTGTGTCTGCATGTCTGTGTGTGTGTCTGTGTGTGTGTGTGTGTGTGTCTGCGTGTCTGTGTGTGTGTCTGTGTGTGTCTGCGTGTCTGTGTCTGTGTGTGTGTCTGCGTGTCTGTATGTCTGTGTGTGTGTGTCTGTGTCTGTATGTGTGTGATCTATACCCAGGCAGGTTTTGTTCCGCTGAGCTTTGGGGCCTTCGCAGATGCTGAGTGTTCTAGCAGCTGCAGGCCTGTGGCCGCCGCAGGCCGGCCTCCCTGGGTTCCCCGCAGCGGGCTCACGGCGCGTCTGTACGGGCGGCGGTTCTGGCACTGCTCCGGCCTCTTTCTGGGTCACTCTGTCCATGATGGTGTGTGTGTCAGTGGTCACTGATGCAAATACAGCCGCTTACTGAAGGTTCACATGGTGGATAGCGTTTTTTTGCGATGAAGTATTTCCTAACTAAGGTAAGTACATTGTGTTTAGACACAATAATCTGTGGTATAAACATAACTAATATGAACCAAAAGCAAAAACTTTGTGTAACTTACTTTATTGCAGTTGTCTGGAACCAAACCCACAATATTTCTGAGGTGTGCCTATAGTTTTTGCAGTTTCATTGAGACCAATTTCACACACCAAACAGTCCACCCATTTACAGTGTGCAGCGGCTTTTGGTATAATTACATTATTAGCCTTAGAAAGTTGTGGTAAAGCCTACCCAACATAATTTTGTCATCTTAAGAATTCGAATGTATGATTTAATAGCACTAATTATGTTGGGGTGAGATGGTTAGTTACCATCACTGACTGACTGCTTGTAATCCGCATTGCGGGCAGATTCTTCACTGTCTGGGCCTCCAGGGAAGCCCGTCATTGACTTAATGGACATGGATCTGAGCTAACTTCTGGAAATGGTGAAGGACAGGGAAGCCTAGTGTGCCGCCGTCCGTGGGTTGCAAAGCGTTGGAGCTGCCTGAGCGACTGAACAATAACAATTACACGCACAGTATTGTGTGCACACCACCTCTCTGCTGCCAAAGCTTGCTCTTCACCCCAGACAGAAACTGTGCCTAAAACCAGAAACTTTGGCTGCAGTTATTAAGCAGCTGCTTCACACTCCGCTCCTCCAGCCTCTGTAACCTCTAACCTTTCTGTATCCACGCATTTGACTGTTTTGGATATTCCACATACACTGATGATGCAGTGTGTCCTTTCGTGACTGGCTTATTTCACTGAGCACAATACCTTTAAGGCTCGTCCCTGTTACAGCCTGCGTGAGAAGTCCCTCCCGTTTTGGGCTCCGTGGTATGGAGGGACACACTGTTACCCTTCACCTGCCGAGGGACAGTCCTGTGGGTTTCGCCTGCTGTGAACGTGTGCATCTAAGCGCCTGCCCCAGCCCATGCTTTCAGTTCTTCTGGGTGGAACTGCTGAGTCATACGGTGCTCATGGTTGTGGGGAAAACACCAAACTGATTTCCATAACAGCTTTCTAAATGGCAGCGCTCTCCAGTACTCCTGCCTGGAGAATCCCATGGAGAGAGGAGCCTGGTGGGCTGCAGTCCATGGCGTTGCAAAGAGTCGGACACGCCTGAGCGGCTGCACTTCACTTTCACTCCCACCAGCAACGTAAGAGTTCCAATTGCTTCACGTCCTTGGTGCTTTTTTTCTATTAAACCATATTGTGATAGCCATCCTAGTGGCTGTCAAAGGCTTTCACACCGTGGTTTTGATTTGCGTTACACTTGTGCCCAGTGATGTCAAGCACCTTCGAATGTGCTTCTGGGCCATTTGTACAGATTCTTTGGAGAAATGTCTGTTCAAGTCTTTTGCCCATTTTTAAGTTGAAGTGTTTGTCTTTTGGTTAAGTTGTTATGTTACCTATACAGCTGAGCAACAGGCTCAGCTTCAGCAGTTACCAAAGCATGGCCAAGCGTATTTTTTTCAACTTTATCCCACCCACTCTCTTCATATTCTGGGCATTAAACCTTTGTCAGGCATGTGAATAAACCCTTATCAGATCTATAAGGGTTTATTATATATAGAAACCCTTTCACTTATATATATATTATTATATATTTATATTGGAGAAGACAATGGCAACCCACTCAAGCACTCTTGCCTGGAAAATCCCATGGATGGAGGAGCCTGGTAGGCTGCAGTCCATGGGGTCACTGGGAGTCGGACACAACTGAGCAACTTCACTTTCACTTTTCACTCTCACGCATTGGAGAAGGAAATGGCAACCCACTCCAGTGTTCTTGCCTGGAGAATCCCAGGGACGGGGGAGCCTGGTGGGCTGCTGTCTATGGGGTCGCACAGAGTCGGACACGACTGAAGTGACTCAGCAGCAGCAATATTTAGTATATATTTAAATATATAAACATTTCCAAATGTGTTCTCCCATTCTCTAGGTTGTCTTCACTTTCCGGATAAAATCCTCTGATGACTTATGGCTTTCTCAAAGCTGGTAAAAAGGGTGTTGTTCCTCTTTATCCCCGCCCCCGGGTTTCAGGCTGTCCCTCTGCCCCAGGATGGCCGGTGGTCCGGCAAGTGTGGAGCTGGAGGGACAGACTGCGACCTTCTCAAACCGGGGCTCCATTTCCTGAGGGCATCACCCCGCAGAAGGGAAAATTCCTCGTGGTGGATTAATCATTTCCCACGTTTGAGGCTGCTCTTCAAAGTGAATATCCCGGCCATCTCCTCACTGCTGAGCAAAGTCCTAGCCCCGCTCGGCCGCGTCTGCATCTAGCACTCTGCGTGCGCTGCTGTGGCACCCGCCCCGGCCACCGGGGCTCTCCAAACCGTCTCTCCGTCCTCGGGACGGGTTGTGGGGGGGATGCGCGTGAGTGTTTCCGATTAAGCCAGGGTGTGGGAACCTCATCCTGCAGTGAAATGACAGGCACCTCCACGCTGGGGTCATTGCAAAGCAGGCCGTCATGTTTTCCATCTGAGTCCCAGGCTGGACTTGGCCTTCTGCAGAGAAGAGTCAGGGTTCATTAACGGGGTCGGGGCCACCCTTACTCCCAGGCCCTTTCTCAGCCTGATCTGCGCCCACACCTGCCGCCAGCCGCTCCCCCAGCTGCACCCAGCTCGGAGGTCCGGAGGGGAGCAAAGAGAGACCCCTTCCTCTGGACAGTGCCAGGGAAGCTTAGCCAGAGCTGTGTGCTTTTCTAAACTTTCATTATGAAAAATTTTAAGCATGTGCAAAAGGAAACCTCTAGGTACTCATCACCCAGCTCCAACAATTACCAAAGCCAGGCCAGTCTTGTTTCAGTTTCACCCACCCACCCACTCTCTCTTGCCCAGTATTATTTTAAAGCAAATCTCAAGCCTCATATAATTTCATTCATAAAGGTTTCAGATTATATCTCTAAAAGATATAAACTCGTGCGTTGTTGTTTAGTCACTAAGTCATGTCCAACTCTTTGCAACCCCGTGGACTGTATCCCAACAGGCTTCTCCGTCCATGGGATTCTCCAGGCAAGAATACTGGAGTGAGTTGCCATTTCCTCCTCCAAGGGACCTTCCCAACCCAGGGATCAAACCTGCATCTCCGGCATCGCAGGCAGATTCTTTACCACTGAGCCACCAGGGAAGCCTGGATTTGTGAGTGTAAAGCTATAAATCCATGCTCATCCATCAACGTTGTCAACAGTGGTTCCTTATTGTCTGATAACTACTTCACTCTCAATTCTCATTGTTTCATCAACGTCTTTTTAATTACTGTAAGACTGGTTTGTTTGAATCATGGATCCAAAGAAGGTTCACACGTAGCATTTGCTCAGTGTGTCCCTTTTAATCTGTAGATCCTCGCCCCCACCTCTCTTTTCCCTACAAATGGGTTCGTTAGAGAAACCGGGTCGTTTGTCCTGTGGAGGTTCCCGTAACCTGTCTTAACTAAGCAAGTTATTTCTCTGCTAAACTGGTGCTTGATTCTTCATTTGTGCTAAGTACACAGCCCGTATGAACCCTGAGGTGTAGCTTCACTGGGTTTTCAGGAAACCAAGCCTGGCTCAGAGGAGGGCAGCAGGGAGCAGGTTACGGGGGGTGGTCCTCACTGCGTCTGAGGCCTTAATGGTCCCAGGAAGGGTGTGGGCTGGTTCTCAGGGAAGAAGTTTGGGCTTGCGGGAGTAGGGGACATTCAAGAGCACACTCATGCTGTAGCATTTGAAGTGTTTGTAAGGATGGGCTTAAACCTGATTTGTGAAGTGAACTGAAGACAGGGAGCCTGCTGGGCTTGTGCTCAACGCTCGGGCGGGAGGCCGAGATCTGAGCAGAAGACGCGTGAGAGGAACCGGGGGCCCGACCGGGGACGGGGTCCCAGCAGCTCCCCAGGGGCCTCCAGTGCCCCCTCCAGCCAGAGATCCTGCGGTCAGGGGCGCCTCGGGCACGAAGCCCCACCTGCCAGGCCCACAGAGCTTTAATTCTCGCCTCCTCCATGCTGTCCTGGGATGCGGTCCCCGGATCTCACCCGTGAGAGGAAGCAGAGACGACCCAGGACACGGGGGTCCGGAGGGCGTGAGCTACGTCAGCGCTGTTGGAACCTGCAGCTTGAGCTTTAGCAACAGTACTTAAAAAAACAACCCCGGAAATGCCTAAGCTTCCCCCCAAGCTCCCTGCAGGGAGAGACGGGAGCAGGACACCATCAGCCCGACACGAAGGCAGAGAGCCCAGGAGAGGCAGGAGCAGGTGGCCGTATCTCCTTCGCCTGAAGGAGCCAATTCACACAAACGTCCCCCTTCTGCGGGGAGAGGAGACTGGGGCGAAGAGAAGCTAAGTCTTCCCATCTTTCAACCTCTAGAGGAACAAAGTGGAAATTCCATCCCCTCCAGGAAAACCTATGGAGCCAGGAATGTGCCTCTAAGGAGCTTCTCTACTCATACATCACTTGCTGCTAAGTCATTTCAGTCGTGTCCGACTCTGTGCGACCCCATAGACGGCAGCCCACCAGGCTCCCCTATCCCTGGGATTCTCCAGGCAAGAACACTGGAGTGGGTTGCCATTTCCTTCTCCAATGCGTGAAAGTGAAAAGTGAAAGGGAAGTCGTTCAGTCGTGTCCGACTCTTAGCGACCCCACGGACTGCAGCCTACCAGGCTCCTCCATCCATGGGATTTTCCAGGCAGGAGCACTGGAGTGGGGTGCCATTGCCTAGCAGAAATCCCTCCCCTCCCCAAGGACTCAATGGAGAAACGAAGTCTTTTAAATGCCTCCCTGGCCTCACCCCGCACTAATGCCCACCTGGTTATATAAGGCTTCTTGGTGGCGCCAGTGGTAAAGAACCCGCCTGCCTGTGCAGGAGATGCGGGTTTGACCCCTGGGTCGGGAAGATCCCGTGGAGGAGGCCATGGCAACCCACTCCAGTATTCTTGCCTGGAGAATCCCACGGACACAGGAGCCTGGTGGGCTACAGTCCACGGGGTTGCAAAGAGTCGGACACGACTGAGTGATTAAACAACGACAACGAGACCCACACAGCCTGTGCCTGGGGTCCAGTGGGACGAACAAGAAGGGCCTCAGAGGGAGCGTGGAAGCTCGCGTGGAAGCTGGCGCAGCAGCGCGAGGACTGTGGGCAGAGCCACCAGGAAGCTCCTGGAAAGCCCGACGTGGGGTCCTGACCCGGTCAGCTGCCTCCTCTCCCTGGCCGTCCCCACAGACGAGAGGCTGGGGGCCTGTCCTCCTGGGCTCAGCTCCGTCTACCGCGCTGTGGACGTGGCCCCGCGCACAGCAGTCACCGCGGCGGAGCATCTGGAGGGCGGGGGCAGGGCTGTCCCACCTGAGGACGTCGGGGCGCCCAGGGGCCCCGCTGCCCTGACAGTCACCTCTCGGGACCCCAGGCACTCCTGTTTTAAATGAAGGAAATCTCGTCACGTGGTCGTAGTTAGAGGGGCCTCCCAAGTCTTTCTTTAAACCAGGTGTGAGCGGTGCTGAGAAATCAAAAAGGGAAAAATCCCATACCGTGATGGCTAACATTGTTTCAAAGCATTAAAACCACACTTCATGATTTTGCAAATACAGTTGGAAACAAACCCAGAAAATATCCATGTCTGTCGATTGATCCCACCTTGTCCTTGAACTCTGAATCCATCACAGGCTGGAAGAGGGGTTAGCGCAAAGCTCACCCCCTTCTTCAGTCAGGGCTCCTCAGTCACTCCACGGCTTTCCTAAGACCTGTTTGTCCACTGAGACTCAGTTCTCATCTTCCCAACTCAGAGGATGTTCTTATTTCCTAGCCAGCTGATTTCTCAGGCCCCTGGGTGTTGACTCTCTGCCCAGCCCTGACACCCCTCCTGTTCCATCTTCAGATGCTGGAGACCCTCTGGGTCCTCGGTCCGCCCCTCCTGTTCCATTTTCAGATCCTGGAGACCCTCTGGGTCCTGGGTCCGCTGTGGCCCTCACTGAGCCTTCAGCTCCACTCTTTCCTTGTCTCATTGCCTGCCACTCAGTTAATTTATTCACGTAAATGAAGGAGTCAGGAGAGAAAACACACCAGCTAAATCAGGGCAGAGCCCAGAAATGAAGGAGGAGTTCACAGTTTAACATTTTGATTCAGTTCAAAGAATGCTGTTTTCCCCATGGCTGGGAACAAAGCTTGTTGATTTGGGTAGACGGGCAGGGCTCTAGTGGGATATAGTTATTTATTTTAATTTTAACTTCTTAAGTTTAGTCATCTCAAGGCACAAGTACAGAGGAATAACAATTAGTTGATTGAAATATGTGCCTGGTATAAAATTACCAGTTTAAAAATCAGTAAAACATTCAAAGATCTCTCTCATTCACACAGATCAGGACTGGAAGGCTATGTTGTCTTGGCCAAGGACCCAGCTGCACAAGCAAAGGGTGATTCAGCCTCACACAATCCCCAGCTCAAGCTGCGATGCTGGATGTCAACTGCACTCATTTTATTTTGACACAGAGTGGTTAACCCAAGTTCAAGTGTTTGATAACCACAGAGTACGAAGCAGGCCTGGAGACGTGAGGCTTGTTCACCGTCTCAGGATTCACTTTACAGCAATAAAAGCCAGAGGAGAGGGGAGAGAAGAAGAAAGAGAAGCAGAAGGAACAGGAGGAGGAGAAAAGGAAAACCTTTGGCATCCGTTGTTCATGGGCAGGCGATTTTCATTAAAACAGGGCTGGGATCAACTCTGAAAAGCTCGATAAATCCCTGATAAGGTGCCCAGATGTTCTCGTGAACTTTCTCGGGGGTTTTGTCATTTCAAGCTCATGTGATTTGCCCCAGGGGCCAAAGACTGGGACGTTCCCAGCATCTGCCACTGATTCTTCAAAGACGCCCCTCCTCGCCCCTGGGTAGTGAGTGCCCACTGGGGCAGCCGTAAATCGGGTCAGTGTGACCGAAAGCACGGTCGAGCCTGGAAGTAATATTCCTCCTCCCTCTTCCAAGAAGTGTTCTGAGAAAGAAAGGATCCCGGGGCCCTGCCTGCCAGGGACGCGTCTATGCACAGGCTGCCTTCTAAATTGCCATGCATCTTCAAATCTGCTCCTTGAAGGCCTGAGTCATGGGGAGATCCACCCATGACTGTCTGTCCACAGCTGGCGGATTGATGTCCCAGCCTCCTGGGACTTAGAGATGGATAAAGCAGCGTCCGTGTCCTTGGGGAGCTTACAGGCTACAGAGGGAGGAGCATGAGAGCCGGGAGACCAGGGTGCTCCCGCCCTCAGGCTCCGAGAGCTCAGGTTCAAGTTCCTACACTTAGATCTGATGGTTTCTGACACCTGGGATTGTGTTCTCCTGTCTTATGTGTGAGTTCACTAAAGAAAGACTTGTCACTAGTTATTTGTCCATATCTGATTGCTCTAAGTTTTGCAAAATGTACACCTGGGAAGAAGAAAATAGCTTGACAGATCTAACTGGATATCAGTGCTCTGAGCTGTGCTGTTGGCTTTCCAGATGGCTCAGTGGTAAAGAACCTGCTTGCCAACGCAGGAGATATAAGGGACAAGAGTGTGACCCCTGGGTCAGGAAGATCCCCTGGAGGAGGAAATGGCAACCCACTCCAGTGTTCTTGCCTGGAGAATGCTGTGGACAGAGGAGCCTTCTGGGCCACAGTCCATGGGGTTGCACAGGCAGACACAACCGAAGTCAATTAGCACAGGTCTGCTGCGGACACAGGTGTTGCAGGGGGAGGCGGTGCCTCTTTCTAGCCGACTTCTTTCTCTGAGGATGAGGACTCATCCACCCAGAATCCACAGACTTACAGGAAGTCCTGTGAGCTGCCTGCAGAGCTTGAAGCAGGACCGTGTGTTCGCCTGTGGACGGGGGCGGGTGGCGAGGCACAGCGGTGGCCTGGCCGTGCGGCGTCCGTCCTGTCCTCAGAGAGGGTGTTTGGCTCCTGCTGAGCTTCCTGCCCACCGGAGGCCCTTTCTTGGAGGTGGATGGGGGAGGGAGAGCAGGATGCGACCCACCCTGAGCTGCGAGAGTATAGGCGGAGGTGCTCCCTGCACGAGTGGGGGGTGAGAGTGTGGGGGAGGTGTTCCTTGCAGGATTGAGGGGTGAGAGCATGGGGGAGGTATTCCCTGCACAAGTGGGGTGTGAGAGTTTGGGGGGAGGTGCTCCTTGCACGAGTGGGGGATGAGAGCCTGGGGGAGGTGTTCCTTGCACAAGTGGGGTGTGAGAGTTTGGGGGGAGGTATTCCTTGCAGGAGTGAGGGGTGAGAGCGTGGGGGAGGTATTCCCTGCACGAGTGGGAGGTGAGAGGTTGGAGGGAGGTGTTCCTTGCATGAGTGGGGAGCAAGAGCCTGGGGGAAGTGTTCCCTGCACGCGTGGCCAGTGATCAGCCACTTTTGGTTCCAACCTGGTCCCAAACCTGGCTTATCTTTAACCCTCATCTACCTCAGGACAAACAATATAAAGAAAAACATCTTATGGTCACTTGAAGGACTAACGTCACAGCTCAGATGGCCACGGGGCAGCCGAGCACTGGGATGTGGAGGGAGCGGGTGGCTCAGGCCTCCGCGCCCCCAACGCCCCCTCCCGATGCAGAAAGTGCTCTCGTTAGATGCTCCTTGCCAGGATTTAGAAAGCGAGGTTTTGTTCCAAAAGTTCTTTATCCTGAGATATCTCAAACCAGACCTGCCCCCAAAACAGCAAGGCACGTTCCAAATTAAAACATCTGAATTGAGCTGAAGGGAAAAGAGCATTTGGAAAGAAGAAAGAATTCCATTGTGGGATTTCTATGCTAAGTAGCAACATTCGAGTAGAATAAGGAAAAGCCAAAAAATTATGTTGGCTTCCAATGGAACAAAAGACCAAGTTTGAGAAAGCAAAGCAGACAGCAGCAAGCACTCGCTGCGCTTGAATTCAGGGCCCACAGCCACCTGCTCTGAGGGTGTGTCTCGATTCAGTCCTGAAGTTCTAAGGGGAAGCGGTTCCGGCACTTTGGTTACATGAGATGCTAGTGTGGGGTGGGCGAGCGTGGACAGCCCCCGGGGCCTGGCTGATGTGCCCGGCTCTCCGCTCTGCTCTCTGTGAGTCATCCATCACACCTCGGCGCCTGTGTCCACCACCAGGCCGCGCCCACCCCAGCAGGCCGTGGTCGGGCTCACGGCCTCCACGGAGCGTGGCCTCGGAACTTCCCTCGCTGAGGACCTCTCCCCACGTCTGAACCACCCTCACCTCCGTCCTGCACCTCCCCCAAGGCCCCTTGTCACATATGTTGTTCGATTCTTTTGGCTTCCCTATGCAGCTCTGAGCCGGGGTCTCAAGGGTCTCGTGGGGGCCGGCTCTGTGGCCTGAGGGGTGAGCGCTCTGGTGCCAGGGACCCTGGCTGTTCTAGCAGGAGAGACCACCCCAGGCCTGCTTCCCTTGCAGCCGGGGCTGAGTCCTCCCTGTTCATGGACACTGCATCTTTCACGGCCCCTCCTGGCCCAGGTCAGGCGGCTGACATTCGAGGACTGTGTTCAATCCTGTGAATGGCTGACACCCCAAGCACAGGCCATCTGGGGCCGAACAGCCTGTCCATCCCCCACCGACAGGGACGCTTTGCCCTTTGGCCCCATGAGGAGGGAGGACCATGAAGTGGCCAGGTCCCTGCATGGGTCCCCTGGAGCCTGGGGCTAGGCCATCTCTGTGCGGGATGCTGGGAAGCTTGCACTCAGGCAAAGACCCTCCAGGTCTCCACGCCACATCCTCAGAGGAGATGCAGGCTCCTTCCAGCATACCAAGTTGCACCTCCGGCTTCTCAGGCCCTCCCTACCTCTCTGTCTGCCCCGTGGACCCCCGTTTCCCTTTGGTGCCCATCAGCAGACCCAATGTTAATTCTGCTGCACCCTGAAGACTCCGGCCTTGCCTTGTCCATCTGCTCCTTTTGACCTCTCTCCTCCCGGCCTTTCTCCTCTCCTGGATGTCTGTGGAGGCCTCTGTGCCCAGCCAGACCCACTCAGGGCAGACCCTGCGTCCACCCACCACTGGCAGCTGCTGAATTTAGCTGAGGAAAAAACAAGGGCAGGTGTCGGAAAGGATGGAGCACTGTGGGAAAGTGATACTAGGTCTCACGGGGCTCAGGGGCGCTCCGTGTGAGCCCTCGAGAGTGACGAGTCTCTGGAGTAGGCACCCACAGGCTCCAGCTCCACGGCTGGGATGGCCCTGCTCCAGCTGCTGGCTCGGGCAGCCCTGCTCTATGGAAGCACCGCAGGCGCAGCCCTGAGGAGATCTGGGAGGTCTGTGGGGACCTCTGTCTGCCTCTGCCAGGCACCCCGGGACTGTTGCTGACAACTAATTCTAAGGTACGCGGCGAGGATGTGGCGTGCTGGGGCGGGAGACGTGGCTAGAGCCTTGATTGCAGTTCCCGGGAAGGAGCAGGTGAGGCAGGAGACGTGGGCTCGGGATTGGCGGGGCGGAGACACCGCAGCGGATGCAGGGGCTGTCCTGGTCAGCCGGTACTCGGCGAGGAGGGCAGGCGGGCAGTGCCCAGAACCTCGTGAAGAAAGCAGGGGGGTGTGGACTCTGGACGGTTCGTTTGTGCATAAAAGCCTCTCCTGCAGGCGCGTCCTTCACCATGCCTGGGAACTGGCCAGTCCTGGGAGGGGCAGTCCCCGCAGGGTCAGCCAGGCCCCAAGGTGGCGACCCATCAGATCCAGACTTTGAAAGGTGAGGTTGACACCCCGCCACCAGCTCACGGAGGGTGTGTGCTCAGAGGGCGTGGTGTGAAGACTGCTCGGAGCCCAGTGGGGTGGCTGTGACCCCCCTCCTTTCCATCCAGGAGAGTGAGGCCCAGACTGCAGAGTGAATGACAGCTCACCGTGGGGCACCCCTGAGCACGGCTGCACCCCTGGGTGGGACCGAGGGCAAGACCCCTCCTGCCCCAAGGACCGCAGCGACAGTAAGATGGCGCCTGGGAATGCATCTCTTAGAACGTGGACAGTGCTCAGACCCCGTCACCGCGCTGTGCTAAGGCACTCCAGTCGTCTGGCTCTGTGTGACCCCAGAGACCCCGCCAGCCTCCCCTGTCCATGGGATTCTGCTGGCAAGAACACTGGCGAGGTCGCCACGCCCTCCCCCAGGGGATCTTGCCGACCCCGGGACTGAACCTGCGTCCCTTACGTCTCCTTTGTTGGCAGGTGGGTTCTTTACCACTAGCACCACCCAGAAAGCCCACCTATTTGCCGGAAGGGTGCTCAAGATCTCTTAGAGCAGGAGGGCCATGGCTCCTTCTCTACAGTTCCCTTCCTTCTCACGACATGCTCTGCTTTAGAGACATTCTTGCACATCCGATTTAGCCAAGGCTCTGTGCCAAGGGGTGTCCATTCACCCTCTGCTATTTGAGGCCATGCTCGCTGTGAGCTGGCCCACCGCGCCACCCACCCCCCTTCTCAAAAATGCAGTTAATTGACGGTGGATTGGGCCACAGAAGCCTGTTATTGGAAGTGATGGGATACAGCAGGATTTATGGGCTGGATTTCTTTTTCTTCTCAAAGAATTACAAGCTAACCCCAAATTGTAGCAAGAATTCTTAAGGTTCAATAATTAAAAGCAAAAGGCAGTTCCCTTGGGAGGGAAGCAGTGTGGTCTGGAAGGTATCTTTCAAATTGAAGCAGACTGTGTAACTCCCAAATATTATGGATACAAATTAGCTATATTTGATCACTGGATCTTATTTACCCTAATTGTCTTCATTTCTGTGGTTTCCTGATACATTTTGTTTAGAGCACACAGTTTAGCAGTTCAGTATTGGAGTCTGCGGTGGTGGAGAGAGCAGGCTTCGGGTTACTAGTGAGACAGAGAGGCAGAGACTGAGAGAGAGACCTTTGTCAGGAGCTGTGTGTGTTTCCTCAAAGACGTAGAAGTCTTATAAATTCAGACCAAAGACATGTTGGAAAAAAAAAAAAAAAAAAAACCAACAAATTTTGTTCTGTGAAATGTTTTGCTTGTCTTTTGGAATGATTGATGTGAACCTAAGATTTGAAATTTGAGCAGCCAAGTAACCAGGAATTAGGACCTTATCTAGAATTTAGGCAAAAACTCCAGACCACTGCTGTTGAGAAATCGGGTTAGAAACCTCCTGAGGAGTGGCTTTCCCACAAGATTTCTGGTGCTTCCCAGATCTGAATGGATGAGAAAAATGGCAGGAATGTAGCATTACTTCCAGTCTCTTTGTCCCTCTCTCTGGTTTGGGGTAAATGCAGGGAAGAAGGGACACAAACAAACGAGGAGACCATTGTCCATCTGGGGAGCCGCCGGAGCGTCGGGCCAGCCGGCCGGGCTGCGGGGACGGTGGAGGCCAGCTCCCTGCTCCCGGCTTTGCCCTGGTCCCAGAGCCCCTGGCTCCCGTGTGCAGCACTTGTTATCACAGGGGAGGCTGGGCCAGCTCTGCCCCTGGGGACCCGGATTCAAATCCCAGTTTAGCTCAGAGGGAGAAGGCTGTGGCTGCGTCCCTGTGACCTCTGTCCACGTGACTGACACACAGCACTCTTGGGGGGCTGATGGCCGCTTCCAGGGGGTCCCAGGGCAGTGGGAGGAAGGGCTGCCTGGGGGGTGCTGGAGGAGCCTTCAGCCTGCAGCAGATCCCGGGCATCCGGTGGGCACTGGTGTCGGGCCCCGAGTCACAGCCAGGCAGGCCGTGCACGTGGGCATTAGCGTCTCGCCCATGCCCTGCGGTTCAGGCGCCAGGGAGCCCGGGGAACATGGGTGTGAGTGTGTGTGTGCGTGTGCGTGCACGCACGCACGTGTGATGGGCCCGGGGGGGGGGGTCCTGTGGGGGCCGCGGGCTCCATGACGGGGGTCACAGCTGCTCTTGTGTCTGACAGCTGTCTTTCTATGAGATTGAGTTTGCTCCCGGATGCTCTGTTCCTGGGGAAGTGCATTTCCTTTCCTTGTCTCTGAACAAATGACCCGGTAGACACGGCCCTTTGTGTCCACAGCCCAGGTGCCCAGACTCGGCTCCTGCTCGGGCCGTGTTGGCTCAGGCCTGGGACGAGGTGGCTGGTTCCCTGGGGGCTGCCCTGGGTTGGGGAGGACGCGGCCCACATGCTTGCTATTGTCCTACAACGTGAAGCTCGCTTGTATCTCTTCCTCCAGAACTGAACTCCGATTCTGCACATTCAAGGAAGGCCTTTCAATCTTTTGGTCTTTTCTGGCTCTGGCTTTTGGTCTTTTTTGGCCACTGGCTCTCACAGGTCTTCCTGACCAGCTCTTGGGACAACCTGTGGGTTCCTGTGAAGCTGATGTGCTCGCTGACTCTGGCGAGCAGGAAGTGAGGATTGTTAGATCCAGTGAGATGTCCATGTGGGTGTTTGGTTCTCCCACGGCCCTTCGGGGGCACAGAACTCCATAAAAGTCATGAGGTTTGCCAACGCGCTCTACCTGTTTCCACGAGGAATTTATTCTAAATCATACATAATTCAGTAATACCTTGCTTCAAGATGTGTTAAAAAATGTGTTAACAAATGTGTTAAAATAAGGGACCATGTAGTTATCGATATAATTTAAATTCATATTTGCTAGAAAACATCGCTGGATTTCTCCAGTGATCATAATTTATTATTCTTTACTTGGTGGGTGAAAATAATTTTTGCTAAAAATAAATTATATTCCAGTTTATTTTATAGCCCAGTATCCACTAACAGAAACCACTTTCTGTCTATTATGCATGTGTTCATCTATTACTGTTACGTGTATGTGTGTGTGTATCTATCATGTATCTATGTCTACCTAGCTACCTACCTACCTATTTATCTCTCTCTGTCCAACACTTGATTAGTTCTATTATTTCAGATCGATGACACATTTATTTAGCTCTTCCTTCCCTCCAACTTGCAGTAACATAACCTTTAGTAAAACATACCTTTAAGTTTATAGTTTACAGCCCATAGATTTAAAGCCTCACAAAACCAATGATTTATTTAAGTTCATTAGTTTTAATTCTAGACTTTTGTGGCACTAAAATGGGTTATTAAAACAGTAAGCATCAATGGATCTGTTCGTTCATTTTTGATGAAATCCACAGACCCGGCACTCCTGTGTGCACGTAGCCCGCTCAGAAGAGAATGTTGGTTTGAAATAGGCTAGAATTGTGTGAAAATTACATTTCACATCTATGAATTTGACTCTGTGAGCTCAGCAAAACTAAACAGATATTAAACCCTGGTCGGCAACACCCAGTCATGACCATATGAGACCCTGGGGTGAACCGAGGTGGCTGGTTCTGGATGCCCAGTGCCCTGGGCCACATCAGACCGCCGGAGGTGCTCCTGGTATAAGGAGCCTGTGCACTGAGCGTGATTCTAGGTCTGGAAGGGAGGTCCCCGCACACCTATGTGAATGCTTCACAGTGTCAGAAGAAGCAATCAACCCTTCAACAACGCAGGCCCTTCTGAGGGGCTTCCAAGGGACGCCTGCTTCTCTCCTCCATGCCGACCTCAGGAGCTCGCAGCCGGGGAGACGCCGCACCGGCACGAACCAGGACCTGGGGTGTTTTCAGCGCAATTTGAGCTCCTGGCTGGGCTCCCCCTGAAGGCTGCTTCTGCGATGTCTCTGCCTCTTTTCTGAACTTTAACCTGCACCAAGCACGCACCCATCCCACTCAGGGGAATCGTGGGGTGAAGACGCTGCCGTGTGAACCCTCAGAGCAGAGTCCACGGGCCGACCAGCCTTCGTGCGGTCAGGGCAGCACCCAGGCGTTTGCCGCTCCCGGCACAGAAAACAAAGCAGTTCTGTCATACACGTGACTCGCACAGGAACCTCTGCGCAGCCCCCCTGGCGTTCAAGAATTTTCAAGGGGTGTCCATGGTAAACCGTGAATTACGCCGGGGAGCGTGATGGTCACGCAGAAGCTGCCCGCAGAAGCGAACAGCTCGGAGGATTTCCACACCAGGCACTGCCTGCCAGGGGGGCAGGGGTCGGGCTTGGGGACCCTCGGCTGACCCGTGAGGCTGCGTGACAGCGAGAGGCTGGACACGGCCTCAAGGGCGACCCGCCTTCTTGCCCGGGTCCTCGGAAAAGGATGGATCTTCCCGAGGAGAAGCGCTGTCAGGCAAGCCTCGAATTCTGCAATGAAAATTAGGACGGTTAAGTGGGGCGGGACGAGCTGAAGAAGATACCAGAAGTGGTGGGCAGTGTTTTACAGAAGCGGCGGTGTGTCCGTCGATGCACGTCAGGGTTCTTATCTGAACGATGTGAGGACCGTCCAAAAAAAGTCACACGCGAACGTTGTTAATTCCAAGCTGTGACTTGCTTGAGAGCAGAAATGTTAACATTTGGGATGATTTTAGCGTGGAAAGGAGATGTGATAGGAGCTTAAGGGAAAGCTCCGGGCTGACGGGGGCTTGCTAAGAGTGTCCAGCTCTGTTTGCCCTGCTCTGTTTATCACCTGGAATTCAGCAGGGAGTCAGAGGGAACCGCGCTAATGGATGTCACCGCTCCATCAAGGTCACTGTCACCACAGTCTGGGGAGGTGGAGGGCTGGGCAGACGGTACAAGCGCTGGCTTCTCGGGTGCCTTAGTGACACCGAGGTGCGGGCAACACCGTGGAGCCGTGGGGTGAGTTTGGTGACAGAAGTCTTGTGTCCCGGGGCCTGCCCTGCCTTCGGCTGTGTTTTCCATATAGGATTACTTAATTGGCCAGCAACTGCATAACGGCTTGGATGCAATGATGGCATGGTCTGACTTCCTAGGGGGCCCTTGCTTTCTGAAAACCAGATTCATCCAAAAACTTAAAAACCAAATAAATATTCCTCCAAGTGACGACTGCATTCCAGCTGTCATGCAGCTTGTAATGACCAACTCTCAGTGCTGGGTGATGGCCTGAGCTGACCATAAATCCTACCCCGATCCTCCGTGTCAGCACAGGCTTTGGAGGCCGTAAAGCAGGCCTGGCTGGCCTGTCAGCTGCTCCCCCAGCCGAGCACCAGCTCTGCAGACCTGCCCGGCTGGCCCAAGCCACGGCCCAGCAGACATTTTACGGCCGCTTTTCCCCGAAACCAGATGAAAATGATTATGTGTTACAAGGGTTCTTTTGATATAACCAATTCACGGCCAGGCTGGCGTTGGACGCGGCCAGGGTGGGGTGGGGCGGGGCCCCTGCGTGGGAGACGCTGAGCAGTGGGTGCTGCCCAGCCCCCGACCCCCGGAGGTGGTGCAGCAGCAGTGACCCCCCCGCTTCTGGGCGCCGGGGTCGCGCGTGCCTGCCCCCCATGCCGGGTCCAGCCCTCCTCTGGGAAAGAATGCTCGCCATCCCAGCTATTCCACGCGGCATCCTTGACGTCCCGCTCCCCGGGGCCTGTCACCCTGCAGCGATTGCGAGCTGCGGGCCCTCATACCTCAGCTGTTTGTCTTGGCAGCTCCCCCTGTTTTGCTAACTGGACAGACTCAGGCCAAGGCGCCCTGTCCCACCCGCCCCCTCGAGAAGGGGCGCCGTCCATCACCCCCCTGCCAGCCAGCAGGACGCCCCCGGAGGTCGGTGGGGCCAGGCGGGCAGCGCCCTCCACCCTCTGCTTCTCCCTCCTGAGCCGGAGGAAAATGCTGAGGCAGAGATTTGACTCTGGACGAAGAACCGGAAGGTGTCTGTGAACAGAGCTCGTCTGGCAGGGTTGAGGCGGCAGGACGGTGGGGGCCGGCCGTGCTGGGGGCTGAGCTGCATGACGCCGCCCCAGGTGCTCCCCCCGACTCTTCACGGCAGGACAGACGCTGCTGCAGGGGGCGGGGGCGTCTCCACTCCGGTCGGGAGCACCAGTCTCCGTCGCTTCCGATCAAGTACACACACTGACGCCAAAGGGGAGCATCGGCGGGGGAGGCGAGGCCTGAGCACAGACTCCTCCTCGAGGCGGGGTGGATGGGGCGTCGGACTGTCGAGCTTGAAAGACAGAAGGGAGGGTGGAGAGGATGCTTGTGCAGCCGTGACCGGTCCCCACTGCCAGGGAGCAGAGGGCGTGAGCCTGCGTCACCGGGGGTCACTGTCCAGTCAGGTCTCCGCGTCGGACACTGGACTTCAGGGGACACTGGCCGAGGACCCCAATGTGGCCTGCTCATCAGCTCCAATACCGAGGCCCCATATTTGGCCACGTGTTCGTTTAAAAGTCCTCCAGGGTGAGGGAGTCTTTTGGTGACGTGAGAAGAATCTAACCGAAATGACGGTCCAGGGACTCCGCTGCCGGGACCACCCTCATCTCTGCCGTGTCCTGAGCTGAGCTTGGTCTCAGCCTAAGAGGGAGTCGCAATCAACCAGAGTGACCACAGGGGCAGGGCTGGCCTTGGGGGTGCGTGGGAACCCGGGCCAGCTGGGAGCCTACCGCTTGGGACCGGCAGGAAGGACTGCTCAGGCTCAACGCCCAAGGACACATGGAGGTTTCACCCAGGCAGTCATCTCCAGGGCAGAAAAAGCCTCCCAGCTCCTTCCCATACGAGCAGGACCGTGAGGATGGGCTGTTCTGGAAAGCGTGTCCTAACGAGGAAACGTCTCCTCGTAAATGAAGGTCACACAGAAGTGACGGTGTACTGGGACCTGCCTGTGGTCCCCATCTGGCCCTGTCTGGGGGCTTCCTTCTACCTGGGAGCCTCATTTTCCCATCACGTGGGAGCCGTTTCTCATGGGCACACAGTCACTTGCAGGGTTGATTAACTCGCTTGAAATCTTTTCCCCAAAGTGTTCAGACAGTTCTGGCATCCTCACTGATTAGATTTTCCTATAATTCAATCCTATTCATAATTTCTAGTCAGAATTTATCTCTTCCTGTTGATGAATTACTGGCTTTGAAGCAATCTGAACATTCTTTTGGTCAAAATTTAGTACTCTATATCAGAATATTTCTTATGGATCCCATTGCACAACTTTTCATTTTTGTTTGTACTCTCTTGAATTTAATATTAATTATCTCTTCATTCTTTAAGAAATTTAGGCTTGCCAAAAGAAGATGCACACCCAAACACATTCACAGAGATACATTCATATACATTCAAAAGATGTACATTTACATGTATCCAAATCAAGTCTCTATGATTTCTCATTTGCTTTATTAAAATGTTTCATCTTTCTAAATCCAGTAAAAAAAAAAAAAAGCTTCCTTTTTTATCAGATATTCCAACCCCATCCAGAAAGAAAGAAGAAAGCAGAACGAACTCCTGACCAATATTGATGATCCTATGTGCACAGTTTTACACAGTGACGGCTGGAGGAGCCTCCCGCAGACGAGCTTCTGAACCTGTGCACGTGAGACCTACTTCTCCTCACTACCCTGCAGGTACCTCTGGACCTGCATCTTGCAGTCTTGGGGCTGGGCCAGCAGACACAGCGTGTGGTAGAGACACTTGTGGAAGCCAGCCCCATCAAGGTGTTCAGCAGTAAGTCGGCAGAGAAGGGGGCCTGGAGATCACACCCGTTTATCCCATTGTTTCCCCAGATCCACTCATCCTCCCCTGGAGCCCGCATGCCCTGCAGCCACTCCGGCTCACCCTCCAAAGGGAAGGCGTGATTGATAGGAGACAGACACGGAGAAGCCGTTAGTTCATCTTCGTTAAATCATTGCACATGGTCACACGAGCACATCGTGAAGGTCACTCAAGAAACGCACGTTCCTGTGGACCATTTCCTGAGGCATCCACCTGGCCCCCGGAAGGAGCCCCTGTAATGAAAGGTCCTGAAGCTTGAGCTCTGTTGGTTTCATGGTAAATCTGCCTTAGACATCTATTTATTCATTCAGGATTTTGTTGTTGTTAATTTTAAAAGGGTCTGCTCTGTGCCAAACATCAAGAGCTCCATGAGGAACAGAAGTGATGCTGGCTTGTCATCTGCAGCCCCCCGAACCCTCCCCACTCTGTAAAGGGCACGCTCACGCTCAGCTGTCCTGGGGCGCTGGTCTAGCCTGTGACGGCCTCCGAGGCAACCAAGGAGCAGCTCACGATATGCGCTGAGAGAGCAAAGGACTGTAGTGCTGGTAGCAAATCAGGCTGTCTCAAATTCTTCCCTTTCAGGACAGTTAAAGGAAAACCTAATTATCAGCTGGTGGATCATTAAAAATAATTTTGGTAATTGATCGTTATGTGATTTTTGGCATATAACTCAGAACAAGTTAAAAGAATTGAGTGACATCACCTTGACAAATCGTTTACTTATTACTTATGAATAGGACTTCTTTATAAAACAATTAGTAAAAATAATTGTTGCCAACTCATTTCTTATTCTAACAATAAGTACCCCACAAATTCAACTAAAAATTACACACTCACATGAAAATTTGGGGAAAGCTGAAATGGGCAGAGACTATTAGGTACCCCTTATAACAGGAACATACTGTTTCACGTCATCTCTGACTGGAGCTATATTACAACCTGTAAACTGAAGAAGTTGTGTGATAGTGTGAATGACTCTTGACCATAGAAATATAAATATATTATGTCTGAATTATTGGAGATTCAGATAACTATTGCCTTGTGGATATTGACCAATTTTGATTTATCTGTAAATTCAACATTTCTAATCACTTCTGTATGTGTGTTTGTGTGTAACTGTTTTTTGAACTCATGGTAATTAACATCTTACTGGTCTCCTCATTGGTTGATGATGAAAGTAAAATCTCTGATGTGCTCATTTCGTATTTTCCCTCTAGTAATGATGATTTTTACCTTTAAAACATTTAAAAAAATAATGAAAAAACGATTTTTCATTAGAGAAAAACCTTACCTGTGTGATTTCTCTGTGGGGAATTTATGGGGATTTTATTTTTGCTTAGTAAATGGCCAGCTCAGGGGCTATGATTTTTCCATCATGACATGGTAGTCATCTTTAAGATGCAGGGCAAATACCAATATGTGCTTCTCCAGATATTTTCTTAAAATCAGGATGAAACAACTCCCGTTTCAAGGGCTGTGCGAATGAATGCATGTCCCCAGGGGCACAGGTAACATTTTCAGCTGATCCAGCCACGGCTCCCCGAGTCACTGACCCCTCAAGCATGCTGTGTGAAGAGTGTGATGGCTCTTTCTAACTTCCAACTAGTCATGAATTTTTCTGTTTTCTGTCTTTATGCCCCAGAATCTTTCTCGTGAAATACACCCCCAGTAGTCATCCCCACACCCACCCACAGCCAACCCTAACCACTCAGAAAGAGACAAGCTCACGATGGACTGAAATCAAATGCAGATGGATGTTCGGTTTTGTCTGGAGCCAAATGACTGTATCCACAAAGTAACCAGAAAATTCCTCACAGTGTCAACCCCACTGCCAGGCAGAGGAAGCAGAGCTCAACCCGGCTGGTGTCCTGGAGGTCGGACGCTCCCAGGAGGTGACTTGCAGAGTCGGGATCCTCATAGCTCAGTGGAGACTGGAGGGGCATCTCCTCTGAATGGACATGACCCAGCGAGGCGGGAGGAAGAAACAGCTGAGATTCAGCCCCTTTTTAAGATCAAGGTGTCCTGGGTTTGGCAGGAAGCCTCTGCCTGTGGGCTGCGGGCAGAGGAGAGTGGGGGCCCTGGGGCGCGGGGGCAGGGGTCCCCGGACCTGGGACAGCCTGCCGGTCTGTAAGGTCGCGCACCCCCCCCTGGACTGCAGGACACGAAGGACGTGCAGCGTCTGGCTGTGACGGGGGCCCCGGGGAAGGGCCCGGCCCCGGGACAGTGCGCTGGCTTTGCCTCCAGGGCTGCAGCCCGAGGCTGTGCGAGTCCAGCCCAGCTGCTGCATGGCCCCCAGCCCTGACTCGTCCACCTGCTTCCCTCTGAGCCCTGGACACTTCAGGTGTCAACCGAAATGGCAGACATCTGGGTGGAGCGTGCTCGCTGCAGCTGCTTGGCTGGGAGCTCCTCGGCCGTTTCCCCCTGCGCTCCCAGTGCCGATGGGAAGGCAGCCTCACCGGCCGGAGACGCAAATGGACGTCAGCGTCATACCCTTTCTATGAGGCCCGTGGGCAGGAGCTGAGGCTTATCAGCTTTGGTTTCCAGCCGCCAGCTCTCAGACATTCAGGCACATGCATGTTCAGGTGCACACGCACGCATAGACGTGCACACACGTGTGAGACAAGTGCACACCAGGCACACATGTACACGCGTGAAACCAAGCTCGCGCACACAAGCACACACCTGTACACAACGTGCACACAAGGGTACACTCACTCATAGGTGTACAGAATTGTACACATATGTACAGATTTGTGAACACTTCCACACATATGTGCGTGCTTGTACACATATGTACACACGTGTGCACTTTTGAACACTTGTGAACTCATGTAAATACTTGTACACGCATGTACACACACACTGTAAGTGTGTATGGGTATGGACACGTGTGTACAGGTGTGCACGATTGTACTCAATTGTGCGTTCAGAGGTAGATCGCCCCTTCCCTTCCTGCTGCCCATCCTGACACCGTGTGGCTGACACAGGGCAGCTGCATGGTCTGGGCTCTTGTCCAGACATGGGGGCTGCTGAGGAGAGATGCAGAGATGGCCCCTCTGCTGGTTTCCCTCTCTGGGAGAATGGGCATTGTGATCACACAAGATAAATTAGGGTCTACCGGCCTGGAGAATCCCTGGGATGGGGGAGCCTGGTGGACTGCCGTCTACGGGGTCACAGAGTCGGACACGGCTGAAGCAACAGCAGCAGCAGCAGCAGCTGGGGCAGGAGCGCAACTCACTGTGAGACAAGCTGATGCTAAATGAAGCTCAGAAGTTCAAGGGGGACTTAAGATCTGGGTTTGGCAAACAATGGTGTCCAGTCAGTTGAGAGGGGGAGGTCTGCAGCTGAGCCGTCCCCGGGGCAGGTAAGCACGGTCCTGGCCTCCCACCTGAACCGCCTGCTGTGCTGTGGATGCCCGGGCCCAGGCCCCCAACTCCTTCTGAGAGCAGGCCCCCAGTGCTTGAGGGTGGAGGCTGGGGAGTCAGGGGGACAGAGGGCGCCCCTGGAGGTGAGCTGGGAAGGGCGTCTCGAGGTCAGGGGACAGGAAACTGGACCTGAAGTGACCGAGGGCCAGTCATTCCCCCAGCGCTTACAGGAATGCTGGGGAGGTCCAGCCTTCCCACAGGATGTGGGCTGGAGGCTCAGCCAGTTCTGATGAGTCCTAGAGGACCTGGTGTGCCCCGCTGACCCCTGAGTTACACAACATCCACCCTGCACTCCTCTGGCCAAAACTCGGCACAAAGGACGAAGAAACCCGGGGTCTTAATGTCCCTGGAGACACAGCACTGCAGATGCGTGATGGCGCCCAGCAGCACAGCCACGTCCGCCACGCGTCTGTCCCTCCTCGCACTGCTGACGCTGGAGGCCTGCAGCGTCAGGGGCAGGAGGACGATGGGCGTGGCCTACCCTGGGACTGACTTCTCACATTAGACCAACTGCCTGCTCATCTGGGACTCTCTCTTTGCTGTGAATTCTCTGCCCACCTGCCGGCTTGTGTGTGTGTTGGGATGGGGGCCAGACCCACCCTCACGGGTCTGGAAGCTGATTTGGAGGAAGGGTTGGTGGAGCTGGGCCCCAGAGGAAAGGCTGGTGCTCGCCAGGCCAGGAGGGGACAGCGGTGGATGCCGGGCTGATGAGTCACAGCCCCCGAGGGTCCCTTCAGCTCTGCTGACCACAGCATAGATGTCCCAGAATGTAGAATAACCTGCAGAGTGACAGGGATACAGGTGTGTGCCCTGTTGGCACGTGGAGAGACCCACATGCACGCAGGCACACACACGCAAACACAAAGCACCCTTTCTTCATCCTCCCAGACGCCGGGTATGTGTACACATGTGTGTGCGCGTGTATTCCATCTCCTTGCTACACGGAGAGTGAGGCCAGGGTGGGCCATGAATAGGAGGTGCTCTACCAGTTACACGAGGGGGTCTTGATGGTGTCGGGAGTGGCCATCTGGACAGCTACTTGGGCACAAAGCGGTGAAGACGCACCAGAACACAGGCTGTCTGTGTCTGGAGTCCAGCTGTGCACATTCGAGTGGCGGGAGCCCCTTGACTTCCCGCCCCGCCTTTTCTGTTTCCAACAGCGTCCAGTTGATATCGTCCGTTGGAGGACCCGTGAGGATGGGAAGAGTGGATGCATGCGGAGCCTCGGGACAGGGCCGGGCGGGGCCGGGCGCTCACGGGGGGAGCAGCCGCTGGGACTGTTTTCATCGAGGATGTGTGGGTCTCCACTCGCCGTGGAGCGGGGCCTGGCGTCCACGTCCAGATCAAGGCAAAGCCTCTTTCTTCTCACCGGGTGCGGGGCGGCGGCGGGCGCGTCCCCGTAAGAGGAGTCAGCGGTTGCCCAGGAAACTCCGCGTCCCGCAAACACACCAGCCCAGGAGTCTCCAGGGCGCCCGCCAGCGCTCAGCTCTGGACAGACACGGAGTTAAGAGCGGGCAACTCCGGTCGTCATCCTGTCATTCACGGCTCCTCACCTCTCCGATTGGTAAGATTTGCTCTGCGCAGGTCAGATGGCAACACCTAATGGAAATTCCCGGCACAAGCCCCAGCCGGGCCACAGGGGAAAACGACTCCTGCCTTCACTCCCCGCCTGGTCCTGTCCTATGAGAAGCTGTGGTTTCTCCAAGGCCGCCCCGAGTCACGTGCAGGAAAAGTGGCTGACGGCGTTTCCCGGTGACCGCCCAGCATTCGGGGATGAACGTGGGTTATCAATATAAATGTACGACCACTGTCCTCTCTGATGACTGGCAGACTTAAGCGGCCACAACTCGTAAGCAGGACAGCCAGCCCCGGGCGGCTACTGAGAGCCCTGGAGCGGAGGGAAGACGCGAAGGCCGGCTTCCGCTGGCGTCCTGTTCTTTCCCGGTGGCTGAGACGGGTCCTGTCAGGCCAGTTGAGGGGGGCCTTTGGGAAGGCACTGCCCAGAGCTAGTTTCTCTGTAACTCCTCCCTGGTGGGAAGTTACATCTTTCAAACTTGCCACGTGGAATGACTGTCATTAGGAAAGAATTTCATGGCCTCACATTTCATATAAGCTAATAGATTCTGGAGGATTTTGAGCAGCAGATACTAAGTTTCAGCAGCCTCCTGAGAAGGTTGAATGATACACGAGCTCCAGAGCACCTGAGCGCCCCACATCTCTATCCACAGGAACCTCGCACTCACAGATTTGCTGGGACACATGCTGGCCCCAGGCCTCCGCGTGTGTGGTCAGCCCCTCACGTCTCTTGTCTGCGTGGCTGAGTCTTGCTTTTATTTCCAACGTGCACTGAGTTGTGAAGGCACCTCCACACGTAGGAACAAGATAAGCTAAATCCACAGACTGACTTCATGGATGGAGATTTGGTAGAGAAAACTCTTTCCATCAGATGAGGGTGGAGTGCAGGGAAATGTGTCAGAGATGTGTCAGTGTGGATACGAAAGGTTGTTAACTAAAATTATGTTCTTATGCTAAAATATTTTCAGTTTGACGTTTCTAGTAGTCATGTATGGATGTAAGAGTTGGACTATTAAGAAAGCTGAGCGCTGATGAATTGATGCTTTTGAACTGTGGTGTTGGAGGTGACTTTTCAGAGTCCCTTGGACTGCAAGGAGATCCAACCAATCCATCCTAAAGGAAATCAGTACTGAGTGTTCTTTGGAAGGAGTGATGTTGAAGCTGAAACTCCAATCCTTTGGCCACCTGATATGAAGAGCTGACTCATTTGAAAAGACCCCGAAGCTGGAAAAGATTGAAGGTGGGAGGAGAAGGGGACGACAGGGGATGAGATGGTTGGATGGCATCACCGACTCGATGGACGTGAGTGTGAGCAAGATCTGGGAGTTGGTAATGGACAGGGAGGCCTGGGGTCCTGCAGTCTGGGAGGCCTAGGGTGGCAGAGTCGTACTCGACTGAGCAACTGAACTGAACTGAACCAAAGGCATAAAGATGAACTGTAATCTGATCATGTAGCTTCTTCCTCCTTCCTTTCTTCTTCTTTTCTCTCTTCCTTCCTTCCTTCTTCTTTTCTCTCTTCCTTCCTTCCTTCTTCTTTTCTCTCCTCCTTCCTTCCTTCTTCTTTTCTCTCTTCCTTCCTTCCTTTCTTCTTTTCTCTCTTCCTTCCTTCCTTCTTCCATTGCTTATTACAACACATGTAACAAGAGGTACCACTTCCACCATCTTTCAGTGCATGGGGCAGGAGCATCCCCTGCATTTACACTACTGAGCCACCAAGCCCAACAACCTCCAGAACTTTCCTTTTCCTAAGCTGTAACTCTGTCCTCATGAAGCATCTTCGTGTTTTTGAGAAGCTGGTAGGACACTGAGATGATATCACAGTGACACATGGAAACATCTGGAGCCGTGCCTCATGGGAGGTCAGCCCTCAGGGCAGGCAGGCGGGCTTCAGGCCGGGAGGACGGGCTCGCAGACCGACCTCCTGCCCTGGGAGCTGCGCCGGCTCGTCGCTGGGTCTACGGCACGTCCTGCAGGGACCACGTGGAGGAGGAGGACCCTGCGTGTCGCCCGTGTCTTCCTTTCTGGTCCTCCAAGCAGACCCACTTCCCCACTTCCTCACTCACGGCCCGAGGCCAGTATTTAAAAAACTCATCTTACAAGTGTGGCTATTGCCAAATTGCCCAGAGAAATTATCTTTAAGCAAAGGGAAAAGTATTTGTCACTCCTGGTGTGCTGACTTTTCTCCAGAGTAAACAGCATCATCCTTCCAAAAATAGCCCCTCTTTGCACTGGGTCAGAGGTATTTACACTCAGCCAGAGCCGTGAAGAGCCAGGAGCCATGCCGACTGTGCCCGCAGAGGGCCTTTCCTGTGAGCCCTCTGGAAAAGCCTCCAGGAGGAAGGATGGAGCCTCTGGAGTCGAGAGGGGACACCTGTCCGGGCCGAGGCTGGCACGAGGGGAGGGGCCGGCCGGTGGTCTGGGCCTGGACTGGGTGGGCTCGCTGGCAGCCCAGATGCCACAGGCCCTGTTTCTCAGGGAAGGAGGCAGGCACACAGCGAGGGCGGGCTACGTCTGGGGAGTGAAAAACATTTAGAAATTATTTTCTGAAGCATAACTCCAATGTTTCCTGTTTTTATGATCTAGAATTGCCTCGGGAGCCTTTAGGGTCAGTGAACCCCCGGGGAGGCGTGAGGACCACGTGCAGACATTGCGGTTGGCAGCCAGAGCGCTGACGCAGCAGCATGCCCACGGCCCTGGCGCTGGGAACAGCTGTCCCCAAGGGGCGGGCGCGGTGCAGGCGGAGAGGGACAGAGAGGGACAGGGGCAGAGAGGGGCACAGAGGGACAGGTGCTGGGGCCCGGCCACCTCGCTCTCTTGCTGAGGCCTCAAGAGGTCAGGTTCCTAGAACTGAGATAACTCGTGCAAGGACACACGGCTGAGTCTGTCAAGGCCCTTCCTCCAGACTCCACAGACCACAGTCTCAAACCTCCTGCAGCTGCTAAGACAGTCCAGGCCCTCTGACTGCTTCCTTCTGGAAGAAGGACACTGTGCTAGTCAGCGTTCTCCAAAGGATCAGAACCGAAAAGACGGACGTGTATCTCTCTATCGTCTCTCATCATCTGTCCTCTATCATGATCTATTAACTGTCTATCATCTATCCATCTATCATCTGCCTATCTGCCTATCATGTATCTGTTACCTATCTGTCTTTCATCCATCTATCATCTATCTGTTATCCGTCTCTATCTCCCATGTGTGTATTACCTATCTATTAGTCATCTGTTTACCATCTATCTACTCATCAATCATGCATTTATCATCCATCTATGTCCACGAGAGAGGGGTTTACTATAAGGAACTGGCTCACACAATCTTGGAGGCTGGCAGCCAAGACCCCAGTTGATGAGGAGAGATCCAGGAGAGCTGATGGTGAGGCCGCAGGTCCAAGTCAGAAGGCATGAGAGCCAGGAAAGCTGGCAGAGTAAATTCTCACCCAAGGCAAAGCTGAAGACAGGAAAAGACCAGGGCCACAGGCAGAGAGTGAATTCTCTCTAATCCAGACTTTCTGTATGGATTAATCCAGACTAATTGTATGAGGCCCACCCACACTGGGAGATGGGGCAATCTCCTTTACTCAGCCTACTGAATCAAATATTGATCTCATCCTCAAACACTCTAGCAGACACACCCAGAATCACATATGACCAAATATCTGGACACTTGGTGGCCCAGACAAGTTAATACAAAAATCAGAGTACTGATTGTAATAGAATTTTAGATAAATCATTTCCAGGAGAAATATGTTCAGTCACTAAGTCGTGTCCTACTCTTTGTGACCCAGTGGACTGCAGCACCCCAGGCCTCCCTGTCCTTCACCGTCTCCCAGAGCTTGCTCAAACCCATGTCCATCAAGTAGATGCTGCCATCCAACCGTCTCATCCTCTGTCACCCCAAGAAGACACAGACATGAAGAAAGTTACAGGAAAATATAATTTGAAAGTTTTAGCAATGATATTTTACATCCACATAATAATAAAATGATAAACTTTATGTGCAATCCTAAGAGACTTTACATAGATATGTAGTTTCGAGGTCAAGCACTAAATTCCCATTTAGCAGATGGAGATGCTGAGGTCCAAAGAGAATGAGTGACTTCCATAAGGTCATAAATGGAAGAGCAAGGAAGAAGTAGCACCAGAACACCACGTCGTCTGACAGTTCAGTTCTTTCTGTAATAATGACTGCTGCTGAGAAGGCCTGGCTGATGCATTTTAAAGTCAGTTGGATCCAGAAGGTAACCATCAGTAGCTAAATTAATGTTTTGTTCGTCTAAAAACCTTGAAAATTTTTAAATCAAATTTTTTTTAAGTTGCTACTTGGTGTGAAAGTGAAAGTGTTAGTCGCTCAGTTTTGTCTGACTCTTTGAGACCCCATGGACTATAGCCTGCCGGGCTCCTCTGTCCATGGGATTCTCTAGGCAAGAATCCTGGAGTGGGTTGCCATTCTCTTCTCCAAGGTATCTTCCAACCCAGGATTCAAACCCAGCTCTCCTGCATTGCAGGCAGATTCTTTACCATCTGAGCCACGAGGGAAATGCATTGCTTGGTGTACTTAGATTTTAAAATGTCAAACTCTTTCCAGAATAAAGTCTAATGTGAGCCTCAGATGCTCTGAATAATTTTTGCAATCTCAAGCATATAACGCCTAACACAGATTTTAGCTGTGGACCGCCAAGGAGGGGGAAAATGGTTGAGAAGGTTGAAAGAGTGAGGCAAGAGCCTAGAAAACTGTCATTTTATTGGACAAAGAGTATGACTGGGCTTCATGCTGTCTGACGGACGCTGTGTATCTTCGTCCAGCGAGCCTGCAGTCCCCTGAGGGGCAGGAGGGACTCTGGATGGAGTGCTTCTCTGGGTGGAGTGCTGCTTACTTTCCTGGGGGATCTTGGTGATCGGCGGTGGGAGGGGTGGGCATCCGGGAACTTTGCTGAACAGGACCCCCAGTCCTCCTAGCTGAGTGCCAGGACTCCAGTGTGTGAGAGCCAGCGCCAGACAGGCTTCCCAGGAGACCCCAGTGTCAGATGGAGGCCCTGAGGGACAGCAATGAAGTGCCGAGGCTGCAGGGGAGGGCAGGCAGGGGAGGGCCACGTTAGGAGTGATGGATAACAGTTAGGGGGGTCCAGATGTTTTTATTACTTTAAATTTTGCTTCCAGCATCGTGTTTGCAAATAGATTAGTAATGCCAGTTATGCTCGTGCTTAACCTTTAACCTGCTGTATAACTCATCGTGTCTACCTCTGGCCTGGACCTCCCTCTGAGGCCCAGGCCGGTGTATCCCACTGCCCCCTTGACATTTCCTCTGAGATGTTCCAGAGCAGCTCAATTCTGACGGGTCCGAAACCAAAGTCGGTTTTTCCCTTGAAAGCCTGGTGCTTGCTCGGCTCATTATCCCGATGACAGGTACCACCAGCCAGACACTGGGGTGCACGTGAGCAGCCTGGCGTCACCTCCAGCCCTCCCGTGCCTTCCCCCTGCACCCTCTGCACCGCGTCCAGGCCCCCGAGATCCCCCCTCAGGCCACTGCAGTCACCGTTCTGCCTGCGTCCCTGCTGTCTGTTTGGGGTGAGTTCCCACCTGTAGCTGAAACAGCCTTGTTCAAAATGAGGTGAAAACCACATCACTGGCTTCGCTCCACCTTAGGGGAGCGTGCGGGCCATGTGGTCTCCCAGACCCCGGCATGGCTGAGCCAGACGTCCTCAGCACGCCAGGCTTCTGCCCAAGCCTGTGCTCTGGCCCCCGAACAGGTGCCCTTGCCCGCCGTGACAGACCCAGCTGCCCGACCCTGAGCGGGCCTTTGTTCTGCCTCAGTCTGAGAAAGTGAAAGCCACTCAGTCATGTCCAACTCTTGACCCCATAGATGGTAGCCTGCCAGTCTCCTCTGCCCATGAATTTCTCCAGGCGAGAACACTGGAGTGGGCAGCCGTTCCCTTTTCCAGGCGGTCGTCCCAACCCAGGGACTGAACACCGGTTTCCTGAACTGCAGGCGGATTCATTCTCAGCTGTGCTACCAGGGAAGCCCCTTTGTCTCTGCCTATGTGCTCTTTCCTCCCTGCTCTGCCTAGTGACCACCCCCCACCTCCTTCACACCTTGCCAGGCCCAGGCTTCTTCAGGAGTCCTTTCCTCTCATCCCCACTGGGCCCCAGCCCCATAGGAGGACCGCAGAGTTCTGTCTGAAGGTTTTTACAAATTGAAATTGAACAGGTAGTCGTGTGATCGCTGCATGGCTATCTCCAGCCCTGAACAGGCAGGGACCATTTCTGGTTTTACTCTTTTGATTTGAAGTGAATCCTAATTGAGCAAGAAATGGCCACCACTTCTATAAGAGGCCTGATGGCTTAGGCCAGGGTAGAACCAAGTCACCACTGCCCACTCTCTGCTGTTGGCTCTCCTTTAAACAAGAAAAGACATAGGGAGAGGGCTGTGCTAAGAACTTCCTGAAGATTGCAAAACTTAAAGATTATGCTCAAAAGTTTCTGGCAAATGAATCTGTAATATCATTAATCAAATTTGATTCTGCAGAAATTAACTTAGAAACTGTTTCCTCAGACCTCTCACTTTCCCCCTTTCCATCAGTTTCGGGAGAGGACAGACCGAGTGCCTGGTGCGTACGTTACTTTCCTGATTTTCTAGTGATCCATCTCCTTTCTTACGTTTTCTACTATCCCGTTGGTGGTGGCTATCTCTGCACAATTGAATTTTCCTTGGCTCCCCTCCAAGATGAAACATCCTCACAGGTTTGGAGGACCCAGGTTGGAGGAAAACTTTGAAATATCTTGGGATCCAAGGCAACTGAGCAGTGCCACACCCATCTCACAGTTCTTCACGATTTGTGCTGGTTTTCACCAAAGTATTTCAAGTTACACACCTGAAGGCTAGTGAAGAAGCAGTAAGTTGAACAACGGGTTGGCGAGCCTTTCGTTTTCCCAGTTTGCTAGAGATGAAAGTTAATCTCCATTGAGAGGCATTCAGCAAGCGGAAGTTTGAGCTTGGGGTAAATCTGCTTGATTTGCGAGTATTTGTTGGCGCTTTCAACCCTATCTGCATTAACATTCTTAAATTACACAAAATTTACAAAGGCAGTGGAGACAAGACGTGCTGGTCCTCCGTGGGGACTTCGGTGATACTGTAAATCAGCCGCTCTAGCTCTCAGGGCCAACCAGACCTCTTGGCCTTTGGATTTTCGGCACATAATTCAGTCTCAGCTCGGGTTCATCTATGTGTCTTCTTCCCAGAAGAGCAGGAAAGGCATTCTGAGAGTTTTCGGATCACAGTTTATTAAAGTTCTTAAATCATCTCAAAAGGGGAAATATGACCCGAGTAAAACAAGTAAATTTTTTTTAAAATGGCCATCAGAACAAAGCCTGGTGTTTTAAACTGTACAATTAATGGTGATTTTGGCTGCAAGAAGCCCAGAGAACTGTTTCAGGCTTCTGTGGGATTGAGTCACATTCTAATGGCCACGTACTTATATGTGTACTGTGAGTATGAACAGTAAGAAACACGTCTGTACGTTGTCCACATAATGCAATATTAGAAACTTGAGGCCAGCTTTCAACAGCTGAAGCATAAGCTCTGATGATTTTCTTGTATATTAGAATCATTCTGAATCAGCAGCTTGGTGAGATGGTCAGTTTGGACAATCTGGGCCCCAGGGTGGTGTCTTGGGTCTGATGTGTCTGCTTTGGCTGTCTGCGTATTTCCACGGCAGTGGACGATCGCCAGAGGAGAACGGGGGAAAGGCCCACCATGCACGTACGCCTCATCTTTGGGCAGGTGTTTAAATCTGCGCTGCTAAGAACTTGCCTTTCCTGTGTTGAGGGAGTGACTTTAGAAGGTCTGACATTTTTCCTCTTCATTCCTGAAAGCCAGACAGCACGGGGACCCCGTGAGCCCCTGATGGCAATTGAGGGATGAAAGGTCTTAATTGACAAAAGAGCCCCTTGGCTAAATGCTTGTCTTTGTAGAACTTGTCAAAAGTGTTCAGTTTCAAGCCAAAAAGCTGCCAGAAGGAAGGCCGATCACTGATGACAGAAAGATTAGGAGAGCACAGGTTTGCTGGGCGCACAAATGCACAGAATGAGGCAGAAGGCGGGGTCAGCGGAGGGCAGCTAACCCACAGGGATCCTCACGGGGAGGACCTGGGACCCGGCGTCCACCTCCCACACGACGAGCGGCGACTTGTCTCTTCCCTAAGAAGCTGAAATCACAAGCTCCAGGTGTGTTTCTAACTCTGTCTTTTTGCTCATTGTGCATCTACACTGTGTCAGACTTTGGAGAAAACTGAGGCATAAAACAAGCAAGCAACTGCCCAGGTCATTTGCTGGATGAACCCTCTTGGGCAGGGGGTGAGGGTCTGCTATATTCCAGGGACACACACACACAGCTTCAGCCCGTTGTGGGTTTTTCTGCAGGCTATGGATTACCTCCCAGAAAAGTTCCCTCTTTGCTGAGTTCTATGCAGGGCTCTAAATAAGCTATTTTAGTCTAGCTGAGAAAATGGGCAGTTAAGACATGTGAATGGTCCGGACGACAGGCCTTGGTGGTGGCGGTTCTGGTTTGTTCCTGGCTGTCAAGGGCAGTTGTGCGAAGCTCTGAGTCAGATATAGAAGGGTGGGGACCTTTCCCCTGGACCTTCCTGCAGACACACCCCCTGTGGTGCTGGATGAAGGAATGGACTTCAGTCCATCCATCCTGGGACTTCCTATAAGTTCTGATCACCTAAAAAAGAAGTTGGCGTTTGGCCAAGGAGGCATTTTGAGCATTTCCTTTTTCTCCAAAACTGTTGGAATTTGTATCTGCATCAATACCTGTTCCACACTGCCCTATGCAGTGAGGGAAATGTCGTCTTAACGTCCTCCACTTCCAAAGCTCTGCTGGGCAGGATGACAGCAGTGAGCCCACGGCAGAAGCAGAGGATCCAGAGAGGCTGGGCTGGGCTGCCTTCCAGAGTTTCCATGGGGAAAGGGGTAGGTGGGCAGGGAGACTGACTGAAGGGGTCTTCTTGATGAGCTTGGAGAGAGTTTTTGGAGAAGCTGACATGGAGCCGTGAAAAGACGTGAAAGAGAGAAAAAGAGTGCTTGGGAAGAAGACTTTCTGGAGTCCTTTGCTTTTATTTCTGTTTGTTTCTTTTTAATTAATAGAGTCCCCTTTTGCATTTTACAGAGACCCCAGGAAAATCTATTTTAATTGCTTTTCTAATGAAGAAAACTGGGATGTCAGACAGTGTTTCTTTGCATTTAACATCTTGCCAAGAATGGCTGGCAGAATGTCGGGCTTATGTGGGTGATGCAGGATGAAACAAAAGCCCTGCCCACAGGGAGCTGGGCGTCACACTCAGGGGCCCCTGCATGGAGACCCAAACGCCCAGGGGTCTGTGTCCGGCTGTGCTGAGCGAATCCACGAGTCTGATGTGTCAGCCGTGGGGACACCCGGGGTCCCGCTGATGGGGTCCCACCCATGAGACCAAGAACGTGGGTCAGGGCTCCAGCAACACCGCCTCAAACCAGGGGCTCTGAACATCACCAAGGTCCCTCGTGCCTGACGGGCGCACTGCTTGCAAGTAAGAAGGCTTGTTTCAAAACTTTCGTGTAATCAGGACAGGACAAGGACTTTAACAGTAGAAACTACAATTTTCCTTTTTCTTTCTTTCTTTTTTTTAATGCCACTATTTTCAAAAACATAAGGGAGCAAAGCCGTCAGCTAGAAGTGAAACGGTCAGCGTCTGCCTGGTAATCTTCCATCTGTGCCACAGCGATTTTCACCAGCAATTTTTAAAATCCTGTCATAAGCAGAAAACAGATCTGGTCACGAAACTAAACTCCGCTTCCTGCCAGTGACTGAACGCGGCTTCCAGGTTTATAAACTCCGAGGCCACTCACGTCGCGCTGGCTGTTGAGCCGGGGAGAGGTTTGGCTTTCAGAGATGTTTACAATATTTTTCAAGTTTTGTAATAAACGAGTGTCCAGTGAAACTCACCATGTGGACAGCAGGAAGGGGGCAGCCTGGCAGTCTTACTCGTCGGGGGCTGCCCTGCCAGCCCGAGAGAGAGGCTTAAACAGTATCCGAGGGGCATGGCGGTGCTGAGTTAGAAGCTGTGGACAGCCGTTCTCTGCAGGGTCTGCATCTCAGTGCTGAGAACTCATCCTTCCTCAAACTCTAGCAGGTTAAAAGTTTGCATGCGCCGTGGGCAGGAAGCCCGCCTTTCTGGAAATATGAGGAAAAGATATAGATCTGTATCTCCTGTCTGTTTTCATGGAGTGTGAATTCACCCTGCTCAAATTATTCTGTTTGAAGCTGGTCCGGGAACCTGGGTTGGCAAGGAGCAGCCAGGTCTGTAGAAAGACTCAGTCATTCCAGTTTCCTGCAGCCTGGTGCCCCCAGCCCCAAAGTGGCTGCCACTCACTCAACTGCCATCACCAAGACGTGCCAGGCTACCCTTCCTGGAAGCTGCCCCCAGGCCCCTGGCATCTGGAGGCCCCAAGACCATGGCTATGAGGAGGAGGTTCTGCTGGGAGTGGAGGGTTGGCTGCAGACACGGGACGTGGAAACCCCTGGGGTCCCTAGACATAATCAGACACAGTCTGCAGAGCTTCAGGCCTTTCTGTTTGGCAACAGAGTCCCCTGTCCGTCCTGCGACATCTCCAGGGCCGTGGCCTCAAGCTCTCCGGCAGCCCCTCTTCACTCAAGCCTGCATGTGTGCTTTTTTAAACCAGCTTCAGTACAATAATGGCAGGGAGGTAGAGGAGGAAGGAGACGTGGCGGCTGCGTGCAGGCCCCACCCCACCCCACCCCACTCCCCAGGCCTTCCTGACCCTCACAGTCTGCGTCTCTCTCTGTGTGCTGGTTGGCGGGTGTTTCGCCCTTCCTCCATTCTACTTGTGTTCAACTTGCTGTACTCCTTGCTGAAGTCAGTAAAAATTAAGATCTAAGATGCCATGAATATTAGTTAGGCATGTGTTTGACTCAATGCAATACAAAACCTGAAGATGTTTAAAAACTAAGGACATTATCTGTATCAGTTAATGAGAAATCTTAGTGTGGTCAAAACCAGGCTACTCCCCAGGCCCCATCTACCTTCCTGCTCTGGTACCTTCTCTGCAGGTATGCTTCAGCCTCGTGGTGGCGAGATAGCTGCTGCACCTCCAGGCCCTGCATTCCAGGCAGGAAGAAAGGTGAGTGAAGGGGAAAGGGTGAAACTCTGAAACAGCCAGACCTACCGGATCTTTCCTCTCTGAAAAGCTTTGCGGGACACTCTGTCCTTAGAGGCCTAATGACCTCCCGTAGCCCAGAACTGGCTCTTTTATCTCCCTTTGCTGCATAAACTCTATAGCTTCTGTTAGAGGAAGGGGACCATGAAGACTTTTGAGTGGCTTTGTGAGGGCTTTCACACGGTTCAAGATAATCCATAGGAAACACATACCTTGATTCCAGCACATAAGTGGTAAGTTGAGAGTCGGGATCTCGTGTGAGCGTGGTGACCGCCTGTGTGAGCTGCTCTGAGCCGGGGCAGCGGCAGCCTAAACTGTGTCCCCGGCCTGATGCTGTGGTGCCTCTTGTTCCCCCAGATCGTTACTATGAACGAGTCAGAAGGTTTTAACCGGGACACCTGCCGAGCCGGGACCTTGAGCCTACTATTAACAGACTCCTGCTGGTGTCTTCTCGCATCTCTCTCCACCCGTCAAAACCCCATCAAGACGTAAAACAGGAAAGTCCCTGATTTCCCCCTTCACAGGCAGACAGCTTCTCTTCCAGCTTTTGACTTGGCCTGTTCAAGGCCTTCAGATAAGTGGAGTCACACAGTAGATCTTCTTTTGGGTAAATGAAAACTCAGGATGATATTTTTGAGAATCACTCAGGTGTATCATTGCAAAAGCTAATTTATTTCACTCATTGTATGAGACCAAAACAAACTCTGGATCCCAGTTGGGTTCAAATAACCTATCATATTTTTGAGGGTTATTTATTCTTTTTTTTTTTTTTTCCTGAGGAGCCAGATGAAACTCTGGGCTTTTATTAGAAGCAGAAGCTTATCCCTATCCAAAATGAAACTACACAAATTCATACATATGGTAAAGATCCTAACTGCTTCTTAAATGAGACAAATTTTCAGCAGAAAGGCCAAAAACAAACTGGTTCTAGTCCTCTAAATTAAAAAAAAATTTATGGGGAAAAAATCATTTTTATTTTAAAAAATAGTTTTTAAAAAGTCCCTCTTCCAGGCCATAAGGTTTCCTTTGTCCAATCAGGTTGGAGTATGCCAGGAGAGAAGTCAGGTTGCTTAGAAGTCACTATCTGATGAAGAAGAAACAAGAATCCTTTTTCTGAAATCTCTATAGACAGCAAAGAACTTTAAAGCTATCAGAGCAATGCTGCCCTTCTCTGTGGCAAAGAATGCAATCTCCTGGAAATAAAGATCTTTATTTCATAAGAAGGAATGTGGGTTTGGGAACTTTGAAATGACTCATTTTAGATTTCTTGTCTCTGAGAGATATAAATTAGCAGCAGCAAGATCTTATGGCCCTTTGAATGCTTCAGCCCTTGAATTGTAAATTAAAGTTTGTTTAGCCAGTCGGTGGGGCTTAACCGTACCAGAAAGAGCTGTTAAATATTTTATGGTGTCTGAATGCGTTTGCAACCCTGGGCACCATTCCTGTCCCCTGACACATTTTTGTTCAAGTGAGAAACGGAACGACAGAATGCACATAAAAATACTCCCAGTTAGCAGAAGTTTAAATGAATTAGAGCAAGAAAGAACGCACATGTTTGCATTTAGGCATGGTATAGGGCCAATTTTTTCATGAAGAGCGCCTTATTACTTCTGCTCTGAGCGATCCTCTGACTGTTCAGCGTTTGACAAGGGGAATTTCCCTCCCTGCTCTCCTTCCCCGATAGTATATATTAAACTAATTGCTTTATTTTAACAAGAGGGACCCTGTTTCCCCCAGCCATCCTCCTGACCCCCAGCTTGAACTTCAGCTCCAAGGATCTTTGCCGAGAGATAATTGCGCCATCGATATGATTTAAGGCACTTTCGCTCTAGTGCGTGAAGTCTTCTCTGTCTCCAGAAACATTTTTAACTCTCAAAGGGTCAGATTCCTGTCCTGCATAATTCTTGGAGAGTCATATAAAAAATTTGGCCCAGAGTTTCCTTATCATTTATAATTTTCAAAATGCTCTCAGAGTCACAGACCTATCTAGTGTTCCAGAGATGAACAATTTGCTGTTTTTCAAGAATAAAAATTCTCCAAAGAGTAATGTTAGGAAGCCAATAAGATTAAGACTGTCACAGGGAAACTGTGAATAACGCGCTTGAAAGAGTCTACAGCGCCCGCCTCTCAGGCCTCCGTGTATAAACCATGCTTCAGCTTCTCCTTAAAAGCACTCAAGGTCGAAGTGAGCACACATGGTAAACTGGCATGTGGTGAGGCGTGGGCCGTCCTGCCCCCAGCCCCGTGGATGGAGAGATGGAGGGGGCGCCCCTCTGAAGGCCCCCAGCCCCGTGGATGGAGAGATGGAGGGGGTGCCCCTCTGAAGGCCCCCACCCTCAAGACTCAAGATTCTCCTTCCCTGGAAGCTCCCCCCCCCCACCTGCCCTGAAGTCGCGGTCCTGCAGCTGGTGGGTCCTGTTCCTTCCCACCTCCTCCTTTTCCTGGCAAGAGGCTTTCTGCACTTGTGTATCACACACGCACACACAGGCACACAAACAACACCTAAGGCAAACGTGGAAGCCCCACGTACACCCAGCTTCTACAAGCAGACACACATTCACACACACTTTCAGAATGAGCAGCTTTAATTCACTTACATTCTCTCTGGTCCTTTCTCCTTGAGGAGACCCTTGCTCTCTTGGTCTGGGCCAGGGCAAGCACTAAGACTGCCTCTTCTGGAAGGTGTTGGGTCCATCAGCAACGCAAATATCCTGTATCTCCAGGTAACTTCCACAGGACCAGGGCTCAGCAGCATCATTCTGTAAAGGCCAGAGAATGAGTTTTATAATAATAATACTTTAGACCTTGTGGGCTACATGGTCTCTGCCTCAACTATTCAACTACAAAGAGGCCACATCCACAGGCAAACAAGTGGTATGGCCATGTTCCAATAAAACTTTATTCAAGGACATTAAAATTTGCATTTCATCTAATTTTGACATGAAATATTATTCTTCTCATTTTTCAAAACCATTTGCAACTGTAAAAGTGACTCTTAGCTCACAGGCTATAAATAAACAGACAGTGGGCTAGACTAGACCCAATGCCAACAGCTTACTGAACCCTGTACTTTCCAGAGTATAAATTCTAAGGACTGAGCTTTTCAGATTTGTAATTCTGGAGCCTTAAGTACCATGACAGGTACTTAATAAGTACTTGTTTAATAAAAAAAAGTAAACTAAGTAATTTCTTCTGAATCTGTAATATAAATTTAATGCATGCTTAGTAATATGTATTATTATAACATAACAATAATAATAGATGGTATTGTTTAAATATAATACTATAAACTTGTATTTGCCTGGTTCTTTACAGCTGGACAAATACTTTCACAGACCCCATTTGTTTAGCTTGCATGCCTGTGATGTCTGCAGGGAGCACACGTCTGTGACAGATGATGGAATTCATCACCGACGGCATTGTTGGCTTTGTTAGCACATCATGAGAACACTGATTTTTAATTTTTTTTCTCCAAATAATTACCCTATAGAAAATGCCTTCCTGCTCTTTGTTTTTAACTTTCATTACTGTCTGAGAAGTTTTAGGTGACTTTTGACACATTATCACATTTCAGCTTCTCGGGACTTTGGTTCACATGTGGGAAGAGAGCAAACTCCCTCAGTGTTCACAGACAAGAGGTCGGTGTGGACTCTGGACGAGCTTCCGGCAGGGGGTCCTCTCTGAAGGAAGAGGAGGCTGTCCACGGCGGCAGGTGAGCCCGAGGGGCAGATGCGGCTGAGCCGGCTGTGCAGGGGTGTAGCAGGAGGGGCAGATGGCCGCCGAGCCCGGATCTCTTCCCCGTCCTTCTCAGCCCACTCCGTGCCCAGGCGGGTTGGCATCCAGTGGGTATGATCACTGGACAACACCCGTGGGACCAGAGGGTGGGGCAGAGAGAGGGCGGGAGCTCACGCGCCTGCTCTGGGCCTGCAGCCCTGGGTCCCACGGGAGCACCGCTGTCTTTCCCCGCAGTCGAGAGTGGTGATGGTTTTCTCTGTTGCTGCTGGGCCACCCGACCACCCCTAGCCTGGACTTCCCTGGTGGCTCAGTGGTAAGAATCCGCCTGCAGCGCAGGAGACCCACGTTCGATCCCTGGGTCGGGAAGATCCCTGGAGAAGGGGATGGCAACCCTTTCCAGAGGAGCCTGGCGGGCTATAGTCCGCGTGGTTGCAGAGAGTCGGACACAACCAGGTGACTAACACTAACTAACTTGCCCAAACTTCTGTAAATAACCTCTTTGTTAAAAGCTTTCCAGGTGAGCCATCTGCTTCCTGTGTGGAGCCTGGCTGACCGAGGCATCTATGGGGTCTGCCTGGGGGATACGGGCAACTCGGTAGCTGGGGGCCCCCAACTCAGAGCCGTCACTGCAGAAATGCCTCCTGCTAACCCTCTTCTTGGGGTCACAACTCAGTATTTCCTTTGACTCCACGAACACCCGCGCCCACATCACACATGCATGACCGTGATCCCGCTCTCCGTAGGGCGGGCGTGAGGAGCAGGCCTGCTGTACCCTCTCCCCTGAGACTCGATTGCCTTCGGCACTGAGGTCAGCCCCCCAGTGAGGGGAGCAGCACGGGTGGGGAGGAGAGCTGGGACCTCCTTCCTGGACGGGGCTTCCCTGGCAGCTCAGTGGTAAAGAACCTGCCTGCAGTGCAGGAGACCCAGGGTCGATGCCTGGGTCGGGAAGCTCCCCTGGAGGAGGGCATGGCAACCCGCTCCAGTACGCTTGCCTGGAGCATCCCATGGACAGAGGAGGCTGGTGGCCTACCGTCCATGGGGTCGCAGAGTCGGACACGGCTTAGTGACTAAACCGACCACCACTTCCTGGACGGAGCCTGCAAGGACCAGGGTGCGGCCGGGGGCAGTCAGCGAAGGAAGGGGCTGCACCCTCCAGGAGCTCAGAACCGGAATCACTGGCCACAGCCTGTGTCCATCTGCTCATGTTTTCAGCACCACATGTGAGCCCGTTGCTGTTTTTCATGTTTGCATTTCTCCCCTCATCATTTCACGTTCTTTTTCAAAAGTGAAGTAGAGTTGAGTTGATTTACAATGTTGTGTTGATTTCTGCTGTATATCAAAGTGACTCAGTCACACACATACATACATTCCTTTTCTATTCTTTTCCATTTTGATTTATTACTGGACTCTGAATATAGTTCCCTGGGCTATACAGAGGGACATTCCAATGGATTTTGATGTGAGTTTTACTAAAACCAACGCTTTTATTTCCTTATTGTTATTATTGTTTTCTATTGAAAAAAATTTTTTCATTTGTTTTTAGCTGATATTCTGCTATCTTGATTTTGATTTTTCAGTAACAGAAGGATTTAAAGGTTTAAAAATATTTCTAGATGGTAGGTTTGTTTCCTAGTTTCTACTTTTATTATTAATTTTTCATTTTATTGCTTTATGATCAGAAAAGGTTATTTTTGCTTTTTTAAAGATATGAATGGAGGTCTTCTTTCTGGCTGACTAGAGTGACTATTAATAAATCATTAATAAATCATTTTAAAAACAGTTATTCTCTGAGTTTAGGGTACAGAGTGTGATGCTCAGTGTGCACCTCACTGCGTGACTGTGTGCCGTTTGGGCTTCTCCTTTGACCGTGTGTGTCTGCACACGTCCCACTTCTCACCCTTCAGAGTTTTCTGCTCAGTTACTGTTTTGTTTTTACCTTCACTCTGTGCAAGTCTTTCCCATCTCGCATTTTGCAAAGGCAACAAAACCCACGTCTGACAGGTCTCCTATCTCTGCAGATCAGATGAGCTCACAGCAGCGTCTTGGCCCTGACACGTTCTGCAGAGGCGCAGGCCAGGCTTGGAAAGCCCAGCGGGGAATCTGGAAGGAGAGAGGGACGTGTCATAACAGTCGGCACGACTGAGACTGGCACATCTTTGGCCTGGGACCCATCGGCTGAACTTTCTTATTTGGTGGGTGTGTATCAACACAAGACCTCGGAACTCTTACCTGCACAGTGGCCAAGGAGGGCCGGGTGGTTCTATGAATGAGTGAATGAACGTCCTCTTAAAGCTTATATCACAGGCAATTAAAAATACATAAAATATATGACTGTCAGACAGTAATTGGCACTAGACCAAAAATTAAGCTGGGAAAGAGGATAGTTATGAGGAACAAGGTTACTATAGCATCAGAAAATGGGAGAAAACATTTGCAAGCCACACATTTGATAAGGAGATAATATCCAATATATGTAAGGAACTCACACAACTCAATAGTGAAAAACCAAGTAACCCAATTTAAAAATGGACAAAGGACTTGAATGGACATTTTTTTCAAAGAAGACATACAGATGGTTAAAAGATACATGAAAAGATGCCTAACATCACTCATTGTCAGGGAGAAGCAAATCAAAACCATGAAGAGGTATCACCTCACACATGTTACAGCGACTGCTGAAAAAAAGACAACAAACAAACAAACAAACAAACAGGAGTGTTGGTGAGGGTATGGAACAGAGGGGCCCCATGCACGGTTCGTGGGACAGAGCTTGGCGCAGCCATCCACCTCACTCCCATTAAACTTCTGTTTGTTTCTTTGCATTTTTCCAGACTTTTTAAATGTAAATACTAACAAATGCAACTATACACGTTTAATCTCCCCTTTCATTGTTACACAAAATGATTAGACAATACCTTCAGCTTTTCCACCTTGCTTTTTATACAAAATTATGGATCTGGAGATTTTTGCATACCAATATATAGAAAGATTCCTCATTGTTTTCTAATAATTGCATGTTCCATACTGTAAATAACTTCTACTAATGGAAATTCGGAGTGTGTCCAGTGTTTTGCTATTGTAAACCACGCTGCAGTAGACAGTCTGGTTTATGTGTTATTTTGCACGTGTGCAAGTCTACAGGACAAAGTTAGAGAAGGGGAGTAATGGGTTAAAGGGTAATTCCCATGGTAAGTCTGGCGATCATTGACAGACAGACCATACGTAGCAGGGCCCGGAGGAACACTCACTCCCACCCGCAAGGCTGGGGGTCTTCTTTTCCTGAAGCCTCCCAATGGAAGGCGCTAACAACTGTCAGAGTTTTGCCAACGTGAGGGATGAGAAACGACATCGCAATATAGTTTTAATTTGCATTTTTCTTCCTCTACATACAATGAGCATCTCTTTCTGTCTTTCATATCTCGTAATTTTAAGATGTAATTATCGTCTTTTCCTTTGCCCATTTTTCTCTTGGATTGTTGGTCTGCACTCTGTGTTTTTAAGCCAACTGAAAAATGTTAAATGCTGTACATTATTTTGGATCTAAAAATCCCATTGCATTTTTTAATGTTGTAAAACTTACAATAACCCTTCCATTTTAATAAGAGTAAATATGTGTTATTATACTACAAAATAGTTTCTTTGTTCAGAGTCTGAAATTAGAAATTTCAAACATGGCTCATATGTGTGTGTGTGCATGTAATGATGGCCTTCTTATAAAGTCATGTGAGGCCATAAAACTTTACTCCAAAGAGGGAACCAACCTCAAATGAGGTCTCTGGAATAGAGCTATGCTGAAGCTTAGAAATAAGGTCTCAGATTAGTCCAAGCATTTCTCCCACTAAGGGGATAACATTTCTAATTACATTTCTAATTATTTTAAGCCCGTTTGTTGAACAGATTCCAGCCTAAATCATTAATATCAAACCAGATTCCTGCAGCGGCTGCTTGAATGTGTATTGCATTTATATTGAACTCCATTTTATTAATAATTTTTAAAAGAATAATAGACATCATGAAATAAAGTGTCAGAGCTTGTCCTCTTGTCTAATCCCCTCATTTTATGTAGGCCTTTAATAGGGACTTTGAGTCTCACCCTCCCTCTTGATTTTTCCTTGCCGTTTAAAATGCATTCAGTACTGACCGTAACACCTGGTCACAGGTGAGTCCACACAGCGTCCGTGCGGCCTGATGCCCTCACACCTCGGTGCACATGAGGCCTTCCTTGTTTAGCTGTTGGCTATTCCAAATCTCAGGGGTCACTAGAGAAAATCCTCTGGGGCCGTAACAGTTCTATTTTTCTGTTAGTAGGCTTCGGTTTCTCCGTGGGTTCCTTAAGGATTTTTGACTAGAAGCCTTCTAAGTTCCCCAAAGAGCCAACCATTGCTGAGTTTGGGAAGGGAGAGGAGGGTGGGTGACGGATTCTCCACTTTCTCTGGGGAAAGCACTGCCCTGTTTGGGGGCAAAGTTAATATTTCTACATAGCTTTGTTACATTCTATTTCCTGAGGTCATAACAGTCTGGTTTCCAATTACATTCCCAGAATAATGAGCCTATTACAGTAAATGAACATTTTCAAGTGCGACCGAACAGCCATCTATTGAGTATGCCCGCACCTAATAATTTTCCATTTGGCAGAAGGAGAGAAGGAGGCGTTTGGGTGACAGGAAGTCGTCTGTGAAACGTGATCGAAGAAGGAGGATGAGATGGTGAAGCGGGGCTAGCGTCTCCTCTCTCGCGGCGTCTGCTTAGTCAAGGCCGCGGGGAGACGGAGGCTGCAGGCCTTTTCCGCAAACGCCGAGGCCCCTGACTCCAAACCGCTTCAGGGTCCCCACGAGTCACCTGCTCTAAGTGTCCCCTTTCTCCTTTGAAAGCTGTGGTGGATATCAAATGGCAGCCCAGCACCCTGACTTTGTGGGCTTAGCGCTATCACGGGGAGTGGAGGTGGATCAAGTAACCCATGTGGAGAGTCAGCTTTAGGAATAGATGTCGTTTTAAGTGTTAAAAACATAGTTTTAAACAAAGCATGTTCTATGAAACTATATTGCAAGAAGAAAAAGCTATATATAATTTATGCATCAAATTAATTTACAAATATGTAGCTTTATATAATATACAGAACACATATATGTAAAGCATATAAATATATAACATATAGAACAGATGCAGATACCAAGTCAATGTGTGAGAAATATGTCTAACTGCTACTGGTCCGGTCTGTGTGACTGATCATGAGACCATAGCTGATATATTTTTAAGTATATTTGTTGACATATAATTTACATGTCATAAAATCCATCTATTTAAAGTGCCCAGTTCAATGGTTTTTGGTGTGTTTGCCGAGTTGTGCAACTCTCGCCACAAACATTTTAATCAGCCTCCAAAGCAAACCCTGTTCCTCACTCCCTTTCCACTTGCCCACCCCCTAGTCCCGGGAAACCACCAAGCTACTTCCTGTCTTCAAAGACTTGCCTATTCTAAAATTGTATATTTCATACAAGTGAAATCATACAGCGTGTGGGCTTTTATAATGAACTTCTTTCATTCAGCATGTTTCCAAGCCTCCTGATATATTCATGTGTGTGTGTCTCTCAGTTGTGTCCGACTCTCTGCAGCCCCGTGGACTGTAGCCCCCCAGGCTCCTCTGCTCATGGAATTTTCCAGGCAAGGATACTGGAGTGGGTTGCCATTGTCTACTCCAGAGAACCTCCCCAACCTAGGGATTGAGCCCGGGTCTCCTACGCCTCGTGCATTGGCAGACAGATTCTTTCCCACCCGGCCACCTGGGGAGCCCAGTTTTTTCATAGCTGATGTTTATAATAGCTTAATAACTGATACAGTGTACAACAGCAATGTTTATAGAGTCATTATGGGAAGCAAATGAGTTAATACATATAAAATCCTTAGGATAATGTCTGACAGAGCTAGTGCTTAATAACTTATTTTTTGTCTTTATAAAAAGAACTCACTTTAAAATTGCGTTTTTTCTAACTATAACAATAATAGCACATAGATGACATCCAAGGTCATTCACAATAACCAATATGAACACCGTAACTCCCATCTCTGCTCATATTTTGGAATATACGTAAGGTATACGTACACACACACACATCTATACAACTTGCTATAACTACTCATGTATATCTATAATATGCCACTGTCTTTTAGGAAGGATAGTTGGTTTACAATGTTGTGTTAGTTTAAGGTATATGACAAACTAATTCAGTTACACGTTACATATATGTCTAGTATTTTTCAGATTTTTTTTCCCTAATAGGTTATTACAAAATGTGGAGTAGACTCCCTGTGCTGTGCAGCAGGCCCTTGCTGTGTGTCTGTTCTGTACACAGTAGTGTATATCTGCTCATGCCAGTCTCCTGATTTATCCCTCCCCACCCAACTTTCCTCTTCGGTAGCTGTAAGTGTTTTTCTATGCCTGTGGGCCTCCTTCTGTTTTGTAAGTAAGTTCATTCGCATCACTTTTTCAGATTCCACCTGAAAGCGACATCCTGTGAAACGTGTCCTGCTGCTGCGTGACTTGGTTCACTTACACGATTATCTCCAGGCCCATCCCTGTTGCTACCAGTGGCAGTATTTCATTTTCTACGGCCGAGGAGTATTCCACTGTGTGTCTACCACGTCTTCTTTACCCACTCATCTTTCGATGGACATCTAGACCGCTTTCACGCCTTGGCTATTGTGAATAGTGGTGCAGCAAACATCAGGATACATGCTTGTTTTTGAGTTATGGTTTCCTCTGGATATATGTCAAGGAGTGGGATTGCAGGATCACTAATTAAAACTATTATTGATTACTTCATTTGGTACAGAAACACTCATGGAGATAAACAACAGCAGATGTCCTATATTCTGGCCTTACCGAAAAATTATCAATTTTTTTTTCCAGTGTAGGGTTCTCAATAGCAAAAGCAGTGATTGCCATGATACTTGGCATGAGTTGAGTTTTTCCTTGAGTTTTTCCTGTCTCTCCCTCAGATTCAGCAACGGCACAAGATTTGCAGGCAGATGTCAAACTTGCCAGGCTCTTCTGAAATGCGGGAAAACACTCTGAGTTAGTGTGTTCTTATTTGCTGTTGTTTAGTCCCTTAGTCATGTCTGACTCTTTGAGACCTCAGTAGAGGAACCAAGAGATCGGGATCGAGTTTAAGCATCTTTCAGTTTTGTTCCTCTACTGAATGAAGACTAAGAATTTGGTTTTTTTATAAAAGCAGCAAATAAAAATAGATCAAACAGCCTATGAGTTACTAAGGATAAGAATTTTGTGTTTAACCAACTTAATTGCCTCAGAGTCTAGCACAGCCCCTGGCTCAGAGCGGGTAATCAATTGATGTTTGCTGTCTTCTTAGATTTATTCAAGACGCAGTTTTCACCAGTGTGACCGTACGTGGTTCACTCTTCATTCTCGTCCGTTTTCACGGTACCTCAAGTACAAGTGGATCTCAGTAAACGCTCAAGAATTGAGCTCGGCTGATTGAACACTATGTGACTCCTTTCTGTTGGGGTAGATGTTTCTTGAGAAACATTTTTATTATTTAGCTTATCATGGAGATTTGGATTTGCTACACAGCTCATATGCATCTATTTTTTTTATTACTTTTTTTATTCCTCTGGGTTTCTTGTTCACAGTACACAGCGCTCTCTGGTGTGACAGATCTTGGCACAAGTAATTCCAAACCTCAGAGCTCTCTCATCATCCAGCCCCAAGCAATTACACAAGCACTTGCGATCCTGGCGGAGTTAGGAGCGTGGATGTGAGTGAAGCAGACAAGGTGGAAACGAACGGCGACATCTGGAGAGGAGCTCAGCCAGGCCTCGAGTCGCCTGCCTCCAGCGCCTACACCTTCCTCTGTCGCGCTCCTCCCATCGGCTCACGATGTCCCAGGGCCATCTCCCTGGACTGTGCAGGGAGTCAGCCTCCAGCCCCTCCAGGCAGGCGACACCCAGGACGGCACATTGGTCATTTTCCCGAGCTCCGTGCCTAAGCGTGGATCTGACCTTGTATCCTTGGAAAGTGATCCTATGTGTAAACTCTTAAATAATCTTTTAAAATCTCTGACTCCTTTTCCACAGAGAGTTCACATACAAGACTTGTGTCTTGGCCATCACACTTTTAATGAAATTAAAGATAGAAGGAAAACTGAGACTACTGGTTGTTCAGGTGGTAGAGTGTTTTGGGTTTAATGTATGCTCACTCTTTCCTGGATCTCTGAGATGGATTTTATGGCTTTAATCAAAAGTGTAAGCTTTCGGGATAATGCTAAGAGATGGTCCATTGAACTGCATTCTTAAAATATGAAAGCTGTCCAATCATTCTACAATCCCTGCATTGTAAAATTTTATGTCTCAACTACAGTTAATTTTCCATCACCCAACCTCTTGGCTGGACTTCCACGTCTTCTCAATAATGACTTCTCTTACTTGGCTAGTCAGGTTAAATTTAGCAAAAGCCGGGGTGCCGATCGCCTCTGCCTGGCTCCCCCTGTATTAAGTCATCTCTGATGCTATCTCAGGCTCCTTTCATCACCTTGTGGGTCCCCTCCATCACTGGGTTCCACATTTGTAAGAAATTGCTTATTTGGATATCCATCCAGGCAGCCCCATCAGACCTTTCGCATCAACTTGCCTGAGTCTGGAATCGAAGCCGCTGGTGCAGAAAGCAGGCCTTCGTGCCTTTGCATTAATGCGTGAGGAGTGGGGCATTTATCAGACGCTTGTCACTGTGCCTCCCTGCGCGCCATCGCTTTCCACGTGGGAAGCAGGGACCGTCCTCGCTCACGAAGCGCTGTGGCTCCAGGGGAGAGAGAGGCCACCTCCCTCTTCCTCTCCGGCATGACCACAGTCGGCTCTGTGTGCGTCCTGAACGATGGCCGAGGAGCGTGAAGCGAGAGGGTGGAGACCACGTGGAACGGTTTCCCCGGGGACAAACCCAGAGGGATATCCCAGGGGCTCCGATTCTAGCAGAAGGTGAGTGCGGCTGGAGCTGGCAGCGGAGTGTTGCTTCTGTCTCACGCTGGGACCTGGGGGACGGGACCTGGTCTCTGCTGGCTCCCCAGCCTGGACTCCCTGCCCCCTGTTCTGCACCCCAGGCTACAGTCTCAGCCCCAGCGCTCCCTGCTCGCCTCTGCTGCTCTCTGACGTACTGATCTTGAAGAAGGCTGTTTATCCCCCGGCTACTCTCCTTGTTCTCACACACACACAGACGATTGCGCCCAGGCACACGCACACACTGGGACAGATTGTGTGTTCAGACACACACACACAGTTGTGAGCACCTCAGAGGCAACTCTATGCCTAGGTCTCCCCACAGCCAAAATCCTTGCCCAGAGCAGATGTCAGTAACGGCCGTTGAATGAATGGTAAACAAAGAGCAGGGTCCCAGAAGTGTGCACCTCTCAGGGTCAACTGCCGTCAGATACGGGATCTGGAATTTCCCATCAGCTTTGATTCTCATTGAAAGTCTGCTGATCACAGCCTGGACTTGGAAGGCCAGTTATGTCTTACCGGTTCCCCAGATACACCATCAGATCAACCTGGAGTGCGCATGACCCGGGAGCCGTCCAGGGCAGAATCATTCTGTCCTCTGATTAGGTCTCATCAGAGACTCAAACAAACAAATAAAAACCAAGCAGTTCCCACTCGTGAGTAAACATTGCTTGAATTGATAGTAGGTCAACAAGAACCTGGACGGGTCAGCATACAGCAGTAAGTGAAGAGGCACATTACCACAAGTTGTCCAAGGTCAGCCCACAGTACAAAGATAAGCAAGTGTACACACAAAATTTAATAAATCATGAATCACATACAGCAACAAGGACTGAGAAAGTACAGCTTCATGAAAGACGCAGATGTGGAGATACACACAGACACGTGTACACAGATGCAGAGATGGATGATGGGTGGAAGGACAGTGGGATAGAGAGATAGGCAGGTGGAAAGTATAACATTGCGGGGAGCAGCCTGCTGTATATTTTTGAGGATGAAGGTTGAGACGCGCGAATTTGCAAATACATGTGTTTCAAGACGGTAGCAAATGAGAGCCTCCGGGTGAGGTTGGCTGGAGGTCCGCAGAGAGCATGGGTGTGTGGGAGTCAAACAGCCCACTCCAGCCCCTTTGGCAAACCCCCTCTTGAAGTGACAGGTGAGGGTGTGAGGTGGGGGACACTACAGACAGAAGCCAAGAGCAGGGGAAAATGAGGCAACGCAGAGAGGAAGCATCAGCAGAACCTCTGTCCCCACCCAGGTCCGAGACTTCCACTCAACAAACGCTTGGGAAAGATCTCCAGCGCCCTCCAGAGCTTTCTGGAGCAGGAGCTGAGCTTCTTTCCTTTTCCACACCCCCCAAGGCTGTGCCCAAGTACCCAGCTGTTGTTCTTCAGTTGCTAAGTCACGCCCGACTCTGCGTCCCCACAGACTGCAGCACACCAGGCCCCTCTGTGCTTCCCACAGTTTGCTCAAACTCACTTCCGGAGAGTCAGAAACGCCATCCAACCATCCCATCCTCTGCTGCCTTCTTCTCCTTTTCCGGCACCCAGCACATTGTGCAAAATCTTGACAATAAAAAAAATACCTCCTGATGTTTATACTTACCCTGCAAAGCATTTCCACACTTGGCGTCTCCCTTGGCCTGTGTCTAAAAACAGGCTGCTTCCACACCCACCTGCAGGCAGGGGTCACGGACAGGGTGGGGGGCTGAGGGGCTGGATGGCCGAGCCCGCCCTCCCCCTCGGCTCCACCCGAAGCCCTGGGTGTCCAGAGGGTCTGGTGCACACTGCCCCCAGGGGCAATGTCCCAAGGCCCCCGGCCTCAGGGCACTTCCTGAAGCCCATTGTCTTGCGGTAAAAGTTTTCCTTATTTTGGATAGCTCAGACTTTTCCTCCAGGGCTCCTATTCCTCTGAGATAAATGTGGAGCCCTAGCTACTCAGAGCGTGGCCCATGGACCGGCAGCATCACCATCGCCTGTGGTCTTATTAAAACACAAGCTGCCAGACTCCAGCCCAGAGCCCGCTTTGAGGGAATGCGCCCACCAGGCCAGGCCGGGGACATGGGGACCTCCACTCATGCCCAGCAGGTTGCTGAGTTACTCTTGAAGAGAAGTTCTCCAATATTTACTCCATTAGCTAAGAGAAAAGGCAGGCATGGGGGTTGTAGGGAGGAGAGAGGAACATATATTATTCCTTGAAAGGGAAACTGATATATTTTCCAGCAGTGTGATCTCATGCCACGTCTGTGAGGGACTAGTGTTAATCCGAAGTCGATTCGAGTTAATAAAGCGCGCCTCTTCCTTACAACCTTTTGTTGGAGGTATTTGAGGTTTGTTTTCATAAACAGTTTTTACTTAAATGAGAATCTTGTTATCAGTTTATTGTAAAAGTCAGTTATCCCGTGTCAAGGGATATAGAGCAGAAGCTTGCTTTTGCCCAGTCTAGAAAATGTATCCACCCTTTTGAAATAAAATTACTTCAATAGACTTTAGAAATAACACATTACGTATGTGTGGATGTGTGTATATGATATAAAACATAAACAGGTGTTCATATATAATAAGGTATAATCATATACACAACTATGTACTTAGTTGCCATTTACAAAACATTTTCCATCCATGATCCCTTTCCAGAGTCATGAATACAGAACCTTGGGCACACTGGATATTACTTCAGTTTTGCTGGTGAAAATATTGAAGCTTTAGGTTCACCGAGTCGGCCAAAGGCACTGCCTGGTTCAGTGGTAACTAGACGCCACCCTCCCCAACCTCTCTTGCCCCCCACGGCCACTCAAATTCCCTAAGACTTCTGTGGATGTGTTAGCTGATTACTCAGTCTTGGCTTCCATTTCATGCTGCGGAACACAAGGGTGACTGGCTCCCTGCGGCTCACAGAGAAATTAGGGAGAAAAGTGAGTTTTAATCCAAGCACTGAACACACACACACACACACGTCTACCTCCTATTTTCAGAAAGGATTTGTGGTGGCTGATATCCACATTAGGGACAATAATAATGACACGGAAAGAGACAACAGCAAAAAAGGTTTAAGAACTAAAAATTACAGAATCTCTACTATTTATTATATGCTGATTGTTCAGACTCTGGGATGATAGCAAAATGAGAATTTCCTTTCTCCTCGGTGACGTTTCAAAGGTCAAAGCAGTTCAGAAAGTGCAGTGGCGCTCTGTGTTGGTAACAGCGTGAAATAAGCCTGTTACAGAAGGAAAAAGACCCCGGGCTGCCGGGCCTGGGAAGTCCAGGAGGAGGGGTCCTGTGGTGAAAACAAAGCCAAGGTACAACCAGGGACCAGAGTTTCCAAAGTCCACCTCAGCAAACAATCTCTGCGATGCTCCTGAAAGCTTTATTCTCCTGGACCCCAGCTTCCTCATCTGCAACAAAGAAGCAAACGTATTTTATGGGTTGTTATTCAGAATGCGGACAGTGTGCTAGACCACCTCTGCAATTCTCCCCAGCAAAATCTTTTAAAATAGTAGACCCCGGAGAAAATTAATACAATCTGAAATACACTGAGAAAGTAAAGTGCGATGTAAATGCTTCGTGATGAGGTGATGAAAACCCAGCCGAGGCCTGCAAACAGCCGGCCTACCCGACTCCACTGCTGCAGAACAAGTCTGGCCACTGCAATCTCAGGAAGTGCAGGTTTCAACAAATGAACATGGACCCTTCCTGACAGACGTTACCTCTCCCAGCACCACCTGGTGTGCAAACCCCTGATAGTGTTAATCGCTCAGTTATGTCCAACTCTCTGCAACCCCCTGTACTGGAGGCCACCAAGCTCCTCGATCCATGGAATTCTCCAAGCAAGAATACTCGAGTGGGTAGCCGCTCCCTTCTCCGGAGGATCTTTCCAACCCAGGGACCAACCCTGGGTCTGCTGCGTCACAGGCAGATTCTTTACCAGCTGCACCACCAGGGAAGCCCCGAATAGTGTCAGGACAAATTTGGCTCCTTGGCCAGCGAGTCCGGGACAGCCCCACCTCCCCTGCCCCTATCACTCGGCCTCGAGGGACAGACCGCTTCCCTGCTCGGTCCTGGCGAGTCTGACTCCCACGTAGCCTGCGGGCTGAGAGACGGACTCGCAGCGGCTTTCCGTATGGCGACTTGCTCCCAGCGCGGCAGCTACATTTCACTAAGCTCGTAGCTTCCCAGGTACGTCTTGGTGTCAATTTTCAGGAGTGGGTTCTTTCTCTCTCCTTCCATCCCTGGCTTTTCTTTCTTTCAAACGTAAAATTCAGCCGCTCTGAGCGATCATTTTGTCCTTGTTGGCCGTAGGGTCCCCAGTGCCCTCTGTGGCTCAGGCCGGGTGGTTCCCCTCTGCTGCCGCTGCCTCCTTCTGACAAACAGGGGAGCGCGCGCTGTGGTCCATCGGAGAGCTCCGTCTCCCTCAGACAAAACACGCATATGCGCACATATACGCACTATAACACGCACGCACACTATAATGTGTGCACGCAGTTGCTCAGTCGTGTCCAGCTCTTTGCAATCCTTTGCACCATAGCCCACCCGGCTCCTCTGTCCATGGGATTTCCCAGGCAAAAATTCTGGAGTGGGTTGCCCTTTCCTTCTCCAGGGGATCTTCCCGACCCAGGGATCGAATCTGCATGTCCTGTGTCTCCTGCATTGCAGGCAGATTCTGTACCTGCTGAGCCATCAGAAAAGGTCATTTTGTATACACACAAGAGAAAACTAAATAGCCCCCAAACCACATACATTCACACATATGTGGGTGTGCATGTATATGTATGTGTGTACATACGGTTTGGAGGATATTTACACACACTCAGCAGGTCTGCCCTGGTTCCCCAGTCAGATGGTCTGAATCAGCTCTGAGACTCGTGGAATCCAGCCTCCTCTTCACCTGGTCCCTTCCCACCACAAACAGCCCGTGAGGACCACCCACGCTGAGCCATCCATCCGGAGGTCCTCCGCGTGGAGACACAGTGGGGTCACTGTGGGGTGGAAGTCCAGGCCCCAGGAGGAGCGCTTCCGACCTGTGTGCTCTGCTCCTGGGCTCCGTGTTCTTCAGTTTTCCCCGAGTGTTGACAAGAGCGTTACAGGTTCCCTCGGGGACCAGCCCACCCCTTCCTGCCAGCTACGCCACACGCCCTCTGCCTTGATCTTAAGTCCAGGCGCTCTTGGGCGAAAGTGACCTCGAAGTGCGCTGGCTCCGCCCTCGACGCCACCCACACAGGCCCCGCCCATCGCTGGTCAGAGGTGCGCCCGCCCGAGGACGCGGCGGGAGGCCGTGAGAAGGGGCAGCGTGTTCGGAAGGGCCCGTGGAGGGGCCCGCGGAGGGGCCCGCACCTGCACCCGCAGAGCAAGGCCTGGTCGCACCCACAGCCCGCGGGGTTCGTGCTGACGTCAGAGCTGGGGTGGGGGTCGGCTTTGGCCCCGCGAAGGGAATAGACGTGACCGTGTCCGCCGCACGCGGGGAGGGGAGACCCCCTTCCATAATCTGAATGGAGAGAGCCGGACACCAAGCCCGGCCCAGCTCAGGGGCCCTGGTGACAGCAGAGCCGCCGGGGCAGGGCGGGGTCCGCTGGGCCCCCGGCACAACGCCCTGGAGCCCAGAAGGAGGGCACGGGAAAGAGGGCCTCTCTGCTTGATGGCTGGGATCTCCGGAACATAACCCGCTGAGTCCTCTCCTTTTTCCAAAGTCGATTTAGAAGAAGCTCTGGGGACTGTGAGCCAGCGTTTGTTTACGGCCGATTGCAGTTATCAGTCGGAGGCTCGTGTTTCACAGCCCACTTGTGTAAACGCCCGCTCCTCCCCGCACTGTTTATGGAGAGGCAGAGCCCGAGGTTTCCAGGGTGCCCCGGCTCCTCCGGAGGGCTGGTGGGGGCCGGGGGCGCAGGAGGTCAGCCTCCCTCCTGCAGGAATCTCGGAGCTTGCCGGAACCTTCCAGCACGTGGGTGGCAGATGTATCAGCTGACGGGAAAGCGAGAGCGTGAAGGCGGCCACCCAAGACTTCGGGTCACCCCCGACATCCCTGCCGGGGCCGGATCGCAGCGCTCGGAGGGCACCTGCTGGCCGCGCGGAAACCCCAGCCCTGCCAGGGGTGCACGGCAGAGGAGGGGCCGAGGGCGGGGGCTCCGGGGCTCCCCGCAGCCCGCTCCAGTAACCAGCCCAGGACAACGCGATGCCTTGGGCGTGGCAGGCGGACCAAGGGCCCCACTCAGATCTGGGAGCGTCCCTGCTGAGCGCTGGAAACCAGCCGGCTGTGCTCGCAGCCGCACTCTGGTGGTCCTCCGCTGCCGGGCTCTCGCACAGCTCTTTGTTGTCTTTAGGCCTGAGAGTCCATCTGGTTTTGATTCAGGTGGCCTCAGGCTCGCCTCAGAGGTGAAAAGGGTGCACACTCAAATTGAGTTTCTCACAAATCTCAAACCAGAAGGATCCCGGTCTTCTCACACAAAGCCGATTCTGCCTGGGCAGCCCCGGGTCCTGGGAGCCTGGCATAAATCACTTTCACCTGTTTGGCCCAAGAAGCCCGCCTTAGTCTAACAAGAGGGGCCAACACATCCAGAGAGCGTCTGCACGTGCCTGAACCAGAGAGAACAGGGTGGCGACCTCTTGTTGACCTCTTGGTGGGGACGGTGGGTCTGGGTCGTGGTGGGGCAGGACTGGGCAGTCCCGGACAAGAAACGGGGTTCTCTGAGGCTTCCCAGGTGGCTCAGTGGTAAAGAATGCCCCTGCAGGGTGGGAGACTTGGGTTCGGTCCCTGGGTGAGGAGGATCCCTAGAGTAGGAAACCCACTCCAGTATTCTTGTCTGGGAGAGCCTGTGGACAGATGAGCCTGGTGGGCTGCAGTCCGTGGGGTCGCAAAGAATGGGACACGTCTGAGCACACACACCGATGGGGTTCTCTAGCCAGCTGAGCCGGGCTGGGGGAAGGCAACTCCGTGTCTGCAGAGGGTGCATGTCATATCTGAGCCGTTAGGATAAAATCCCCCCTGAGGCTGCGAATCGGGCGGCCAGGCTTCTGAAGAGAGATGTTTAGGCTGTGGCCCCTTGTTTCGCAAACAGCCCTCGTGTCGTCGAGCTGGGTGAGGAGGGCCCGGCCGGTTGTGGGACACGTGGTCCAGCGGGCACACCTGCCGAGGATGCACCGAGAAGGAGGGTTGTTCCCCCGCCCGGGGTGCCTGGGCATCCTTGGGACCTGTGGCCTGCCATCATGGTGACTTATTAAACACCTCAAGTAAGATGAACAAAGAGAAGGTGGGTCCTCCAAACAGGGACCAGCAAACTGGCTGGTGCGCTAAATTCAGCCCACAGCCTGTTTCACCTGTGAAATTTTATTGGTACACGTACCTGTGCACACAGGGACATAGCGCCTGTCACGTGTTACCCAAGGCTGCTTTCTGAAGGGCAGAGTAGCTGTGACAGGGACTGCAAAGCTGAAAATATCTGCCGTCTCGTGCGTTACAGGAAAGATGTGCTGCCCTGTTCCGGAGGCACAGGCGGCTTCTTCCTGGGCCTTCTGCAGCTGTTGCCGTGTCATCATCTTCAGTGGCAAAACCGGCAGCCTTCTTTTCTAAGAAGTCATCAAAACCCATAGTCCCTTTGCAGAGAGCAAAAAGCAGACATACCACAAAGGGGTTGGGGGAATCTCTGGAGGGGATGGAACTCCACTTGTCCCTGGACTCTGTGCCATGAATTATTCTGGGACTCAAGGGAAAATGAAGCCTGATTTCCTGTTCAGAAAAACATCATCCATCGCCGAAGCCAGCCACACTGGACAACAGCTGGAAAGGGCTCAAGACGAGGTAAAAGCCTTGGAATGTCTTGGTTTTCAAACACATGCTGGATTGTTTTCTCCAGCTTCATCCGTCAGCATCTCAGGCGGGTGGCAGTGGTGTCACCAAGGGCCTCTCATGGTTTTTATGTGGAAAAGCAGCTTGAAACGATCCTATCTCCACAGGAAAGACAGATCCGTGCCAAGGTCAGCAGGCTGAAGCTCTGATTTCAAGAGGAAAGCAGAGCAGAGCGGAGCAGAGGGTCGGCCTCGGCCTCTGGATGGAGGCAGCCTGCTCTGCGCCTCGCCCCACTTTCTCCCCCAGCGACGGAGCGCGGCGTGATTCTGGGTCACACTGTGACACGCGGACCACACAGAACAACGGAGGGCAGGGCTGTGAGCTGACCGCTGGCCCCCGAGCTCTCCAGGGTGTGATTTCAAGGAGTAAGTTAATGGCCTCCTTACAAAAGAGCCCCAGGGGTCCCTGGAGCTTGACCCCCAAACTTGAACTCTACCTGAACTGATTTTCTCATTTTCCCCCCTTTTTTGAGGTTTGAAAACATTTAATCAACTCTCCTCCCAGGACATTTGAGTTCCGTGCACTCCTGCCCTTGTGGCTCCATCTGGGAGAAGAGGTGCCAAAACCACCGCTGGAAAGGCGGCCCGGGGTATTTTCAGTCGACGGAAAGCAGCAGGTAACGGAAATCTTGTGAGACGGCTTGTTCTCAGGAGATGGTTTTGGGTCCAGTTTTGCTGACCAGAGCATTCCCCGGGTTTGGCTAAATCTTGAATTAGCAATTGCACTTTGAGACGCAGGCTCTCAGTTGTAACTGCAGGGAAGTGCTTGCAAGCCCTGCCCCCACCCTGCAGTCAGCCTCCCCAGGCAGGTCTGTCCTGACACAGAGCTTCTCAGCTCCCCAGGGGCCTTTACGCCCTTCCCATCCAGAAACGCCAGGCTGTGGCTGGATAAATCCCCTAAAGGCTCTCAGTTCACATCAACTGCATCTATTCAGCATCAATAACATTCCATTGCCCTAGGAGTAAGCGAGCGGGCCTGGTGCCCCTATTCAAGGGACTTGCCTGGCAGAACAGGCAGACACTGTCACAAGATGGTATCAGTGACATTAATAACACCAGTTAAGTATGGTGGGAACACACAGACATCAGAGTGAGTAACTGTGTTTTGTTTTTTTTTTTTTAAATAATGGCTCACACAGAGTTCTTCCCCTCAAATGCTAGTTAACTTTGGGAGGAGTTTGCTTTGTTTAAGAGCCTAAATGTAGGGACTTGTCTGGCAGTTCAGCAGCTAAGACTCTGCACTCCCAATGCAGGGGGCACATGGTCAGTCCCTGGCTGGGGAACTAAGAGTCTGTGTGCCCTTCATACGACCAAAAATAATTTGGGGAAAGAGTCTAAATGTACAGACCATGGGTGGCGGGTCGTTTTCAACGCCGGGTTCATTTTCTGCGCTGGGAGTTGTTGTCTGGGGGTCTGTGTTGAGAAAGACTCCGAGGTTGTGTCTGGTCTCCGAGACTGTGCTGGGCTGGTTGTCCTGGATGCCTAGTGAAGGAGGAAGGCATGTGGTGCAAGAACGCCAGCCCTGAAGCCAGTGTGAACCCCGCGTGAACCAACGTGGAGTAGAGACGTAGCCTGGCGCACGTTTCTGGGCCCCCACGGCGATCCGCAGACAGCCTGTCCGTGACCCCAATTTGTGTACCCTGTGAGCCCCAGGCTGGCTCCTGAAACGGAGGAAGGCCAAGAGGAAAAGGCAGAGACAGCCGCGCGTCAGAACACTGATGTCCTCATGGACCCCCAATCTGAGTTTGTAAGAACTGGCAGAATGAAGCCCCCACACAGCGCTTTAAGACTGAACGTGCGCTGTGGCCTGTCGGAAGGTAGAGTCAGGATTGTTCATAAACTTCAGATTCACCAGGCAAGGAGTTGAGGGGGTTAGGCCTAGAAACCTAAGGATCTGCTGAGAGGTGTGACACGTGTGTGCTTGTGGAGATGCAGAATCCCAGCTAAGTCTGGAAGATTGAGGGCCCAGCCAGGGCCAGCCCGACAGCAGTCACCAGGAGGCTCCTGGTGGGATGCACACGGGCGTATTTATCATCCGAGCTCCTAGGAGAAAGCGGGACTCCAGGACCAGCGTGCTGTACAACTGCCTGGGTATTTCGGGCATGATTCTTATGAAAGTTCTCTTACCATGAAACATGTTCCTGGGTGGATTTCTGTCTGCCTGGCAGCACCAGCCCCATAAATCCTGCAGGAGAGAACTGGCTGGCTGGAGCTGGAAGCTGCGTGTAGCATTTCTTCAACGGCAAGAAAACGGCCACACATTTTTTTAATTGTTTCCCTCGCAAATAACTTTCAAAGAGCCTTACAAAAATGTTTTCCTTGCTTCACTCCCCTGTGAGTTAAACTCGCAGCCGTGGGCCTGCCAGTTGGCATCCCCCTCCTGACTCCGGGAGAGGGGTGGATGAGATTGCTGGGGTCAGGGAGGGGCGGGGGGCATGCATTTCCTTGCAGTGAGCAAAATGAGCCTTTTGATTTTTAACCAACTCCTTAAAGCCAAAGCACTTCCTGCCCATGAGCGTTGCCTAACTGGGGGGCTTGGGAGATGAGTGAAGACAGGAGCCCCAAACAGAGAGGGCTCCCTGCTCCCATCTCCGCGCCACTTAGTCAGTGGTCAGTGCGCAGATCGCGTGTGCGGAGCCACCCTGTCCAGAGGCCTGCCTGGGCCTCCAGAGAGTGGACACGCGGCCAGGGCCCGGAGCGGTTTGATGGGACCCTTGCTCTCTCACCCCTCTGCGTAAAGGAGGATGCGCTTCTGTACGGGGCTTGCGGTTCTATAATGAGATGCTTTTCTACTTTAATTATACTGTGGTGGATCAAACTTTACACAGTAAGCCTCAAACAGGACTGCAGCCTGCCCCAAAGGAAAGCATATGAGTGGGTGTCAAGATGCAGGGGTCAATTGATGACATCCTGAACTGTGTGGGTCGCTCCTGTCATGATCGGGGCTTGCTACAGGCACGAAGTCATAAAGAGGCCAGGAATCTGGTTTTGACACATGCCTGACCCTCTTGCAGACCTTTAAAAAATTTTAAAGCTCTGTTTCTCTGCTCTTTTACCCGACGAGAGCCATCTTCTCAGTTCTCTCCGCTCCCACCGTTAAGCAGGGCTGTATTCCAATCTGCGGGGTGTTGTCACAGCGTGGAAAGATGCCCGGGTGGGGAGTTCTTTCATTCATTGATTTAATCAATAATTATTTGGGCACCTGTTGGGTGCTGGGCTCTGGACTAGGAGTGAGGGGCGTGGCACCGAGCGGAACGAACATGTCCCGGCTGCCTGCTGTGTGGAGGGGACAGACATGAGTCAGACAGTGACAAAGAGGCGTGTGCAGTTAAATCCATGGCCTGCCCTGTCCTCCAAGCTAACGGAGGAGTTGACTCCATGATGGGGGTCTGGGAGAGGAAATGGGCCAAGGCGAGGGGCTCGGGGGAGACGTCTTTGTGTTGACCAAGAGCAGCTGAAGGAACGGGGGGACGAAGGGGTTAACTCGAGCGGGGTTAACCTGGGGAGCCCCCAGGATGGGACTTTCCGGGCAAACCCAGGACTGTCCCTGAAAGGGGGTGGGGTGCGTAGACGCCGCTGCAGCTGGAAGACGGTGCTTTGAGGACTGGGCAGGAGGCGAGCCTCCCTGGGAGATGCAGGCAGCTCCCTACCCCAGACAAGATCCAGTGAGACTGACGGACGGGGCCAAGCCATTCAGGGCCTCCAAGGTCGTGCTAAGGTCTCTCTCCCAAGAGCAGAAAACAGCGTTTTATGCAAGTAAACCACAGGTCCTGTGTCCTTCCCCCAAAGTCCATCCAGTTAGAATACGGAGAACATGGCTGGGCGACGCCAGCAGTCTGCTCCTGGGTGCGGCGGGCTGTGGCTCCTTGGCCCTGGTGTGCAGCTGGCCCCAGGGCCGCCCGCAGCCGCCAGACCCAGTCGGTAGAATTTGCCGGTTTCCACGGTGTACGTCTCCCACCTGGTCCATTTCAAGCCACCACGTGGCATCCCTGAGCCCAGAGGTGGCAGAGAGGCCCCTGGACTCCAGCAACTTTCGTTCCCTTCCCGTCGTGAAACACTAGAGGACTGGCAAACAAACTCTGACTCCAGTGGCCGATGAACGGGAGCCTTCCCCTGAGGACTCTGGCCCAGGAGGGGACTTTAAAACCTTCTACTACAAAATGGGAAAATGTGATAGGCATGGGCCAGGCCTGCTACCCTGATGACATAGAAAATAACAGAACTCTGAGAGAAATGTAAAAATGACACCAGGTTAGCAAGAAGCACTTTGCAGCAGCTGACCAGTGCCCGACTCTTTGCGACTCCATGGACTGTAGCTCACCAGGCGCCTCTGCCCATGGGATTGTCCAGACGAGAATACTGGAGTAGTTTTCCATTTCCTTCTCCAGGGGATCTTCCCGACCCAGGATCGAACCCCCATCTCCTGCACTGGCAGGCTGATTCTTTACCTCTGATCCTTCTGTGACGCAGGAAGTCCCTCCAAGCGCTGAAGGCCAACACCAGTGTGATTTGACATCACTAAGGTTTCTGCTCTCTCACCACATAGGTTCAAAGATTTTGAAATTCCAACCAATATTTTAACAAAAATTCCACAGAATGGCAGACTCAGAATGCTGTGTGCCCCTGGCCTTGCAAAGAAGAGGGGCAAGCACTGTTTAACCCCACCTGGACAACCAGAGTTGTAGACATTCAGGCCCAAGGTCAAGGAGATCTGCAGTTCTTGTGGGCAGGGGTCATTTCTTTCCCACTTATGTGTCCATAGTCCCTGAACGTGGGGTCAAGTTCAAATTAGAAGTTAAAAGATAGATAGATAATTTAACTTACATAAAAAGATGTCTTCCGGATTAGCTTTATAATTTTCTGTCATTTAAAGCTATCTTATTCGTTCAGCTTTAGTATAATTATTTGCCTTTTCAGAAAATGATAGCTTATTCATTTAAAAAAATTTGAATACATTTTTATTATGGAATAGACAGGGTGTACAGAAGCTTCTGAGGATGGTGCACAGAGTTCCCGTAAATCTGCTTCCAGTTTCCCTGATGTTAAGACTTCACATTTCTGAGGTACATTTGCCACAATTAAGAAGCTGACATGGATACATCATTATTCCTCGAAGCCCATAGTTACTTGGATTTCCTGAGTTTTTACCTAATGTCTCTTTTCTGTTCCAGGATCTCATCCAGATAGCGCTTTACACGGAGTCGTAATGTCTCCGCAGCTCTTCTTGACGGTGACAGCATCTCAGTTCTCCTCGTCTTGTCTGTTCCGAGGCGTACTGGCCAGGTGCTCCCTTTGTATTTTCAAGACAGTCCTTTGGACTGGAATCTCCTGATTAGACCGGGGTACCTGGGAGGAAGGCCGGAAGGAAAGTGCCTTTCTTGCACACAGTGTCCAGGGTGCACGCCATCAGCATGGCCCATCACTGTGATGCTGGCTCGCAGGTTTCTCTGCTGCAAAGCTGCTCTACTTTGCTCTGCTTTCAATGTTGTAAGAAACTGCCACACTGTCTTCTGAACAGGTTAGAGCATTTCCATGCCTGCTGGCAATGCCTGGGAGTTTGTTTTCCTCTGTGTCCTCACCAGCAATTTCTATGGTTAATTTTGGATTGTAGTCATCCTTATAGTACAAAATGGTATCTCACTGCTGTTTTAATTTGCGTTTCCCTAACGACAAGAGGCTCCGAGCATGTTGCTGTTTGCTTATTTTCCACCTGTGTATCATCTTTGGCGGGCTTCCCTGGCGGCTCAGACGATAAAGAATCTGCCTACAATGCAGGAGACCCTGGAAGAAGTGGAAGCAGTGACAGAGTTTACTTTCCTGGGCTCCAAAATCACTGTGGACAGTGACTGCAGCCATGAAATTAAAAGACGTTTCCTCCTTAGAAGGGAAGCTATGACAAACCTAGGCAGAGTATTAAAAAGCAGAGACATTGCTTTGTCAACAAAGGTCCATATAGTCAAAGCTATGGTTTTTCCAGTAGTCATGTATGAATGTGAGAGTTGGACCATAAAGAAGGCTGAGTGCCGAAGAATTGATGCTTTTGAACTGTGGTGTTGGAAAAGACTCTTGAGAGTCCCTTGGTCTGCAAGGAGATCCAAGCAGTCCATCCTAAAGAAAATCAACACTGGATTTCATTGGAAGGACTGATGCTGAACCTGAGGGCAGGAGGAGAAGAGGGCAGCAGGGGATGAGATGGCTGAATGGCATCACCGACTCAATGGGCATGAATTAGAGCAAACTCCAAGAGACAGTGGAGGTGAGAGGAGCCTGACATGCTGCAGTCCATGGAGTCGAGAAGAGTTGGACACAATTTGGTGACTAAACAACAATAATTTCATGGTATGTTTGTGCCGTTCAAGGACCTAGGGGTTGTGTCCAGTTTGGGGTGTGTGTGTGTGTGTGTGCTTAGTTGCTCAGTTGTGTCCAACTACTTTGGGGGTTATTATAAATAAAAATTTTATGTACAGTTTTTTTGTGTAAATATGATTTTTTTCCTCTGGGATAAATGCCCAAGAGTGTAATTGCAGGATCGTGTGGTAGCTGCATGTTCAGTTTCTTAAAGAACTGCCACGTTGCTTTCCAGAGCATCCGTCCTGTTTTGTATTCCCAGCAGTAGCACGTGTGGCCCAGTTTCTCAGCAGCGTTTAGTGGTAGCACTACCAGAGCCTTCGCTGACTCGCGTGTGAGATGAGACACGACGGTGCCTAACTTGCAGGGGTGCGGAGAGAACGCGATTGGACGCTGCATTCGGCGTGCTCAGCACGATGTCTGGCAATTGATTAACCGCCAGCCCATGAACGTTGCTGCCGCTGCTGCCCTTTTCCTCATTCTCCCATTTCTGCTCTTCCCCGTTTGCTTATTCGTTCCACGTGGTCATCCTGTCGACCCTGCTAAACTTGGGAGCTCTCCAAAGGGGAAGGCGGTGCGGTCTTTGTAGTATGTTCTGCTCCTGCGTCACGCACACTCACACAGGCACACACGCGCACACACACTGGACATTGCTGGGCTAGGGTCGGCTGAGCAGATGGTAGATGCACGAGTTTCCCATCTGCCGGTGTTGGGGGGTGGGGGCCTGGGCCCCGTCATCTGTAATGATGGAAGGTGGGCCTTGAGTGAGGAGGCCAGGCTGCCAACCGGGAGGGGCACTCACGAGGAGCACGGCTGTCTCATCAAGTGTCCCCCGGAGGAAGGATAGGACAACATCGGGTGACTTATAAAAACAGGTGAAGAACAGCTGACCGGGAAGTGGCAGCTTCTAGAGTCAGGATCTCAGGGAACTAGAAGAAAGGTGAAGAGAGGAGAGAGGCAGAAAGGATCCCAAACCACAGCCCTGGCGATGGCTGTGCAGGACTTCCCATCTCAGACTCTTACTTCTAACACTATTTCTCATGAAGCAAAACTGAACTCCAGGTAACATGGAAGGAAAAAGCAACAGAAGGCAACTGAGGACGAGCAACGGGAACCAAAATATTCAGAGTCATTTATCATATCTCACCTCTATGCAGAGAGAAGAGGCAAGTCACAGCCCTCCAACCCTCCCTGGTTCCCAGGCTGGGACTCCCCGAGAGGCAGAGTTCCGACTCCTACTATTGTTGCTTCAACCAGCTCCAGGGCACTGATTTTATCTCTCCAGATTTATTCACTTGTTTTCCTGTCTCTGAAATGCACCATTGTGTGGACTCCAGGCGTGGCTGCAGAATTGCCCCATTCTCCTCCGCAGAGTCTGCTCTGATTGCTCGTCACAGCCCCACCCCCTCCTACCTCCCACCTGGGACCAGGAGCACCCTGGATCCTCTTCTCCAGGCAGCATCTCGAGCACCATCAGGCCGGGGGTTGGGGAGAGAGGCATGAGGGGTCTCGGGGTATAAACACCAATGATTCTGACCTTGACCAAACCAGCGGAAGAAATGGATCCTTCAAGGGAGAGAAGTCCTTCCACTAAAAGGCAAACAACCACAAAACAAAAGAAAACCAAGAGCCCTGGGGTGATCAGTCTCTCTATAACGTGGCCCTTTGTTTCTTAGCTAACCTCAGTGTTTTCCTTTCAGTGCTACAGAGATTGGGGTTGCTGGTGGACACAGGTGGGCCTGTTTGCATTCTGGTCTGTGCAATCGATACAGATTTCCAGGTAGGCTGAGTCAGTTAACCAAAGAAATAAAGAAATAGAAGTGGTTGGCCCAGGGCAGGCCTCGCTCTACAGATGGCAGAATTCGGAGTCACGATTGCTGTCACTACAGTGAGAACTCGGTCACGGCCAGGACCGCTGAACCAGCATCAGAGGGAGATGCGTGCTCTAGTCACCCTGGGGGAAAGTGTGCCGGTGTAGATGCTTTAAATACCCCGAGCCCATGTCCCCGGGTCAACAGTCAAAGCTTCTGCTTAGTTTAGACACAGGTGAGACCCGTGGAACTAGAGGTAAAGCCTTTCTCTTGTCCTGGAGAACGAAGCCCGAGGTTGAAGAGTCGAGTCCTGGTGGCCAGGAGCACCATCGTCTGCTTTCGGTCTGACACCAGTTTGGGGCTGGCTCTGGGGTCTCTCTCTCCCTCTCTCAGCCAGAGAGCACGGGGAGGAGCAGAGGCCAGCCTTACAGTGCACCTAAGAACGTCTCACTGAGATGGCAGACCTGCAGAACACCCCAAATTAGAGCAGCTGAAGCAAGAATCTAGTGCCCTGTGCACACACACACACACACACACACACACACACACACGGCTCCTTGCAGAGGCAGACGGTGAGGCCTCTCAGACGCCCTGCTCCCCTCCCACCAGTGCCGAGAGCCCATCGGGCCAGAATTTGCCTCCAGCCTTTACAGTGACCAGGGTCTCAGGACACGCACTTGGTAACTTGCCAGAGATTTGTTGCCGTGACCCAGCCCTGGGCTGCCAAGGTCGGAGCCAACAAGGGCGTCTGAAAATGTGCACAAGTGTGTTCTCGCTGCCTGCCTGGCAGAAGCCGAGCCCAAGGGCAAGGAACCAGACGTCTTCCTGCCAGAATCCAGTCCCCAGCTTCATGGAGACTGGAGATGGTTTCTGAAGCTCCTTTTGACGGTGCCAGGGCTGAAGGCAGCTGCAGCCTCTCCACCTCCCACTCAACATATCCTTGGTCCCAAGACCCTGGAGACGTCTTAATCATGAAGTGCATGTTAATAAAAGCCAGTGGGATATACCATAGTTGTATGGCGAGTACAGAGGAAAAAGCAAGCTGGGCAGCCAGGCAAGAAAAGGAAACATGTTAGAGGGAAACGAGAGGGTGACTGGCCCTTAAGGAGAACCCGTGTCCTCCCTTTCTGACAGGGTCTTTCTTAGACTCCACCAGTGAGAAATTCTCGGGAGGGGCGGTTAATTTCTAGCTTGTAGTTGAGCCCTGTGGTCACGTAGCAGAGGCCTGGAATCTGGTGGTCTCGTAGCTTTGAGAAGGTAGGCGCCAGTGAGAAAACAGAACGTCGTTTGGGCGATTAGGTCAGTCTCATGGGTCACTGTGGTTTATTCTTTGTTTGCGAGGTCAACTTCATGAGCCATCTTATCAGTGAGCCCCCACGTGGGCCCTATCAATACTGTAACACATTTAGCACAATAATATAAGAATGTCATTCATCAAATCAAGAATATTATATTAATTACATAGTAACAGTCTTCCCTGATGGTTCAGACAGTAAAGAATCTGCCTGCAATGCAGGAGACCTGGGTTCCATCCCTGGGTCGGGAAGATCCCCTGGAGGAGGGCATGGCAACCCACTCCAGTATTCTTGCCTCCGCCCAGCGCGTGAGGCCAGAAGGTGCCCAGCCGGCCCCAGCCTGCAGGGAGGAGCGGGGCCCTCCCCCAGGACAGCACGGGGGAGGGCGCAGGGCAGCTCTCCTCAGCAGGCAGGGCCGAGCCCAAGGCGGGCAGCACAGACCTGGGCGCCCCCGGGACCGTGGGGCAAAGCCCAGGGAGCAGGCGGCGAGACCCCAGGTGACAGCGCTTCACCCTCAGCGACGGCAGCAGTCACACGGCATCAGGGCTGGAGGGGCAGCCAGAGGCCCGGCCTGCAGACCATGGAGATGACCGCGGACCGCGGCAACACCGAGACGAGAGCGACGGGCCCAGGCGAGAGCGAGGCACGGGCAGCCCCCGTGAGCCAGAGACGGCGCGGAGTTGGGGGGCCCCAGGACACACGCAGGGCCCTCGTGGCCAGCTTCCCGGAGACCTTCAGGCGCACTGCCCGAAGAAGGGCCTGGACCTGAGAGGCCTGCGTCCGCGTCTCGGGTCACTGGGTGCCGGGGAAGCGGGGCAGCCCAGACCCCTGGGGGCGGCTGGGGTGACGACTCTGCTGAGCGCTGGGGGTCCCGGGTAGAGCTGTGCCAGCGGAGGTGGAAAGTGCCCGGCTGGTGGAGAGCAGGGGCTCACGGGTGAGCCCCCAGACCCCGGCAGAGCCCGAGGCCCGGATGGGCCGCCAAGTGACACGGGGCCGGAGTGCCTGTCCCAGCACGGGGACCCTGCCGGACGCCGGCCCGGGCAGTGGGTCTCATTCAAAACTGTCTCCAAGTCAGAGAATACGGGCCACAAACACACGGGTCCCCTAAAGGCCTCACTGCACTTCCTTCGCAGAGCAGGAGCTCCAGGAGGGAAAAAAATCATTAAAAAAAAAAAAAAGAAACGTTGTCAAAGTGAATGGAAACATAAGGAGGTCCTTCGCTGGCTTAAGAAAACAAACCAAAATCCAAAATATTCTGAGAAACACATTAGGGAATTAGAGGGGATCAAAATGTCCACCGCTGGGCCAGTTATCTGTCAGGCTCAGAGACATTTAATTCTGCGTGAACAGCAGGGGGACCTCAGCTCGCCCCAGTCCTGAGAAAGTCCCTTCAGCCGTCCATTCTCTGCCTCGACAGTGGGGAGAAAGCCAGCCCGTTCTTGCAGATGGCAGGAGGGTCATGACGGCGATTCTCGCAGGGCAGGCTGACCTCTTCCGGGAACCGAGCGCCGTGTTTACGCAGGACGAGGCCACCTCGGGTCAGGGTCCGCCGCCGGCCACACACTTGCCGGTGCATCCAGATGCCCCCGACCCCGTGGTGACCTGGAGAGCCCCTCCTGGGACACCAGGCTGGCGCAGGGCCGGGGTGGGGGTCCTGTCTGTGTCCTTGTTGTCCTGCCGTCCAGCCACGTGCCTCCGTGAAGACAGGTGCAGATGCAGGGAAAGTGGAGACAGTGAGCGCTTGTCCAGCCGCTCAGTCTTGTCCTCCCAGGGTGGGCCTTCATTTTCGCTTGACTGTCTCCGTGTGAGTGTCTGTGTCCTTTCCCTTCTAATATGGCCAACCGTCACATTGGATTCGAGCCATCCAATCTAGTATGACTTTGTTTCAATGTGATCGCGTCTTCAATGTGAGACCCTATTTCCAAAGAAGGTTCCATTCATTGGTTAAAATTTCAGCATATCTTTAGGGACACAATTTAACCTATAATAATGTGTGTGGTGAAAATTATTCCACCTTGGTTCTGCACTTTCCCCTAACCCTTGTGCAGGCATGTAAGTATTTCTTCTATGTCCTTCCAGAGCTGCTTTATATTATTACAAACAAGCACAAACCCAGACACTGGTTACTTGTGCCTTTATTCCTTGTCATTATCACCTAGTGCTATATCTGTCTTTATCTCCTATTACTAGCAAGCCATAAGGCTTTACCTCCTATTACTAGCAAGCCATAAGGTTTTACATCTTCCCTAGAGGCTCAGACGGTAAAGTATCTGTCTGCAGTGCAGGAGACCAGGTTCGATCCTTGGGTCAGAAAGATCCCCTATAGGAGGGAAGGACTACCCACTCTCGTCTTCTTGCCTGGAGAATTCCATGAGGAGCCTGGTGGGCTGCAGTCCGTGGGGGTCCCAAATGGTCAGACACGACTGAGCAACTAATGCTTTATTTTCACTTTTTTAAAACAACTTACAAACGCTAGATTTTTTTTTTTCAGTTAATAGTATGTAGTGGAGACTATTTGATAGAGACCCTCTATTTTTTACAGCTATATAATATTCTATCATAGGGTTATAAAAAAATTATTTAACAAGTCCCTTACTGATGAAAAGTGGGTTGTTTCTAAGCTTTTGCTATTGCAGCCAACACCAATGAATAACCTTGTACATATTTTATTTCTCCCTTGGATTAATATATTTATAAAATAAATATAACCTACTTCAGGGAAAAAAGCATACACATTCATAATTTTAATATCTGTTGCCAGATTCCCCATAGAAGTTGAAAACAACATGTTTCCATCAGCTTTTCATGAGTGACTTTTTCCTCCTTTGCAGCTTCAGCACATTATCCTTTTTTAAAAACAAACAAACAAACTAGGAATTGGATAATGAAATCTCAGTCTAGCTTAATTGGCATTTTACTCGTGGGTGAGCTTGAGCACCTTTTGTACTCATATATTTAAATGTCTGTAAAGTGTTCTTTTAAGCATTTTCTACTGGGTCACTGGGTTATTTCTCATGGACTTGTGGGAACTATTTAGGTATTAGTTATATCCCCTTTGCCTGTATGACTTGCAAGTATTTTTCCCATTTGTTGTCTTATGAAGGCTACTTTAACATGAATCTTGAATTTATTGTCAATTGATTGTCTTGGATCCATGTATTTTATTTCTTAAGTCAGAAGTAGTTAAAAAAAAAAAAAAGCTATAAAGTCTCTCATAAACCCAACAGTAGCAGTTGGTTGTTTATACGGTTTGTCTCTGGGAGTGGCCTTGGGGGACAACAGCATATTAAGATACAAGCATAAATATGATTTTTTTTTTTAGTAACAAAAACTGAGGTTTTTTTCATTTTGTAGAAACATTATAGAACATTGTGGTTGTATCTGTCAATTATAAAGACAGAGTAACAGTGATAAACCCAAATATCTGCCCTACATCAACCTATTTTTATTACTCTGACAAGATCTAAAATTTACTAAATAGCTTGGTTAAAAAAAAAGAAAAAATTAGAAGGTTCCCAGATGGCTCAGTGGGTGGGATCCACCTGCAATGCAGGAGATGAGGGTTCAGTCCCTGGGTCAGGAAGATGCCCTGGAGAGGAAAATGGCAACCCACTCCAGTGTTCATGCCTGCAAAATCCCATGGACAGAGGAGCCTGGCAGGCTACACCCTGCAAAGTGTGGCAGAGTTGGACACAACTGAGTGAGTAAGCACAGCAGAAAAAAAAAGTGTACAGACTTCATGGATATAGTTTCAGAGAATATTTTGCCCCAAAGGGCCAAAAAAGTACCTTTTAATTTTTATGTTTTAATTTTCTGAAGATTTGATAAAATTTCACTAACCTGTATGCACACACACACACACACACACACACACACACACACGCACACACACACACTCTGCTGTTCAGGTGCTGTCATGTCTGACTCTTTGTGACCCCATGAACGCCCGGTCCTCGACTGTCTTCTGGAGTTTGCTCAGACTCATGTCCATCGAGCTGGTGATGCCGTCCAGCTGTGGGGCCCTAAATGGGAAACCTTAAAGAAGGGCTAGCTTTGCGGTCGGAAACTAAGATGGCGCCTGGCGGAAGAGATAGGGGCATGGTCTATGTTGTTTTTCAAAACTTTTGATTGGCTCTCTTGATTTCCGCGCACGTAGACAGCGCGTGATCACCATAGACTCCTGTTATAATGATGGCACATGATGATTTGACCTTTAATGTGATTGGTGCAACTATGGAAAGTCCCTCGCAAACCCCCTCCTGTTTGCCTTTATAAACCAAGAGCTTGCAGCAATAAAGCGGAACTGCTTAGACTGAACCCCTGTCGCGTCTGATTGTCTCTTGCTCGCTGAGGGGCTGGGTGGGTAGACAGCAGGCTCACCTCTCCTCGGGACCCCTCGGCTTTGCTGAGGGAAGTTACACTGCCTCTCTCTTTCTGCGGAGCGCCCCCCGCATCCAACCATCTCATCCTCTGCTGCTCCCTTCTCCTCTCACCTCAATCCTTCTCAGCATCAGGGTCTTTTCCAATGAGTTGACTCTTCCCATCAGTTGGCCAAAGTATTGGAGCTTCACCTTCAGCATCAGTCCTTCCAATGAATATTGAATTGATTTCCTTTAGGATTGACTGGTTTGATCTCCTTGCAGTCCAAAGGACTTTCAAGGGTCTATATTCCTTTCTGAGATTTAAGAAACACCTGATGGCTGGCTGTTCATTTCAAGGGACATTTTGAGGGTGTCACCATCTGATCTGTTTGCTGATGTTAATGGGTGGCTGCCTGAACCTTCACCAAGAGGAACATCGCGGAGGGGCTATCTGGCCACGTGGGGCGTTTCACCTGCCTGCCATCCTCCTCGGGAGTTCAGGGCTCCTGGGAACCCACCTGACCTGTGACCTTCACCTTGGGGGGTCGCACCCCAGCCCCTCAGGGAAGGGGCTGCAGAGCTAACATTTTGAAAGCGATTTTCTGCTGCTGAACAAACGTGTGGTTTATCACAGCCTTCAGAAACGTCGATTGATCGGGATTATCCCCTTTCTCCTTTCCTGTGTGCCTTCAATTAGCTGAATGAAAGCAAACCCCGGGCTTTAGGACCAAAAATAGCTGGGGAAAAGTGACGCAGACTTCACCGAGATGAAAGAGTGGAGCCCAGAAGCCTAATTAAAAGCAACTGAGAAACCAGCATTTGATACGGAGTTTACTCACCTGAAAAAATAAACGGAGAGCTGCAGCAGGGCTCGGAGGGGAGGGCTGTGGGAAAGGGCCGCGGGGTCCCTGGCGGGTCACAGGAAGGCCCTGCCCGCGAGGACACAGGCTGCCTCTCCGCCCCTCCCGGAGTCAGGGGGAGGTCGGCCAGGAGGGGACCCAGGAGGGCGCGCCGCCCCGGCGGCAGGGACCACCTTCGTCCTTCCCCCGGCGCGGGCTCTTCCCCTCCCTGCGACCTGCGTCATTAGCGAACGTCTCCCCCAGACCTCCCAGCCTCTTCCCATCTCCCGTCTCCTGCCTCCAGCCTCTCCCCCGCCACCTTCCTGACATTCAGAGCGTTTCTGTGCTTTCAGCATATGGGTTGTTTTTGATGGCATGAGCTTTCAAGGACTCATTGAAAGAATGAGCCCTCCTTTACCAAGAGGAAAATTCTCTCCGTTTTGAGATAAATCAAGGCCCAAGGTCAGGCAAGAAATAAATGACTCCCTCTTTCGAACACTGCATATTTTTAACCTACAAGTCAGCCCCACACATGGAACACGGGCAAATTTAAATGGCTTTGGCAGGGGTGGGGGAGGCCCTCTTGAGGCAGCTGCCATCTTGTCCAAGGTTTTACTTGGAGGCAAGAGAAAGAAGTTCGCCTAATTGTCTTGGCCCTTGACGGCTGGGGGAGATGGCCCACGTTCCCTCCTTTCCAAGCTGGATATTCATTACCTCGGGCAGCACTCGGGGTGGGGGAGGCAGAAAGATGTATTTGGTGTTTTCTAACAAATGCGGTGGCTTCGTTACTGCAAATAACTGAAAAGACAGCGCTGTTTCTGGAGCGATCCGCTGTGTGGAGGAGGCACAGGCCAGATGCTGGGGGCCCCAGCGGCGTTTCCTCACCTCATGCTTTGTTGGGGAGGACCCAGGACTCCGTGAGACCGTGGCGGCCGGTGTCAGCTGCTGATCCACAGAATGTGAGGTCCAGGAGTTTTCACAGAGACAGGGGCTAGCAAACCGTGACCCAGGGACCAAATCCAGCCTCACCCTACAAATAAAGTTTTATTTGAATGCAACCACGTCCACGTGTCTCAGGATTGTCTGTGGCTAGTTTCAAATGGCAGAGTTAAGTAGTTGTGGCCGAGGCCATCTGGCCCCACAGAGCCTGGAAAAATCACACTTGGATCCTTTAAGAAAACGTCTGCCCGGCCCAGAATGGGGTAGGGATGGGCACCGAACATCAGAACATCCCTGTTTATGAGATTTAATGTGAACCAGGGACTCAGTGGTCAGGAGGAACAAACAGAAAGGAGATAAAGGGCCGGGGAAGCAAAGTCTATCTCCCACATCTGTGATCTTTCCATAACCCAGTCCAAGGGGGCAGAGCAGGTAGCTGAATCTTGACAACTAGGGTTTCCCAGGTGGAGCCAGTTATAAAGAACCCACATGCCAGTGCAGGAAATGTAAGAGATCTGTGTCAGGAAGACCCCCTTGAGGAGGGCAGGGCCCCCCACTCCAGAATTCTTGCCTGGAGAATTCCACGGACAGAGGAGCCTGGTGGGCTTCAGTCCATGGGCTGGCAGAGAGACAGACACGGCTGAAGTGACTGAGCGTGCAAGATTTGGGGGACACATCTACAAACCAAGGAACCCCAAAGACTACCGGCACACCCTCAGAAATCAGGAGGGGCCTGGGATGGAAGGATGGGAAATCAGCCCAGCTTGATTTCGACTCCTGCCTCCAGGATGTGAGACAATAAATCTCTGTTGTTCTGAGCCACCAGCTGGAGGCACTTTGTCACAGCAGTCCCAGAAACTGAGCACACACCCTCTGTAATTTTTGAATACTGAACCATGTGAATGTCATATATATTCAAAGAAATAAGTAAGTAGTTGGGAAACTTTTTGGCCAAGAGAAGAAATAAATAAAGTAGGTCCTATACTGTGGCTCTGTTTCTAAAATCACACAGAACTTTATGAGATAAACGGGGAATTCATTTCAATGGAGTCAGACACACTTAGGTGAATGTTGTGAAAATTAAAGAAATAAGCCAGCAGAAGTCCAGGGTAGGAAAAACTCCAGCCCCTTAGCCTCTGTCCCGGATGCCCGACCCAAGCTGAGAACTTGACTCCAGGGAGAGTAGCTCTTTCCCCAGTCTGCCTTCTTATCTCACATTTTTTTTAAGAGAAAAAAGGTGAACTCCTTTGAGGAGCAAGAGAATCTGCCTGAGCCCAGTGAAGTGACCAGAGCTGTTGGGAGAGCTGATCCGGGGGCTTTCGGCCACTGTCCATCCGCCCAGCGGTGGTCACAGAGCAGCACCACAAATGCGGCAGCAGCGCCGGTGCCGCAGACGCCCGGCTCCCTCTCCGCCTGTCGAGTGAGCCTGTGGCTTCTTGCAAACTGGGTCGGGGTCATATTTGTATTTGTTGTTAGCTCTGAAATTGAAAAAGTTGTTATGATCACAACGCAATTGAGACATGGGAATGTCTGGTCAACTCAATTAACTCAAAACAGATTTTGACCTTAGATGCTCAGCTGGATTTTTTTGAAACAAAATACTTTTTAATAAGATGTTTTGGATTTACAGAACAGTTGCAAAGATAATACAGAGTGTTCCTGAATGCCCCACACCCATTTTCCCCTATTAGTAACCTCACTCATTGGAAAAGACCCTGATGCTGGGAAAGACTGAAGGCAGGAGAAGAGCGGACGACAGAGGAGGAGATGGCTGGATGGCATCACGCACTCGGTGGACATGAGTTTGAGCAAGCTCCCGGAGATGGTGATGGACAGGGAGGCCTGGCGTGCTGCTAGTCCATGGGGTCACAAAGAGTCAGACAAGACTGAGCTACCGAACTGAACTAAACTGAACTGAATCTGGTACATTAGTTACATTAATGAAACAAAATTGATAGCATCATTATTAACTGAACAGAAGTTCGTGACATTGTACAGGAGACAGGGATCAAGACCATCCCCATGGAAAAGAAATGCAAAAAAGCAAAATGGCTGTCTGGGGAGGCCTTACAAATAGTTGTGAAAAGAAGAGAAGCAAAAAGCAAAGGAGAAAAGGAAAGATATAAGCATCTGAATGCAGAGTTCCAAAGAATAGCAAGGAGAGATAAGAAAGCCTTCCTCAGCGATCAATGCAAAGAAATAGAGGAAAACAACAGAATGGGAAAGACTAGCGATCTCTTCAAGAAAATTAGAGATACCAAGAGAACATTTCATGTAAACATGGACTTGATAAAGGACAGAAATGGTACAGACCTAACAGAAGCAGAAGATATTAAGGAGAGGTGGCAAGAATACAGAGAAGAACTGGACAAAACAGATCTTCATGACGAAGATAATCACGATGGTGTGATCCCTCACCTAGAGCCAGACATCCTGGAATGTGAAGTCAAGTGGGCCTTAGAAAGCATCACTACGAACAAAGCTAGTGGAGGTGATGGAATTCCAGTTGAGCTATTTCAAATCCTGGAAGATGATGCTGTGAAAGTGCTGCACTCAATATGCCAGCAAGTTTGGAAAACTCAGCAGTAGCCACAGGACTGGAAAAGGTCAGTTTTCATTCCAATTCCAAAGAAAGGTAGTGCCAAAGAATGTTCAAACTACCGCACAATTGCACTCATCTCACATGCTAGTAAAGTAATGCTCAAAATTCTCCAAGCCAGGCTTCAGCAATACGTGAACCATGAACTTCCAGATGTTCAAGCTGGATTTAGAGAAGGCAGAGGAACCAGAGATCAAATTGCCAACATTCACTGGATCATGGAAAAAGCAAGAGAGTTCCAGAAACATATCTATTTCTGCTTTATTGACTATGCCAAAGCCTTTGACTGTGTGGATCACAATAAACTGTGGAAAATTCTGAAAGAGATGGGAATACCAGACCATCTGACCTGCCTCTTGAGAAACCTATATGCAGGTCAGGAAGCAACAGTTAGAACTGGACATGGAACAACAGACTGGTTCCAAATAGGAAAAGGAGTACGTCAAGGCTGTATATTGTCACCCTGCTTATTTAACTTCTATGCAGAGTACATCATGAGAAACACTGGGCTGGAAGAAGCACAAGCTGGAATCAAGATTGCCGGCAGAAATATCAATAACCTCAGATATGCAGATGACACCACCCTTATGGCAGAAAGTGAAGAGGAACTAAAAAGCCTCTTGATGAAAGTGAAAGAGGAGAGCGAAAAAGTTGGCTTAAAGCTCAACATTCAGAAAACTAAGATCATGGCATCTGGTCCCATCACTTCATGGCAAATAGATGGGGAAACAGTGGAAACAGTGTCAGACTTTATTTTTTGGGGCTCCAAAATCACTGCAGATGGTGACTGCAGCCATGAAATTAAAAGATGCTTACTCCTTGGGAGGAAAGTTACGACCAACCTAGATAGCATATTCAAAAGCAGAGACATTACTTTGCCAACAAAGATCCATCTAGTCAAGGCTATGGTTTTTCCAGTGGTCATGTATGGATGCAAGAGTTGAACTGTGAAGAAAGCTGAGTGCTGAAGAATTGATGCTTTTGAACTGTGGTGTTGGAGAAGACTCTTGAGAGTCCTTTGGACTGCAAGGAGGTGCAACCAGTCTATTCTAAAGGAGATCAGTCCTGGGTGTTCTTTGGAAGGATTGATGCTAAAGCTCAAACTCCAGTACTTTGGCCACCTCATGGGAAGAGTTGACTCATTGGAAAAGACTCTGATGCTGGGAGGGATTGGGGGCAGGAGGAGAAGGGGACGACCGAGGATGAGATGGCTGGATGGCATCACCGACTCAATGGACGTGAGTTTGAGTGAACTCCAGGAGTTGGTGATGGACAGAGAGGCCTGGCGTGCTGTGATTCACGGGGTCGCAAAGAGTCGGACACAACTGAACGTCTGCACTGGACTGAACTGGACTCTATTCAGATTCCCTTTCTTTTTACCTGGTGTCTTTTCTGTCCCAGGATCCCCTCCAAGGCACCTGACTGCATGTAGCCATCCCATCCCCTTAGGCTCCTTGGGGCTGCGACAGTTTCTCAGACTTTCCTGGTTTTTGATGACTTGGACAACTTTGAGGAGAGCTGATTGGGAATTTTGTGGAATGTCCAGGGTTTTTTCCTCATGATTAGCTGGGATTATGGTTTGAGGAGGAAGACCACTGGCAAAATGCCATTCTCATCACCTCCGTCAAGGGCACATACTGTTAAGATGGCTTGTCACGGTCAATACTGACCTTGAGCCCGGGCTGAGGTTGTTTCTGCCAGGCTTCTCCACTGCAAAGCTGCTCTAGCCCCCTAGCCCCGCCACACACACACACACACACACACACACACTGTCCTCCTTGGAAGGAAGCCTCTGTGCACACCACACACTTAGGGGTTGGGGCTCTGCTTTGTTTCCTTGAGGACAGAATGTCTCCATAAATTATCTGGAATTTTCTGCAGAGAAGACTTGTCTCTCTTCAGCCATTTATTTATTTATTCAATCATTTGTTTATATCAGCATGGGCTCATGGATATTTATTCAGTTCAGAGCTACTTTATTTACTTAGTGAACCTTTTTATTGAACAGGGTGGCTGTTTTGGAATCATGAGCAGATCAGCTCAGAGCTCAAAACGCACTGCGCAACCATCCACTCCAGCCTCCGTTTTTGCTCACACGGTGACCACATTTCTGGAAACTTCATTGGCCATGTAGGGGCTGGTGGGGGCACAGGTGTGAGTGGGCAGGCTGTGTCCCCCACACACACTCCCAATGGCATGTTTGGTATAGTTATCTGCACAAAGCCCAGCATTCGAACATGGGGAACACCACAGACCATCTAATTCCTGTCCTCAAGTAGCTCCAATAGTCACTGGAACAGACACGAGGCACACAAGACGAGAGAGAGAGAAGTACGGCGCCATCATAAACCAGAACGCGGCAGGTGTGCTATAGGGCAGAGTTTACCGAGGAGGGTTTTCTTGAGCTGGTGCAGGAACAGCATTTCTCAGAAAAGCTCTATTTTGTGAAAAGTGGGAACTGGAGATGTGCAATGACCATGGGAAGGGATGATGGGCTCGAGTATATTCGTTTGTGTGTTTGGTTTTTTGAAGGAAGAATGAACAGATGACCCTAACCCTAATAGTCACTGTTATAGTCCGTCTACTATCGTTTAAAATCTTCTCTAAAAGCCAGAAGCATTCCCTGGCTTGTGCGCACTTCATATAACTCCGTTTGCCAATTATTAATATTAATTATTCATATTAAAAGACAATCTGTGCTAAAGAGAGACTGGGAGCACATGGCGACCTGCTCAGCCTGCACTCGGGAGTCGGGCCTGCATGGAGCGCTTTGGGGTTTACCCACTCTGAGGCTTCCGTTTGGAGTCTGGGCCCCCGTGGGGCGTGGGGATTGGCTTTACTCTGAGAGACCCCCGGTGAGTTTGGTAAAAGCTTGTAATGTAGAAAATTTTCTCTACAAATCAGGAAAGCAACTGATTCTCATGAGATTTTATATGTAGGTCAGTAAGTTTGCTGAATTTGTCTTTCAGGTCAGGAACTGGAAGAGATCTTACTGGCCACCCGGTTTGACCTCAGTTTGCTGAACGGAGCAGGTGGGGCGCAGAGCAGGGTGACTGGACAAGACCACCGGCCGGCAGGCACAGAGCCACGGCCAGCCTGGGGCCAGGGACGCCCAACAAACCTTCCCGGGTTCTGATCTGGGGCGGCGGAAACTCTTTGTTTTAAAAGTTAAATATTTCTGTCTCAAAACAGCTGGACTTCCTGCTTCTGTAGGGAAAATAACAGTGTGTGTGCGTGCGTGCGCGTGCGTGTGCGTGTTATCAGGAGGGGTTTCCCAGGTGGTGCTGGTCGTAAAGAGCCCGCCTGCCAATGCAGGAGACAGAAGAGAGGTGGGTTTAATCGCTGGGTTGGGAAGATCCTGCGGAGCAGGGCATGGAAAACCACTCCAGTATTCTTGCCCGGAGAACTCCACAGGCAGAGGAGCTTGGCAGGCTACAGGCCATGGGTCACAGAGTCGGACAGAACTGAGCGTCTTAGTCCCCCCACGTGTGCAGTTGGGGAAAAGTGCTAGCAGGACATCACGCCGTGGGACAGTGTGCTAACGGCCTCCAGTCCAGTCCAGTCCAGTTCCGTCGCTCAGGCGTGTCCAGTCGGACTGTCCGACTCTTTGTGACCCCATGGACTGCAGCCCACCAGGCCTCCCTGCCCATCACCCACTCCCGGAACTTGCTCAAGCTCACGTCCATTGAGTTGGTGATGCCATCCAACCATCTCATCCTCTGTCGTCCCCTTCTTCTCCTGCCCTCAATCTTTCCCAGCATCAGGGTCTTTTCCAATGAGTCAGCTCTCCGCATCACGTGGCCAAAGTATTGGAGCTTCAGCTTCGGCGTCAGTCCTTCCAGTGAATATTCAGGACTGATCTCCTTTATAATTTACTGGTTTGATCACGCAAGAGTGTAATGATGGCATTAAATTGGAATTAACTTGTGATGATGGTCATTCAGCTGAACTTCTCTACTTTGGAGCAAGCTGCTGGCTTGAAGTGTCTCCAGATAAACGCGCCTCACCCTGTGTATCATCTCATGACCCGTGCTACTGAGATGCCATGGAAACACTCCTCTTGGCGGTTGCAGTCAGGTGGCTTCGGTTGACAGAGTCGTGTGTGTGAATCCCGTTTGGTCTCCTAAGCGACACACCTGTTATATGTCAAGCGTTTGGGTTATCTGTTGCTGCATAAAATTCTGCCTCCAAACCTTAAGAGCACATTGCTAACTGAAAGAAGCCAGTCTGTAAAGGCTATGTGCTGTACGATCCCAGGGACGTGACGCTCTGGAAAAGGCAGAACCACATAAAAAGACCACAGTGGGGAAGTCAGTGATTGTCGGGTTGGAGGGTGGACGAGCGAGGGATAAACAGTGGCGCGCAGAGGACTTTTAAGGGCAAAATTACTCCATATGATTCTGTCACAGGGCATATGACATCACAGTGTTAGTCAATTCGGTCGCGTCCAACTCTTTGTGACCCCATGGACTGTAGCCCACCACGCTCTTCCGTCCGTGGGATTCTTTGCAGGCAAGAATACTAGAGTGCTATGCCCTCCTCCAGGGCTCTTCCCCCGCTCAGGGATCAACCCGGTACCTCTTAAGCCTCCTACATTGGCAGGCGGGTTCTTACTGCTAGCGCCACCTGGAAAGCCCTGTTACATCACACATTTGTCAAAACCCGTAGGATGTATAACACGTTGCTAGAAAACTAGAGCAAAAAGCATTGCTTCCTGCTAATCAACCGGAAGGGTGGCTTAAACCCACGAAAATTCTCAGTTATATTCAGAAAAAAAAAGAAGAAATATTACTTTCAAGCAAAAGAAGTCATTAGACACAGGCTAATGGTATTTCTTACTAAGCTCTTAAATACTGCAGTAAACACCCATCCTATAGAAGCCACGAGGAAGGGACAGATGGGTCCCTCCGGGGACCTTCAGGGCTGATCCGGCTCTTCGCTCCGAGACAGAGCCTGGAGTCCCGGGTGCAGCCAGGGTCTCCCAGGCCGTGGGCACTGCTCCTCAGGGGGGCCTGCCGCCTCTCCGGCGGCCCCTCCCCACCCTGTCCCCCGCCTCCAGGAGTCTCTCTTCTGGCTGTGCCCCTCTGCTTTGGCAAGCACATCTGGCAGCATCCTAAACCTCTTCTCCTCTAATGACTTACATTTTGGGTGCACAGAAGCCAGAGGGGCTCCTGGACCTTTTTTCTTTCTGGCCTGGGGCTGCCTCCAGCAAGTCTGAAGAGACTCGGACAGTTATCTGCCAGAAGTGTCACTGAATTCAAGGTCACAGAAGGAAGATGAGACAAGATAAACTCAGGCTGTCAAAAATTCATGGAGGGCAAAAACAATGGAGTCACAGGGCTGTGGGAGAGGCAGAATGTGCCTGTCACAGTGGCCTCATTTCAGGACGGGCAGATGCTCCGAGGGCTCCCTGGAGGAGGTGGCGGGAGAGGGTGGGGGAGAAAGAGGAAGCGAAGGACGAAGATGATGCCGGCAACAGAGCCAGTGTCCATGGGGAGCAGCTGGAGGAGTTCTGGCAAATACTTGGACGCGAGATAGTCTGAAGGAAGGCCCAGGCCAGAGAGGCCCTCCTTTCTCTGGGGTGCTAAGGCCAGGAGTCCACAGGGAGCCATGAGGAACGGGCTGGGACTGCGGGGCCTGGGCTGCAGGAAAGCCCACCTGGGAGGCGAGTGGCAGGCGTGAGCCCGTGCTGACCTGCTGACGGGGGCCAAGTGCCGCTCAGCGCAGCCAGCGGGCGGCAAATGGGCACCCAGAGGGCCCCGCCTTTGTAACAGGGACTCACGGGGCATCAAGGGTCTCGGGGCGAGGGGAGGAGGGAAGGATCGCGAACCCCCCTGCAACCCGAGACCGAGCTTTTGGAAAGGAACGCTTTCCTCATCCTTTTCCTGGATGATAGCAGCCAGCTGTATCCAAAGTTCACATCTCAGGACTCGGGCAGGAGACGCTCTCCTCTCGGTACCTGAGCAGTTAGGGAGCTTTGGAAACTTAATTTAAATCAAGTCAAAGTTCATCATGTAGCGCGCACCACCCAGAGGGGATTTTCAGCTGTTCAGAGTTATTTGAAGCTGTAAGTAGGCAGGGCGTTCTGCTACAGTTGCCCTATGAACACAGCCTTTCTGCTTGGAGAGAACAAAAATAAACTTTAGTCAGTGCTCCCAACCCTAGTTGCAAAGTCAGTAACCCACATGCTTCTTTGTCTTTGCACCACTTCCATTAGAAAGATAGGCACCCGTGAGCTGTATCAGCCCGCAGTAATCACGCAGATGTCACTCAGATACTGCGCTCTCAGAAAACAAGGGGGTGGACGCCAAATGGTGTTTGTAAGTGGCTCGCAAGGGCTTTGCCTCTCAAGCACGGTCAAGTTCTGAAAATCACTTCCATCTGAGGAGGGTTTGGGAGCCTGGTGTGACAGGAGGGGACGGGGTCAGCCAGTAATCTGATCACCGCGAAAATCGTCACAATTATCACCTGCGTGGGTGGTCCTGTCCCGGCTCGAACTGACCTGGAACATAGCAAGCGTCACACTGCGCTCTCTTGTCCCTGGAGGCACAACTCTCGCAGCGCCGAGGCCCTCCGTGGTTAACGAAGAGGAGAAGGCACGCCGTCTGCGGGGCTGGAGCCAGCACAGGGTGAAGACCCCACAACTGTTCCCCTCAAAGCCCAGGACACGGGCTCCAAGACCTCCATCCGTGGCGTGCGCACACCTCCCAGCCCCTCGGTCAAAGGTGAACCCGAGCACTGCTGTGAAGGGCTTTACAGATGTCAGCAAGCTCCCAAGTCAGCTGGCCTTACCACGGGGAGGCGACCCGGTGGGCTCAGAGATTCAGAGCAGGAGAGGGGCTGACATGCCCTTGCTGACTGAGAGGGGAAGGGCCCGTGGTGAGGAGGTGACCCCCGCGACCTCAGAGCAAGTCCCTGCTGACACCAGAAGGAAAGGACCACAAGCCCTGCAACCGCAGGGAGCTGGATCCTGCCAGCGAGGGGCATGAGCTCGGAAACTCCAGACGAGAAGGCCGCCAGACCGTGCTGGACTTCGGATCCACAGAGACTTCAGTAACATCGAGATAACAAATCCTAGCTTTCAGCCACTGTTCGTGTTAGTTCATTATTCCATGGTGGAAAATGCGTACAGCCCCCTTTGAAAGTGTTAGTTGCTCAGTCATGGCTAACTCTTTGTGACCCCAAGAACTGCAGCCACACACACCCTGACCTCAGGCTCAGTCTGTCCATGGGATTCTCCAGGCAAGTATACTAGCGTGGGTGGCCATTCCCTTCTCCCGGGGAGCTTCCTGACCAGGAATCAAACCCGAGTCTCCTGCACGGCAGGCAGGCTCTTACCATCTGAGCCGCCAAAGCAGCCCCCTTTACACCCTTCCACAATTATCTTTCATTGCTTTCACTCACTCTCATCCTCTATTTCTGCTGCACATTAAATACACGGTAAGCCAGACGGAGAAAAATGATTTTACATCCAAGAGCCTCCTCTTAAAGAAAAGACCCTAGAGACGCAGGTTCTACCCCTGGGTCAGGAAGATCTCCTGAAGAAGGAAATGGCAACCCACTCCAGTATTCTTGCCTGGAGAATCCCATGGACAGACGAGCCTGGAGGGCTGCAGTCCAGGTAGTGAAAAGAGTCAGGAGTCAGGCACGGCTGACTCACTAAGCACACATACGCACTGAAAAAGGAGGGTCCTTATATGTTTAAAAGGGAATTCAAGCTTTTATAATGATGTTTTGGCATTTACAGTCTTGTGCCATGAGAACCCACTCCAGTACTCTTGCCTGGAAAATCTCATGGGCAGAGGAGCCTGGTGGGCTGCAGTCCATGGGGTCGCAAAGAGTCGGACACGACTGAGCGACTTCACTTTCACTTTTCATTTTCATGCACTGGAGGAGGCAATGGCAGCCCACTCCAGTGTTCTTGCCTAAAGAATCCCAGGGACGGCGGAGCCTGGTGGGCTGCCGTCTATGGGGTCGCACAGAGTCAGACACGACTGAAGCGACTTAGCAGCAGCAGCAGCCGCCGCCAACCTGTCTGCGTCGGGTGTGGCCAGGCTCCCCCTGCAGTGTGGTGTTCACACCCCGCAACCCTGCAGCGCTCACATTCTCAGAGGCGGGAAAGCGGGGCCAGGACGAGGGTGAGACCAGAAGGACACAAACTCGAGGCGGAGGGGAGGAGGTGAAAAACTCAGCCGTTGAGATAAGTGGCGCGTCAAAATTCTGATCAAACACACACAGCACAAAACGTGCCTTTTAACCACTTCTAGGTTCAGCGGCTTTAAGTTCACGCTGCCCTGCCCCCATCTCTGCCTCCCCGGGACTCTTTCCGTCTCGTGAAACTGAAACTCTGCCCCCATCGTACCGGTAACGCCCCAGATAAATAACATATTAATGCAATGTTTGTATCAAACTCCATTTTTCAGAGAAGTCTTAGGTTCACAGCAAAATTGAGAGAAAGGTGCAGAAATTTCCTGCCTGCCCCCTACCCCCCCACATGCCGTTCCCACATCGACACCCCCACTGGGGATACAGTCGTTATGTCCGATGATCCTACTACACTCACGCCGTCGGCACGCAGAGCCCACTGTTTACATCAGGGTTCACGCCTCGTGTCATACATTCCAAGGCTTTGGACAAAGGCTTAACGGCATGGAGTCACCACTGCAGCGTCCTACGGAGGAGTCTAACTGCCCGCCCAGAACCCTCCGTGCCCTGCCTGTTCACCCCGCCCCCCCCCTCCCCGCCCCCCAATCCAGGGAGCCCCTGATCTCGTCACCGTGTCCATAGTTTTGCCTTTTCTGGGATGTCATCGAGTTGGAATCACAGCACACAGCCTTTTCAAACGGACTTTTTCCATTTAGTAATACGCATTTAAGTTTCCTAGTACAATATTTTTTTTTCAAAGATCAAAATTAATACCAAAAATATCCAGGATGAGCAAAATATCGAAATGTAAAGGCTAGCTGGGTCTTCACAAGTCAACTCACTTTGCAATCTGATCGTGTAACAGACTCCGTCCTTGTAATAAAACTGAGACTTTGCTCTGACCGCTGCCAATAGTTCCGCTTATTTGAGGAGGTCGTCTACATGAATTATGGGGCCGGCCGTGACAGATTGGACCTGGAGCCTGGCGGCCACGGGCATTCCTGCTCGTCCCGCCCCTCCCCTGCCGGACATTTCTGGGAAGTTCATAGGTGGTGGGTGGTGTCGATTACAGCTGAGAAGTTAGTCCAGATCATGAAATAAACAAGGCCTGGAGAGTCGGCATGGAGCTTGTGTCCCCGGCTTCCAGCACAAGCTCCCATCACTGTTTCCAGAGCATTTCCTGGCTTTACTTCAAAATAACCGCGTTCCGAAGTTCAGCAGGAAAGCGCTTGCAGCGATGAGAAAAGTACTTTGTGCCGGGAAAGGCAGGGTCCTGTCCCTTCCCAGCCCCCTCCCTGCCCCCTCAGGCGGTGTGAGGTGGGGTGGAGGGGCTGCCAAGGCTGGCCCCCTCCTTTCGGCAGGAGGAGCCCCCGCAGGAGGCAGGCCCAACAGTGCTGAGCACGCGTGACTCACCGGGACTAGCATCTCCAAGGAGCTCATCGAGGGGACCGGTCCCTTGAGCCCGGTCCAGGGAGGGTCAGAAGATGCCATTTCTAACGTCCTTTGGATGGAAGAGGGTCTCCAGGCTTCTCAGAGGCCAAGGAGTGACTTGGCCAGAGTCGGTTTCTGAGGGCGTGAGGTCCATGGGGGGAGGAGGAAAATGCTCCAAGCCTGACAGCAAATGCGTGGGGGGATGGAGGAGAGAGCCGGCGATGGGGCCGGGCTCGAGTGGGGCCGCCAGCAGGCTGAGGGCTCTTCCGGGCGGAGCAGCTGTGAGGCGCTCTCCTGCTCAAGAGATTAACAGGCCCCCCTCCTGCCCCCAGGGGAAGGGACGGTTTCTGGAGTGACTGTGGATGCCCACTGCCTCGCAGGAAAGGAGCACTCGCTACTTTCTCACATCAGCTCTCCTATCCTGAACGTGCCACGTTAACACGGACCACGTTGTGGTCGTCGTTCAGTCACGTCCGACCCTTTGCGACCCTGTGGGTCGACCCCTGCAGCACGCCAGGCTCCCGTCCTCCACCGTCTCCCAGAGTCCACTCAAACTCATGTCCATCGAGTCGGCAAGGCCGTGAAAGAACTGGTTTTTATTCCCCGATCTTCTGGACCTTAGCTCTTAGCTCCTAGAGCTGAGCCTCCCTGAGCTTTCAAGGACCGACAGAAGCAGTGGCTGGGAGTTTTGCATCTCTTCACGTCGCTTGTGAACCCTGACTCTGAGAATAAGGCCCACGCCCTGCACTGGAGTCATGCCTTTCCACGGCAGGGAAGGGGGAGCACGGGTCACCTGTCGTCTCATGGGCTGCGCTGGAGCTTGTTGGGTGAGGGCTCTGGGACGCCCTGGGTCTCAGCCCAGGCCTGGCAGAGATTAGCTCTTCTCTCCTACCCTCAAATAGAGGCTAGGTGCTGCTCCCCTGCTCTTTCCGAGTGTCTCAGGACTGGGTGATGAGGGGTGTCTGAAATAACCACGTTTTCTCAGGGTGAACAGTCCAGCCCAGAGCTGCACAGGGGTGGCTGGGGTGGGCTTCCCTGGAAATTCTGCCCATGTTGAAGGATGTCATGTGACGATCAGGGCATCACGCTGCCTTTCCATCTCTTCACAAAAATAACAGAAATGAAGTTCAGCCCTAAACCACCTCGTTCACCAACACAGAACTTCCCTGAAACAACCTCTAGCACACACACAAACACACCCGCCAAGATTACCTCCCCTGATGGTGAAAGGCAAAGCAAGAAGCAAAGAGGAGAGGGGCAAGGGAAACATTTCAGACCAGACAGGTGCGTTTCTGTGTCACGCTCTTAGCAGGGAAGTTCATACAAAAACAAAACAAGATGTGAATACAGACAGACTCCGGGGCACCGAGTGCTTGTTCTAAATCTGCCCCACTGGCGCTGCCACTCGCTGTGTCTTTGCTCCATCCTGGGCCTCTAATTGTGATTTTCTTTCCTCCCCCGTTAGATTTTTGTTCTTTTGAAGTTAGGAAATGTCAGTGGTTTCTTTCAAGCGTTTTTGGGCAAGACTCTTTTTTTAAGAGTCAGAGCAGGAAAAGGCCATTCAGCTTATCTCGTTCACTTCCTGAAATCCAAACAAGCTCTCAGAAAACCGCATCACACCCCATCCATTCAGCGAGGGGCTCTGCACTTGGACAGGAGATTTCAGGGCCATTTCTCTTTTATAAAAACCTTCAGAACTGGATCTGAAAAACCTCCAGAGATTTGGAGAAATAACTTGAAAGCTTGAGGCTAAAATTGGGTGGTTATTTCCCTCCTGAGGAAATGATTCAGAAAAATCCTTTCTTTCCTCAGAGAATTCCATCCCCGCTGGCCGCCCAGAGCCCCCACGTGGACCAACGGCTGAGTTTTTCAGACTTGTGGGCTGATTCCGTTTCTCTGCTGAGCAGAGGATGCTTCCAGCTGTGCCAGTTCCTCCCCGGTCCCGAGGACCAGACTCAGAGCCACATGTGATGGGGAGGGGGAGTTTTGAATGGATCTGCTCCCCCATCAACTAGCACTTATTTAAGAGCCATTCGCAGGGACTGCCCTGGCGGCACAGTGGATAAGAATCCGCCTGCTGGTGCACGGGATGCATTGATTGCTGGCCTGGGATGATCCCACAGGTTGCAGAGCAAGCGAGCCCCCATCTCACAACTACTGAACCCCGAGTGCCTACAGCCCATGCTCCGCAACAGGAGAGGCCGCCGCAGGGAGAAGCCCACACACCTCAACGGGAGCAGCTCTCACTCACCGCGACTAGAGAAAAGCAACAAAGACCCAGCGCAGCCACCGAAAAGAAATAACTTTGAAAAGTCACTTACAGAGCATCAAATTTCTCACTAAGCAAAACAAAAACAAAATTAGAATTCCAACCCCAAACTTAAAATCTTAGGTTCGAAGCTCCCTGCCTTTAAAAGACAATTATGAGAGGGCCAGTGGTCAATACAAGTCAGCCGAGTCTCCAGAGCCTGCCCCACCTCGGTCAATAGTCTGTGCTTTCAGGATTCCTCCCCTTTCAATGTGGAAGAAGCAGCAAAACACACGGCAGGATCAGGCAGCAGGAAGCAGGCAGCACCCAATGCGACCTCCTCATCCGACCGGACAAAGCTCCTCAGAAAGTCCCTGGCGTGGTCCTGGCACCGTGATAGCAGCGTGAGTGAGTCCTTAACACCGCAGTCAACAGGGTGTCGAATGACCGCGAGTGGTCACACCTCTGGGTAGAAGCTGCTGCTCCCCCGGGGGCCCACGGGGGTCGCCGAGGGGCCTGCGGGGGTTGCTGTGTTCAGTGCTGGCCGCCAGGAATCTGCTCACGGTTGTCAAGGCAGACAGTCCACCTATCCATCCTTCACCCCACGCACAGCGGTGGAATCGTGAAGCCCACACTCATCAGAGGAGCCGCAGAAATGGGCCCAGTCATCCAACCCGGTTTTTTTTTAAGTTCTACTGTCAAACCACAAGATTCGTAGTCATATTTCACTGTCACAGTTAAAAAAAAAAGCCAGTTCCCAAATCATGACATCTGATTCGATTAGAACCTGACTGCTTGCTGTGTTTTGTTTTTTTTTTTGCTTGCTGATTTTGAACACATTCCAGTGACATCACGATCATCAAGTTTCTGTGATAAAGGAGACACTGTTCCTGAGTGTCTCACAAGGAGAGAGTCTCCTCATCCTTCTAGGCACCACCGTTTTATTTTGAATCAGATATGTTTTGGTTATTTTTTTCCAAAATATATTACAAACCTCTCAATCCTCCTAAGACCTGATTTTTCAAATGACAGTGTCATACGTGGCCTAACGTTTACCGCGCTCATCAAGCCTGCATGCAGCTCGGTGGTGGTCAGCTCACTCACACTCTCGCGTGACCACCACCCCTGCCCGTAGGACTGACTATCGTGAACAGAACACAAACTGGCTTTGATAAAGACTCAGCGCCGCCCACAGGCCCCCAGCGCTGTGAGCGCTGTGACATTGCTCACGGCGGGAGAGGAGACAAGTGGAGGGTCTCTGAGCCTATGGGGCACATCAGCTGACCTCGAGCCCCTGAGGTTTCGGGGTCGTGAGATGGTTTTTATTGCTCCTGTTTCTGTTATTCTGCCTTCTCCCATCAGGGGTAACAACCATTCTCTCTGCTTTCAGAACACTTTTCTGGGACGCCCACTCTCTCCTAGTCTACTGCAGGAGAAGCCAGCGGTCAGACTCTAACATGTGCTTAACTGAGAGTCCGGCCGTGGGGAAAACTTTCCCTTGAGTTAGGGTCAAAATAGCCTGTGAACGGACCTCACCATGTGCGTTTTCTTTGGAAAACATTCTTGCTTCTTCCAGATTCTTCCCTGCGTCCTAGGTGGTGGTGACTGGCGCACGTCTGGCCTGTGGAGAAGGGGGCTCACGCTGGGGGCTCTTCATTGTCCGGAGCCCCCTGAACATCAAAAGGCAGCGGTAACATCTGGAAGCCTGGTCCCCACTGGGAAAACAAGAGAAAATTAAATTAGGGAGACAAAAACTTAAGCAAACTCCCTTTCAGGTTCCTATCATTTCCTGCCATAGAAATAAAAGACAGATTCTTTCTCTATTTGCTCTCAATTTGTCTTGAACATATCGTTTTTACTCATGAAATTATCCCTCCTAAGTGTAGCCAGCAGAGAAATAAACTCAGAACCCAGAGCGCGAGGGCAACCTTGGAGGGTCCGTCAGGCTGCACCTCCTTCTCTCCCTTCCAGCAGCGCCTGCGGGCAGAGTGGGCGGGCTGGCATTTTCTCTGAGAGCATCTGCCATGGGGACTCTACCGAGGGGGTTTAACTAAGTCACTGGTTCGCAGTTTGGGGCAGTTTTGCCCTCATGGGACATTTGGCAAGGAATGGAATCAGCTGTGATTTTCACAACTGGGGGAGGGGGAGAATCGAGCAGGTAGACGCCAGGGAGGCTGCTGAACAGCCTCCAAATCCAGGAACCCCCCACCCTCGGGTGTGGACTCCTCAGCCCCCGCATCAGCAGCTGAGGTGGGAAACCAGAGCTGAGAGGCCCAAGGGCGACAGAGGAGACGGATGCAGCAGGTGGGGACACAGAGGACCTCGGTGACTACTCGGGGACCCGGGGGTGGAAGAGTTCCTGCAAGTGGATTTTTCAAGCCAGAGGACTTGCTTTGGGGGGTTTGAGCCTATAAAATGTAAATGATCCTTGTTGAATTGAGGCCTCAAAGTTAAGCTGAGCTGAGCATTCTGAGAATTGTTGTAATTGTATATATGACAACCATTTCATATAAAAATGTGTTTATATATATTAAATATATATAAAGAGAGAGTGGGTTCTATACCTACATGGATAGAGACATGATTACTTTACACACCCACACACACACACACACACACACTATTGGTTCCATTTCTCTGATGAACCCTAATGATCATTCACTAACTGATTTGTAAGAGGAGAATATGAAGACAGTCTAATTTTCCATCATCAAGAGCCAATATAATGGAATACAAAATATTTATTAAAAGGAACAATTGAGTTTATGCCTTGAACAGCTCTTGAAACAAAATGTTGAATATGCAAAATGGTCTTAATGCACACAACGGGATGTCACTTATGTAAATTTTGAAAATACAGAAATCAATCCTATGCCTTTATTATGGAAAACAGAAGTGTAAAGAGTATAAAAACAAGTGACCCACAAGGGCCCGCATCAAGTTAATCAGAGCTGCGTCCTCTAAGGAGGGAGGGGGACGGGGGTGGCAGGGATGTGGAGAAGAAGTGGGGTCCAGAAGGAACCCAGGGAATTCCAGTTTCCTTGGTGAAACCTGGTCTCATAAGAAATGTCTGGGGCATGAGGGACAGGATGTTTGCTCTTTGCAGACGGTGGTCGTCATAGGTAGGATCCTGGTTCCTTCCAACATGCATCCACAAGGAATCCACAACAGTGGCATCGTTTGGGAAGAGTCTGTGCAGAGGTGACTAAGCAGTGATTCCAGGTGAGACCACCCTGGATTCGGGTGAGCTCCAGGTCTTACGACAGCTCCTTTTCATCGTGGATTTCCATTCCGCTTCCACAGATCTGGGCCTGTTATTCCCAAATATGTTCATATACTGGTGAGAAAAGAGCTAACCTTCACATTTCTTCAAGGTGCCTTTATTAAATGTGAAAGTTAGAGCTTGTTCTTGAAGTGGTTCCAAACCTCTGATTTCGGCATCAGAATATGGTCTTCAAAGCACCCCACCCGCCCTCAGGCCCTCACTTCTTCAGTGTGGCAGCCTTGAAACCTGGCAGCTCCCTGGCAGGGCCACAGGGGAAACGGCCAGGACCCCTGCTCATCCTTGGGAGCAGAGCTGCCCTGTGAGCCGGCCAGCCTGCACTTGGATAAGAGATTGGCTTTTGTTGCATTAGGAGACCTAGGGGCTTATTTGTTATGCAGCATGACCCATTTTCCTGACTGATACAAGTCCCCCGAGCAGCTGTCTCATTATTCATTCTCCTGAACTCCTTGAACATCAGCATTTACAAACCTGCCAGAGAAATTCTCCAAGTGGCCACGGCTCAGTCCGTTCTCCTTCAGATCCCGAAAGCATTCGTGAACAAGCACTAAAGTCACTTTATGGTCTCTTCCACTGGGATTTCACAAATACCATCTCATAGCCAACATTTTACCTCCTTCGTCTGACTCAGAAAAACATATGGTAATCAGAACACCTTTTGCACAATAAGGAAAACAAAGGCGCCTTCACAGCTGGTGCTGGCTCCCAAACGCGGGCGGGCGCTGGGCTCTGAGTCCAGGCCAGCACTGGCTGCTTGCTCACAGGCTCCTCTGAGAGAGGGAGGCCCCATGCTGGTGCGAGGTGTGTGAGCACCTGTGTGCGTCTGCTGCGTCTAACTCCTCCTACCCCCAAACCGCAGCTTCCTGTAGACCTCTCCCACACAAAGCCTCCCCTAGCGATGGCAACGTGACTCAGAGACACAGGGCCTCAAGGTACAGAGGCCTGGGGGCCGACCCTGGCCCTTCTCAGCTGCGTTCCCACCCAAGCGACTCCGTTTCCTCGTGTGGAAAATGGACCATCATGTCTCCTCGTGGCGTTTCTAGGGAATATTGAAAGTGCTTCCTGGAGGGCCTGCCTGGAGGGAAATCCCCACAGTCAAGGCAGATGAGGGCGGACATGGCTGTTGATCTCCAGGGCCCGTCCCCGGAATCCTGACCCTAGAGGCAGATCACACCCCCTCTCGGAAGCGGGTCAGAGCCCACAGATGCTCGCAGCAGCCTTGCCCCAGTGGGTGGGAGGCAGACACGGGGGTGAGGCTCCCTGCAGCCAGGGAGGCCCTTCCCCCCACGGAAACCCCAGGCCCCCCCACTGGGCAAACCTGAAAACCAAAGAGCCAGATGCTTCTGGTCGATGAGATGTATTGTGACCGGTTTTCAAGAAGGAGAAACCTGCGTATTGACAAGTTCATCTTGAAATGAATGCAGCAGAGAGACGTCTTCACGGAGAGTCACTGAAATGCTCCTGGCTGCCGATGGCTGATGACATCTGAGGTGATTTTTCAGACTATATTTTATAAAAGCAGTAATGTCATATGCACAAAACAAATAAGATGTTTTCTTATTTCTTCTTATTTTGTATTTACGGAAATAAGGAGGAAGTGCCCCAAGTTTTGAGTCTGGACCCAATGTCCAATGCCAGCTCTGCTGCCAGCAGCCAAGGCCCCAAGTGACCCCGAGTCTCCAGGGGCCTCGTGTCCACATCTCAGCACAGAGCCGGCAGTGTTTACCCCCTGGGAAGGTCTGACGCTTCATGTGCGTAACTTACAGCAACAGAGCTAGAAGAGGATGCGGAGAACAGTCACATTTTTTTTAATTCTAACACTCCCAAACAGCCTGGCTTCCCTGTGGTTCATCTGATAAAGAGTCCGCCTGCAATGCAAGAGGCTTGGGTTCAATCCCTGGACTGGGAAGATCCCCTAGAGAAGGGAAACGCTACCCACTCCAGTATTCTTGCCTGGAGAAGCCCATGGACAGAGGAGCCTGGCAGGCTACAACCCACGGGGTCGCAAAGAGTCGGACACAACTGAGTCACTTTCACTTCCAAAACAACCTGCTGGGGAAAGTCATTGTTCAAAGAAGGTACTTACTGGACATTGATCAGCCCCAGCAAAGTCAGAGAAGGCCGTGTTCCTTCTGCTTCTCCTCCACAGCCTCCACATCACCGGGGGTCAGGGGAGGTGGGAAGACTTAGCTGTGGACCCCGGAAGGTGGTCACTCTCTCGGCCACACTGACGAGCAGCCCAGAGCAGGCGTGTGAAGCTCGCCCCACGCCGAGCAGCCTGGCTCCAGCCTGTCTCCACTGGAACCCAGCACCCAGCTCCTCTCTGCGGATCTCCGTAGACGCGGGGGACGGAGAGGACCCTGCACCTCACCACCGGCGCCATCCACATGTGCTCTCTGCTTCCTCCTCCCCCGGCCCCGCACCTTCCGCTTGCAGCCGTCCTTCTCTTTCCAGAAGTTGGCAGGTCAGCTGGAGGCCAATCCCCACCAGCTCCTCTGTCTTTCCCATCGTCAGGTCAGACGTCCCGTGAGGGCCAGGGATCCACACTCTGCTCATCAATAACGTCCTCAGCAAATCCGTCCACGTCCTCCCGGCTGCCTCGCTCCTCCACTCGGTCAGGGGGGCTCCGGTCTTCAGCCTCCCAGTCTTCCCACCTCCCTCCTCCCGGGAGCTCAAGCTTTCCCTCCCTGTTTGAATCCTACGCTCGCCATTTCATCACTGCAAGGAACTTAGGAGACATCATCATTCTTGGGGGCTTGCAATTTTGTCGCAGGGAGGTTTCCTGCCTACAGCTGAACAATGGTCTTGTTTTAAAAATTGCAACAAACTAAAGGGATAAGGCATTCAGCCTGCAGGGCTCATGATTAGAGAAGCAAGGTTCCCGGGCACAGTTTATCGCCCCCTCCCCAACCAAATGTGCACCGGCCACGGCCTCGGGGACCGCACTTGGCCGCCCTCCACGGCTTGTCGGACAGGCTCCCCAGGAGTGACCAGCAGGGGCTCCTCCTCTCTCCCGCGCACGGTGAGTGACTATCAGCAGAAAATAGGCCGCAGGAGACCCCCTGGGCCCGGGTCTTCACAGCAGCCCCGCTCCGGCTGGAACCGGGGAGGAGGGCAAACAGGCCCGAGCTCTGGACGCTCCTCCTCTCGGCCAGCGGGAAAGCCT
>NW_024070195.1:1396120-1454290 GCF_014754425.2 Oryx dammah
GCGGGGCCTCAGGGCAGGCGGTCTGATGGGCGGGGCCTCAGGGCACGTGGTCTGATGGGCGGGGACTTAGAGCACGTGGGTTCTCGCACCGCCGGAGGTGGGCCCCCCTCCCACCTGTGTCGTGGGGCCGCCAGCTCGCAGCCGGAGGTTCCACTCGGCCTCCCACGGTCCCGCTGTTTCCATCACGCTTCTCTATTTTCACTTGCACCCCGTCAACGTGCTCCCCTCTGGCTCGCACACAGTCATGACTCACCCCTTTCCAGCGTCCCAGGACTGGATTTATAAGTTTTCGGCTGCTGTTACAAAAGCTCCACCTGTAATGACCACCCTGTTCAGAGCACTGTCCCCAGAAGCAGGGTCCCTGGTGTCCCCAGCTCCCCGGCCCGCTCAGGGTCTCAACTGCACCAGTTCCCTAAACCATGAGGAGCGTGTTTGGCTCCCTGCAGACTGAACTGAGCGCCCGGAGCCAGCCCAACTCTGGACAGAACACAAAGGCTGAACCGGGCCCAGCAGGTCCCAGCTGCGGTGTTTCGATTGCTCACCACCAAAGGAAGTCTTGCCTCCATCTTTTACGGGAACAGATGTGCACATGTGCCCCCTGGAGGGGCTGCCTCCCGTGCTAGCGAGGACACGGCGGGCCTCGGGGCTGACCCCTCCCCCGCTGGCCGGGGCCTCGGCCGCTGGGCCCCTTGGGTCAGCAGATTTCTTTCCAGATGTCCACCTGTGCGCGTCCATCAGACCACCTTACGCCTCGCCGGGGTCGCTCCCCTTGCTGGGTAATGCTTCTGCGAGCCTTCTCTGAAGCAGCTGCGGCCAGGGAATCTGCGGAGGAATGGCGCTTTATAAATCAAAAAATAATAACGGAGCGCAGGCTGAGCACTGGAGGCCGGACATGCCTGGGCGACCTCGCCGGGGCGCCGCGGGCGCTGGTGAATGACCACAGTGCCACCTGGTGGCCGAGCTGAGCTAGCGCCCCAGGGTGCATGCGAACTAGTGTTACCACTAAAATCCCAGAGAAAACATAACCCAGCAATCCAAAGAGCTCCCCCGGAAGCCTTCAAGCTGGGAAGAAGCATAAGAGAAAAATCTCACTTTTTAAGACTTTGAATTTATTTACTTCTTTGGTCCCCAAATAGTGAGCTGAATTTCTGAGTAGTTCTTTTTTAGTGAGAGCTCACTAAAGAATATACTTTTTAAGGGCATTTTATAATATTGCTTTTCATAAGCAAAATATTTAAGACACTGCTGTCTCTGTTAATGAGTGACCAAAAACGCTTATGAAACTCGAAAAGGAATGAAAGTTTATGCTTCCTTTGTGTTATATAAAAATGCCGGGTTTTAATTATCCAGACTGAGGACTTCCTATCTAAACTCAGAGCTCAGGTTCTTTCTGAGCTAGAGACCTGGCTTCTGCCCCCATCCACACATCCGTGAGAAAGGCATGCGTGACCCTGTATGTGTAAGCCAGGCTTGAAGAAGTCTGCCTCTAACAGAGCGTTTCATTAAAGTTCCAACCTCTCGCTGTAAACGTCTCCAGTCTAGACTGAGGAAAAAGCCGTGGCGTATCTGGAAATCAGGGTGGGGTATGGCAGTTCAAGGAGGCGTGCTCCTTCTGGAATTTTCCACTCCCTCGACTGTTTCTTCATAACTGGAAGAACCCTACCACTTCCCGCTCTACCGCATTGCTGTGTGAGAAAGATTCGTACAATGGATTTTTATAAAGCTCTTTGAGCTTCTGTCAAGGGAACAGCCTCGTAAAAGTAACCAGTAAAGGAGAAAAAAACTCAGCTGACACTTAGGTAGGATGGTTCCAAAGAGGACGTGCTCTAAGCATTATGGATCAAATCTGCCTTAAAAGCAATGGATAAAAAACTCCAGGGAAACGTGCAAGGGGCATTGCACGTGCATTCTATGTTGCTTACACGCCCGATGAATAGAAACGTCGGTGTGAACCAAGTGACATTTTCCAGCAGGGCCATAAGCGTCACAGGCAGGAAAAGTAAAACCCAAACAAACCAGAGAAATAGGCAAAGGCCCAAACAATGGGAACCAAGTGCTCGCCCCTCCTCGAATCAAGAGAAACTGACCAGAGCCCCGTGTACGGAGGACGAGCGGCCGCCGTGGGTGCAGCGGGGAGTGAGCGCCTTCGGGGGTGGAAACCAGCCTCTCCACCTCGAGAGCGCCTCGTCGACGGGGTGGAGAGCTGCTTTCTTCTCCTGTTTCCCCGGTGGCTCAGACGGTAAGGAGTCCGCCTGCCAATGCAGGAGACCCGGCCTCAGTCCCTGGGTCGGGAAGACCCCCTGGAGGAGGGCATGGCAGCCCGCTCAGTGTCCTCACCTGGAGAATCCCACGGACGGAGGGCTATGAGGGCTATAGTCCATGAGGTCACAGGGTCAGAACTGAGCAGCCAGCGCAGCAACGGATAATGTACCATCTTAGCCGCTTAACACACACAGGCCAGTGGCGCTAACAGGCACGCGGTGGTGTAGCCATCACCACCGTCGCCAGAACTCTTCTTGCAAAACTGAGACTCTGTCCCCATTAAACATTCACTCCACCTTCTCCCTGAGCCCCTGGAAACCACCTTCTGTCTCTATGAATCTGCTCTAGGGAGCTCGTACAAGTGGAACCACGTGGAGCTTTTTCTTCTGTGGCTGGCTTATTTCGCTGAGGATGTTCTCAGAGTCCCTCCATGCTGCAGCAGGTGTCGGAACCGCCTTCCCTTCTGAGACTGAACCGTGATCCACCGTGTGGATGGACCGCGTCTTGTTTACCCGTCGTCCACTGACAGGTGGGGTGTTCCCACCTTTCGGCTGCTGCTGTGAATGGGACACCTTCTTTGAGTCCTTGCTTTCCTTTCTTTCGGGCGTACATGCAGAAGAACGGAAATGCTGGTCATGGAGTAACTCCACGTTTAAGGTTTCAGGAACAGCTGTGCTGTTTCCCTAACAGCTGCACGTGCGGCATTCCCACCAACAGGGCACCGGGGCCCCACTTTCCTGCCAGCGTCGCTTCTCTGTTTCTGTGATGGAGGCTCTGACAGGTTTGAGCTGACAGAGTGCCTTCCTCTGATCAGTGAGACCCTCACACCCCCTGCCTGGGGGCTTTGTGGAAGGTGATCTTCTCGCGGCGTCTCGGAGGAGGACGTGCTCTGCTGGGCGTGGCGTAAGGTTCCCCCTGAGTGGCCTTGTGACGGGCCTGTTTCTTCTGCCCCTCCGCCCCCGCCAAAGGACCTTGGGAGCTGGAGGAGGGGGAACGTCCCCCAGGACTTGGGGACCCTGGGGGCCGTGTGACTCATGCCTGGGTGGCATCCAGAGATCAGCAGCAGCCAGGCTGGACCTTCTGCGGCCTCGCAAAGCCCCCGCACCCCACACACATCAACCTTGAGGGCCAGTGGCCACTGGGCTGGGGGGACTGTGCAGATTATAAAGGAACGAGACCGAGACACAAATGACCCAGGGGAAGGCAGCATGGCCCTGCCAGGCCTGGGAGTGAGTGCAATGGACGGCCACCCCAGTGGAGCCCGTTTGTGGCCGGCAGGATCTGCTCACGCACAGTTTGTATGCGAGGCGGTCACTGTGAGACAGTTGTTCTCAACCAGCCATTTTTCTCACTGGCCTTTTATTTACCCTTGAAACGATTTTATTGTAGGGAGCTGGGAATTATAACCCCAGACTTGCTGTGGTTGGAAGACATGGACAGCTTCCCACGAAAGCTTAATTGGTCTGCCTGTCTCCGTGTTTGAGTGTTTAAGACAAGATAAAAATAATCGGGAGGGATCATCTCTATTTTCACATCCCAGCACTCATCTCAACCCCTCAGTCTCCTACTGAAAATTCTAATGCTCTCTGCAAAGAGTCACAAAGATGAACAACTCTCAGTTATGGGCCCATTTTAAAGGGCGGTAAGTGGGGGCACTGGGGAAGCAAGTGAGGACTGGAATGGAATTGCAAAGGTGGGCAGAGCTTCCCAGCTAAAAACCGAAGGGTAGACTCAGTGGGACACACCCAGGGGGTAAGCTAAGTCCTGTTACCCAGTGAGAAACCCACGTCTCCATCCTTCCCACCATGAGAATATTTCCTCGGCTTTCACGGTCCAGCAGCTTCTGCTTGGACCCTGTTCCTTCTGCAGTGAGTGGTCCCCGACCTTGATACGCGTAAGGAGCCCTGGGGAGGTCTTGAAAAACCCCAAGGCGGATGCCTGTCAGGCGGGAGACCACCGCCTGCGGAGGGAAGGCGCACAACACGCGGGAGCCTTGAGCAGAACCACAGGAACAGGCTGCTTGCCAAGGACATCGAGTCACTCGACCTCCTCCTCCCCTCGGTCATGAGGGTGAACAGGCAGGAGGTGATTCTGCTGGCATGTGGATTCACCCTGGTGTCTGTTTTCATTTGAGGGATCTTGAAAGCAGGTCCTGAGATGTGAGCCTGGACACAGTTGGTTTATGGGGAAAGTCGTCCCACGAAGGAGTGAGGGGAAGGGTATGGGAGAGCCAGAGGCAGAGGAGCCCGTGAGGTTCTTGTCGCTGGGAACCGGCTGCGGGCGCGGGCTGGGGAGTGTGCCCCGGCTCCTCGCCGGGCTGAAGGGGCGTCTCTCTCTGGTCCAGCTCCCCTGGGTTGAGGGTCCCTGGGGTTTTGCTCCAGGGCTGTGCCCACCTGGACGAGGTCACTTCCTGTGGCTCAGGAAGGGGTCCTGCGTGTTGAAAGCCAGGGGAGGGCTGGTGCCCTTGCAGCCACCGTGAACCCAGGTGGCTTGAGGGTGCGGCTCCACCTGCAGGTAGAGTTCAGGTGTGGACACCAGCAGGGAAAGTCTTTCTGGCCAAAGGGAACACAGATCCATCACCCTCTGAGACGCTACGAGGGCAAGGGGCACTTGGGGGTGCCTGTCTGTGCTGCCCCACGGCAGGAGGGTGATCTCAAGGTTTCCCACATGGTCATTAGCCCTCTGGGTCCGGGTCCCTGTCACGGCAAGGGGCTCCCTGAGGCAGGAAGAATCCAAGCTTCGAGGCTGTTACCTCGCACCTCTCATCCCTAGACTTAAGCCGAATCGTTGCACAGACAGACGCGGGAGAAGGCTTAATGGTGTCCAGTTCCTGCAGGCAGTCCAGGGGCGCACTTCCTGCCCTGAGCCCTGCACGCACCACAAAGGCCCCACGTCTAATGGAACCCGAGGTTTACAGGGAGAACCCAACACCCCAGCCTCACTCCGGGGGCCGGTGGACCGGACGTGCACATGTGTAACAGGAGCTCCGGGCGGCCAGACGCCTGCCGGAAGCCTGTGCGTCACCTGGGCTTTTTGAACTCCTCTCTGGAGAAGGAAATGGCAACCCACTCCAGTGTTCTTGCCTGGAGAACCCCATGGACGGAGGAGCCTGATAAGCTACAGTCCATGGGGTCGCAGAGTCAGACACGACTGAGCGACTTCACTTTCACTTTCTGGAGATGGGGGACGACCAGCCAGTTTCTGCCATGTTTGAAACATCAGCCTGATGCTCCCAGCCTGCTCTGCAGAGGCCCCTCCAGCCTGGAGCGCTGGAGAGGCATCTCTGAGTCTCCACGGAGCTCACGTCCTGGAACAAAACCTTTGTCCTCCCGACAGAGGAGAACCGGAGTCCCGAGCAGTGCAGAGGGGCCCAGAGGTGAGGGGATGGAGCACAGATAAGCCCTGAGCCACGGCCAGCTTTAATAACAGCGGAGCTCCTCTGCACCGGGACTCCCAGGGCCTACTGAGCACTCTGGGTGACGGCGAGGCCAGCCTCGCCCGGAGCAGAGTCGACACTTAATAAAAAAACCTGTGCTGATTTCATCCGCTGCAGGATGGCCGATGGATACGAACGAAGCTTCAGACTAGCAGGGAGAGTGAAAATGTAACACACTGTTTCCTCGTCGAATGAACAGACGGATCCTCAGACAGATGGTGGGTCAGAACATCTAACACGTGCAGCCTGGAGACACATTTCCCAGGAATGCTTACCTGGTGAGCCCTCACCTGGCTGTGCAGAAGGTGGGGGCATCCGGTGACCCGCCCCCCCAGACACATCCTCATCTTCCACTTCGACCTGTGACCCTTCAGGGTAGATGCTACAAGGGAGCGCCCAGGAAGCTCTACCTGTGAGCGCCCAAGGGTGTCTGTGTGCATTTAAACAATTTTCCACCCTTAACCCAACTGTGCTCCGATGTTTGATGCATGAATTCATGACCATTTAACTTAACCTTCGTTGAAGGTTTGCTTGAGGGTGAAATCGTGTGTGTGTGTGTGTGTGTGTGTGTTCACAAACAATAGAACACAATACAGTGAACACGGGCATACGGAGAGCTTCACTTTGCCCGTCGGTGCCCGTGGGCGCTGGCTGGCCGTCTCCTGAGCTGAGGAAGCCCTCGGGAGAAGACGTGTCTCTCACGAGCGAGGGAACCGCAGTTGTCACGTCTGCCGCTCGCACTCGGCTTCCCCCCTGCCCCACGACTGCGGGCCGCCTCTCCAGGCCAGCGCCCGTGAGGGGTCACCTGCCTATCTGTGCACAGGCTGCGGACGCAGTCAAGAGGGAGAGGGTTGCTTTGTGATTTGGGATCAGAAAGACCTTAGGATAAACCCATGTCCACGCTCACAAAGAATGACCTTCAGCCTCGCTGTGGAGGACGCAGCTTCCTGGTGTGGAAAATGGCATTAGCGTAGGACCAATCACACAGATTGCCATGGAGATGAAGTTAGAGGATGAGAGCAGCTCTTACACACAGGATCCTGTGCAAAACATCTGCTCAGTTAATGGTGGTTCGCACGCACATGGTGCGCCAGAGGGCTGACTTTCCTGCACGTAAACTCCAGTGCTTGTGTTCACTGAAACAGAAAGCGCCGTGTGAGAATTAGGTTTCTCCTGGGGTAAAATGCAGGCCGCAGCCGGGAGGCAGCGTGTTAGAGGCCCTGAGAAGCGCTCTGCACGGGCAGGGGGAGGTCCGTGTACACGCGGTTGTGCTAAGGGCAGTTCACACAGTCAAGAACACGTTTTTGCAGACAGTTTCTGCCAGGCTTGTGAAGGTTACTGCTGGTCCTGAGGAGCAGACGTCACCACGAAAGATTTTAGTGCTTTTCTAGACACGAAGAGACGCAAGAATTGAGCTCATAAAATCTTCTCCTGGAAATGTCTAACTATCTAAAGACGTGTTCTGGCAGTTTTTCCCAGAGCACAGAGCGCCTCATTCCTGATCTCCACCCTGAACTCATTTCAGAGGGCGCTGAAGGTCAGTGGTCACGGCAGTTTGTAAATTAATCCTTGTAGAGGCAGATGGCAAGTGCCAGCCTTTCGTTGAAGCATGTTAGAACCTCACTCTTAATGACACAGGAGAGCATAAAACTCAGCAACGTTGCTCTTCCATGGGCTGCATCCTGGGAGTGTAGTCATGAAGGGGTTACTAGTTTTGTCTGCAAGGACACCCGTTGAGAGGGCCCCATGGGCAGTGCTGTCAGGAGACAGCTGGGTACTCCGCTTTATGATGCCACCTGATATGGCCTCCCCCTTGTATCACAGGCTTTAAAGCGGTACTTAGGGAAATCATTCACACTGAGTGCCCGCATTACAAAAGAAGAAATATTTCAAATCAACAGCCTACGTTTCCTTCTCAAGAAATTTTTTAAAAAGACCAAACTGAACTCAAAGTAAAGAAAGGGAATATAAATGATAAGAATAGAAAGCAATTAAACAGAAAAGAGAAAATTAATAGAGAAGACTGATAGGGGGAAAGGGTTAGTTATTTGAGATGATCAATAAAATTGATAAACGTCAAACCAGATTGATCAGCAAGAGACGTTCATGCAAAGAGCCGCTCAGAATGTTCACAGCAACTTTATTTGTAAAAGCTAAAATTTGGATATAACCCGAATGATCAACAGGTGAACATACAGAAAGGCTACTTTTAACGTCAGAAAGTCCATCAGCATTTATACCTTTCTGAAGCGTGAAGTGTTAGTTGCTCAGTCGAGTCTGACTCTGCGACCCCGTGGACTGTAGTGCCCCAGGCTCCTCTGTCCGTGGGATTCTCCAGGCGAGAACACTGGAGGGGGTGCCTTTTCCTTTCCAGGGGGTCTTCCTCACCCAGGAACTGAACCCGGGTCTCCTGCATCACAGGCGGATTCTTCACCAGCTGAACCGCCAGGGGAGCCCCGTACGCCCACCTCAGTCATTTTTGTTGCTGCTGGCTCTTTAATGTCACCACACAGTAACTGCCAATAACTAGTAAAGTGGCTGTTGCGATTGTTGTTGTTCTTTAGCCACTAAGCCGTGTCTGACACTTTCGTGATTTCATGGGCTGTAGCCTGCCAGGCTTCTCTGTCCACAGGATTGCCCAGGCAAGAATACTAGAGTGGGTTACCATTTTCTTCTCCAGGGAATTTTTCCGATCCAGGGATCAAATCCACACCTCCTGAAATGGCAGACAGAGTCTTCACCACCAGGCCACCAGGGAAGCCTGACTTTTAAGTTCCTGTGCAATAAAACTCCCATATGAAGGCTAAACAGGAAACACTGCTTACTGCTTACTGGGACAAAATGGAGACCTTACTTTGCCGATATGGACAAGGCCTCCTCTTCTATTTCAAAGAATATTATTTTGAAATTTCAAGTCCCAGTAGAGTGTCACAACAGGAACCATCATTACCCGATTTGTGGTGGCTCAGCAGTAAAAAAAAAAAAAAATCTTCTAATGCAGGAGACTTTTGAGTTCAACCCCTGGGTCAGGAAGATCGCCTGGAGAAGAGAATGGCAACCCAGTCCGTATTCTTGCCTGGAGAATCCCATGGACAGCGGAGCCCGGTGGCAACAGTCTCTGAGGTCAAAAAGGAGTCGGACATGACTTAATGGCTAAATGATAACAACAAAGTAATATCCTGTGTGTTGAAGTACCTTAACCAAACATGTTTTAAGAAACAGGTGGATGTCAGACAAATTTCTAACGTAGCACAGCTGGGACTGAATAACTCCTGAGTGAGACAGAAGCAAAGTGAAAATTGCTGCAGGAAAACCCGTCAAAACCACAGCATTTGACACTCAAAAAGTCAGCAGAAGGCAGTCTTGATAGATTAGCAAAACTCCTGTTCTCCTTGGAAAGTTGTGAGCCCCTGCTCACAAGAAAAGCCAGTAAGTGAACTGTGGAATGATAAGATTTGAGACAAATAGGAAAATTTTCAGTGAAAGGAGTTTTTAAAAACAATTTAAAAAGCATTTATAAAGGCAGACTGTACATTGTCTTTTGAAAAAAACCCTAGGAAAACTTCATAATGTTTTAAAGTTCAATTTTATTAAACATGTGGGCAAGTCTGAAATTATTCAGAATATTAAAATTGACTTGAGAATAATTAAAATTCAGAAAAACCTCAGGTGTGTGTCCAAGTTCTGGACAACATTAATATAGTATAAAAAGTTCCTGGGAAATTTACAGTGAACAGGTGTGTGAAGTCATTGAGGGGGAAGAAGTTCAGACATTAATTAGCAAGAATTATAATATCCTCGTTGGGTTGTTTTCTTTCAAGTTGACATATTTTTGAGCATATGCACAGGGGAAATAATTTTTAAATCATGAGTACACATGGCAAAGAAAATCTTACTTATTCATAATATTCCATACTTTTGCCATCAATCACTTAACAACCAAGTGAGCTTTGAGGGTGCCGACCTCTGCAGGCGAGGCCCTGTGCACAGGTAAGCATCTTTGTTGAGAAACGATTTGTCTCCGCGGCGACATCCGGGGACACAGGCAAGCTCTCAGGGATCCCCGTGTTGGGAGCAGGAGCAGAAAGTTACTGAAGGGGGGCTTCCAAACCCTCTCAAACCCTGATGGGTCTGGATCCCAGGGTGGGATGGGGCCGCCTGTTAGAGGGGACCGGGGAGGTGACCACGTGTCTCCCCTGGGATGCAGGTGAGGGAGACCACCCTGTCCCCTCCCCACAGGAGGACAGGGAGCAGCCCGAGCCCCCAGCCCCAGCAGGGGGACCCTCCTGGGAAAGGGCGGAGCTGGACCCCGGACCCGCTCTTGCCCGTATTGGAGGCAGAAGGAACACCGCGTCACTCCTTGGAACACTTCTGACGGCAAGTGTGGAGAGCTTCCGCACACAACCGTCATGACTCTCGCCTGGAGTCAGCGCAGACCCCGGTTCCTGGCTCAGTCCCTCAGACCCCCCACCCCTAGACAGGCTTCTGTCCCACTCGACTGCAGATCGCAGCTTCCCAAGACGCCTCCCTGAGCTTCCATCATCTGAGTTGATGCTTGGTTCACAGAACCCAGGGGCTCCCTTCACCTCCTACTCCCAGGGTGCTACAGAGGACAAAGTGAAGGGCCCGGACGAGCAGCTACAAGGGCGAGGCCTGGGCGGGCTCTGGGAGCAGGAGGCTCTGACCCCCCGAGTTGGGGTGCGCCCCCTCCAGCATGTTCATTAACCCAGAACCTCTCCAGGACCCTACGTTCAGGGTTTCTAATAGAGGTTTCGGTACCCAGGGGTGACGGATCAACTCATGGCCACCGGTGCTAGCTCGGTCCCAGCTCCTTCCCCCTCCCTGGGGGCGGGGGCGGCGGGGGCCGGATGAGCGCGCCAGTACCCCCGCCCCGATCCTGTGGTTGGGTCCTCGGACCACCAGCCTCATCCACCCAGAATCACCTAAGGGCAACATCTCAGCTGTGGATGCTCAGGAAAGCCCGGGCCTTCTAGGAGCTCCCGGGCCAGGACCCGGGACCTGGGTCAAACACACAGCTGGTTCGTGTCACAACATCACAGAGACCCAGGAGGGCTCCTCCCCGGGGAAGGAGGTCAGAGGGCCTGGCCTGACACCGGGTGGGGAAGCCTACCTCGAGTGAGTGGCAGGGTGTCCGTGTGAACTCAGGGTCCATTGCTCCCAGCAGGACCATGCCAGCCAGCATGGGTGGGCAGCCACCCCTGGGGGGCTAGACTAGTGATGCTGGCCTGGCCCCGCGTCCCCCTCAGACAACGGCTAGGCTGGGAGCCCTCACAGCAGTGTTCCGGCCGGGGAACGGGCTGGGCAGCTGTGTCCTCCTGAGTTCCTCAGCGGTAGGTCCTCTGGGGCAGACGCACACCCCTCTGGGTCTGAGGAGTCGCCCCAGAGCTGCAGGGAAGGTGAGCTGCTGGCGGCCTTCGTGATTCCTCACACGCGGTGCCGGCACTAGGCGCTCTGTGTTTATCTCAGTCTGTATCTTTGTGCTAAAATTAGGGGAAAAAAACCTGCAGATTGTGTTGGCTCCTTGCATCCGAGTTGGGGGAGTAGTTTTCCCCAGGGCTCCTGCGGATGGTCTCGGGGCCCCTGTGAGTGTAGATATCAGCAGATGTCACACGCCACCCTCGTCCAGAGGAGAGCGAACGCATCGCGTTTGCCACATCCACAGATTAGCTCATTAACCAAAGGGTAGACACGGTCCGAGTTTATTCTTCAATACGACACTTATATATGACTGCTACACATCTTTATAAGGGAAAGGAGTACAGATGAATGAAACTACGCCGGAAATAGAAAATACACTCGATATATGTAGTCATGGCTTCGGGGCTCCATGTTTATTTCTTGTCTGCACTGAAAAACTTCACCCAGAGGGCTCACCGGCATCTACCCGTTGGGATAGCTATAGAGCGTGCAGGGCTCCACACAGGCTCACACGGCCCAGGCTCCTCCGCCCCTTCGAGAGGCAGCAGGGTAGTGAGAAGCCTTCACGGACGGTGAGACCGCCCACAGAAAGACCGCCAGGGACGACGCGTCTGCCTGGATCGGAGCTGGGAGGAGAGATACACCGACCCTCTAAGGTGAGAAGCTGTGAGCTTCACACAGGGCCCAGAAGTCGTTCTGGTTCGGGAAGTCCCGCCCGCTAAGTGCAGCATCTCAGCCCTTTAGGACAGAAAGCAACTCGCATTTTGCAAACATAATTTTCATCTCAGAGAGGCTCTAGGGGAACATGGTGATAGATAAGAAGCCGGACTTTGATTCCAATGTAAGAAAAAGAGAAAGAAGTAAAATATTGTAAAAGATGGAGCAAAGCAAAGCAGGGCATCGTGGCCAATTTGAGAAGGGCATGGGTACAGAGGAACGGCCTGAGCCCAGGACGGAGTCTCCAGGGGAGAGAGCTGAGCTCGACCCCGCCCTGCCCCTAGTTACGAGCTCACAGACCAGTTTCCAAAGGAGGCCCCTCAACTGGCCTGGAGTCCAGACCAAACAGGCTCAAGTCTAATACTGGCCCTCCCACAACCCAGAGGCTGGGGTCGGGGTCGTGGGAACAGAAGGACAAAAAAGGAATAAAAGGAGAGTCTTGCTCATTTCCCTCGTAGAAAAATCCATATTTGGTTCTAAAACAAGGACAAAATGCTGCTGTACTAATTTCCATAAAGATGGTGAAAACGCTGGTTCTCACAGAGCTGAGACTACATCATATCAGAGTCTGCCTATCATATCATCACGCCTATTTGCATCTTTGAGGAAAGAAAGCAAAAAAAATGTCGAGTCAGACAGAAAGTGACTCCAGGCAACTCTACAGCGCCCAAAACCACGAGTCGGCCAACCTCAACCGGGAAATGGTTTCCACGGTCAATCCAGGTGGGAGTCCGTGCTGGGGGCTTTTATGTCATAAACAACGTGGCCCTTTTCTCCCTGGTTTTTAAGCAGCAGCAGCCTCGGAGCCCCTGTCGGTTTCTTTTCCCTTGACGGTTTCTTTCTCCCCAGGCCGTGGGACATGCCCCACCCCCCGGCACTTAATTTCCTCCATTTGCTGGAGGAACAGCAACGGCCTAAAGGAGTGAGCAAGGCCACCACGCCCACGGAGAGGACACAGAAGCCCAGCACAGCCCCTCAGCCCTGGTGACTTCTGGGGAAAAGGGGTCACGAAGACCCCGGTCCGGCCAGACTCCGCTTCTGGGCCCACACGCGCCTGTGGTTTGATTCCTCTGATGTGCAAACTCCGTTTCCCACCAGAGTCCCCACGTCCCGCAGCGACACAAGGGTGTGGACGGAGGGGACCGCTGAGCAGCAGACAGGAAGCCCCCATCTCATGTAACTGGAAGGCAATCATCAGCTCTTCAGCTCACTGTCCTTAGCGCTCTCAGAAAGCCCCCCGGACCCCACCCCGGCACTCCCCAGCCAAGCGTGCAAATCTAACTACGCAGCCTAAGGAGAGCCGCTTTCAAAGCAGAGTCTCCTTTCTAAACCCTAAAACCCACGCCTGCTTACTGCAGGGCCGTCAGTGGGTGAAACTGGCAAGCAAGCACTTGCTCACTTGGCCCGAGCTGGGTCCTCCGCGTGCGGGGGGTACTGGGGAAGGCGACAGGGACTGAGGAGACCTCACGCGGAGGAAGGTCCTCCGTGCGGGCTGGGGGGAACCCACACCTGGGCCAGAACACGCCCTCCACGAGGGGCTTCCGCTCAGACCCCTGTGTCCCGTTCAGCAGTTGAGCGGATGCAGCTCTCTGTGGGCTGAGCATGAAGCCTGGACCACCTCGTTGTTTTTCCAGACCCGATGAACACCAGCAGCTAAAGACAGCGTGGTAACACAACACTTCCATCGCAGGGCCTTGTGTGTGCATGTGTGTTTTAAGGAAACTAAATTAAACACGAAGCAGAATCACAGAACAGGAAGAGGAGATGCCAGCCTTGGATGAGCACACAGGCCCGATCGGTGAGCTGGCGAGAGGCCTGAACTAATTACACGGGGCTTCTGTCTCCGCCTCCCCCGCCCCTGAAACACGTGGGCAGGTGAGGAGGACTCTCGGGCAGGATCAGAGAGGACGAGGAACTGTCAGCGCCTGTCAGAGGCCCCTCGCCCCGACGGCCCCCGGAGCTGTTCTCAGTTGGTTTCATCATTATCGAGACAACTGGAGCCTACAGCGACTTAAGCTAAATATAAAGACATTATTATATCTGATCTCAACACAACAGGTATTTGGAAGTGGAAAATGTGAGAGGCTTAAGAAGTAAGTGATGGGCGTGGTATCCTGATGGGCGTGGTATCCATCATCTCAGCTTCCTGGAGAAACAACCCCCGTTTCTGCAGCAGGGCTCGGGTCCCCCATTACATCACGTGAAGAAACGGCACTCGAGCTCGGGAATGGGAGAGCCTCCAGCTGGAAATCAGGGTCACATCCGAGCGGGGGTGCCCTGCGCAGGGCTGAGCCAAAGGGCTGCCACATGGCAGCCACTGGTCCTATTTACCCAGGTCGCTTGACAGGAAGCCCAGCACTGTCCCCCGAAGGACTCACCAGAGTCCTCCTCATTCCAACTGCATTGAGGTAAGCTCTTGGGACAGTTGACGTTACTCTCAAGACCATGAATGGACAGACTAACCGTGCACTGCCTCTCAAAGCCCATGTTTCACGTGGATGACGGTTCCCTCGGAAGAGAGCAAGGTGCACGGTGACAACCCAGGTCCCTCAGCGGAAAGTAGCCCAGCTGCTTGGAAGACTGCTGCTCTTGGAGGAGATCGCAAAGCAGATGGAAGACAGGCTTTCTGATGGCTGTTGCTCAGAGTTCAAAGAAAGCGTATATTCCAGAAAGCAAATTACTCATCAGTTGGATTCACTGGATTTCAGTCCAAATCAAAATAATAAAGTCCGAGAAACTAAGCGGTCAAGGGTTCACCGGACTTAGAAATTTTTCTGGCAACATACTCACCCCTTTGAAAGGCAATTCTCTCTCTAAATGTATCCAACTTTTTTTTTTTTTAACATATATCCACATTCTTTCTCATATTCTTTTCCATTATAATGAGCTGACTCATTGGAAAAGACCTGGTTTCTGGGAAAGACTGACGGCAAGAGAAGGGAGCAAAGCAACAGAGGATGAGATGGTTGGATGGCATCAACTCGATGGGAGTGAGTCTGAGCAAACTCTGGCAGATACTGGAGGACAGGGAGGCCTGGCGTGCTGCAGTCCGTGGGGTCGCAAAGAGTCAGACACGACTGAGCGACTGAACAATACATTCTTTTTCATATTCTTTTCCATTATAGTCTGAAATGGCAACCCACTCCAGTATTCCTACCTGGAGAATCTCATGGACAGGGGAGCCTAGTGGGCTACAGTCCGTGGGCTCACGAAGAGTCAGACAGGACTGAGCAACCGAGCGTGAGCACACACAGTGGTCTGCCCTGAGATGTTGAATGCAGTTCCCTGGGCTGTGCAGGAGCGCCTTGCCGTTTATCCATCCTGTAGATAATAGCTTGCTGCTGCTTCCAACACATTTTAAGCCCTCAGCCCAGTCTCCAGTATGACCACTCTAGTGATCTGAGACGTAGCAGAGACGAGGCCCGCTGGGCCCCAGCAACGAAGACAGAAAGCTTTAAGTTCAGGACAGCTGGGAACCGTCTTCTTGGGTGTGCCCAGCCACAGGGTGTTTGTTGGGGGGTGGGGTGCAGGCTTGCCTGCCTCCAGGGCTTCAACTCTCAGCACCCCCCGCCCCCAAGCCTGGCAGAGGTGCTCAGAGTTCAGAGTGGCACCCTCCCCCCGCCACCCACCGCCCAGAGCCACCAGTCTCCGTAGGGGTCAAGGCATCAGAATTGCTGATTTTTCCAAAAATCTTCTCAAGGCAGCAGCAACCGCAGCAGTTTTCCTGCAAAGCAAACAAAATATGACTCTTGTTAATTCAGCAAGGCTTTTAAAATTGTAATTAGTTGGTTGTGCCCCTTAGGAAAACCACAGATGACTTTTATAATGTATGTGTGTCTGTGAGAAAAAAAGGAACCCCTTGAAGGATCCCAGTGCTTACCAGAGCTGGGTGGGTTGTGTGTGTGTGTGTTTTCGGTTTATGCAAGATATTTTGGTACTTGTGCAGGATTGAAGGACAAGGCCCCTTTGTTTCACCTGAAGCGCAGCCAGCTCCGAGCTGCTGCCACCATGTGCCCGCCAGCTCCGTTGGCATCAGAGCGCGGCCAGGGACGCGCGTGGGACTCTCTCCATCTGTCTCAGCCACGTATGACCCACGTCCTCCCTGTAGACCCTAGGGCTTGGCCCCGGCGAGCGTCTCCCAGGCTGGCCACGGAGCAGCAGGAAGGAGAAATGAAACGCCACCTGGTTTGTTTTTAGAGCGCTTCCTCAACCCATCAAAAAACCTCTGACAAATTGCAGGAGATTTCTGTCCTCAATTTGCGTTGCGGGTTATGCCTTATTCATAAGGCTCTTTTTCCACAGGAATCATCTCCAACCACCAGATTTTAAAAATCAATATTATCTCAAAATTGGTTTTACTCATGTTGTGTCTTGCCAAAGCTCCCAGCTCCTCCTGGCAGGAGAGATTGTGAAGCAGGACATACTGCTTTTAGCACAGCATCCTTCTCAAGGAAGGCTGCCCCAGCGTTAATTTCTTAAGCTTACATTTTAGTTTGAGAAAGAAAAAAAAAAAAGTGAGAAAGCAAACCAGGAAGCACCTGCATTGCATAGACAGGCAGTGGGACCGAGGAGGGGTTCTGTGGCTCCCGGAGGGGTGGGGGGACCCAGGAAGGGAAGGCGGCCAGCCTGAGTGGCCGTCACAGAGTGGACCAGGCCGGGTTTGGAGTGGTCTCACTGAGCATCTGCAACAAAGATGCTGCGTTGCCAGGGCGACTGGCTCAAAGCGCTCCGTCGTTTGGGAAGGTCATGTACACACTGCTACATTTAAAATAGATAACCAAGAGGGACCTGCGGCACAACAGGGGACTCTGCTCGGTGCTAAGTGCCAGCCTGGGTGGGAGGGGAGCTTGGGGAGAACGGCTGCACGCACACCTACACACATCGCTGAGTCCCTTGACTGCCTACCTGAAACCACCACAACACTTCCAATACAAACTAAAAAGGTTGAAGTTTCGGGGAGGGAAACCCACAACCCTTTGTCCTTGTCCTTCGGGCTGCCACCACCTTCCGTTGCCTTGGGTTCAAGAGCAAACCTCCTTGAACCGTCGCCCACTGCCTTTTTGCCTCATCCTTCCCACCAGCCCCTGGCGCCAGGCCTCCTGCCTGGGCACCTCCTGGCACCCAGTGACCTCGCTCCCACCAGCTCCCAGAGCCTGCCCAGGGCTTCTGGTGGGAAGATGGTTTGCGGCAAACCCTCAGGGTTTGTGGTCGCTGGGGATGGAGCTCCCTCTGGGCGGGACTGGGAGAGAGAAGGACCGCCGGGGCATGCTGCCCACAGACCTCGGGCTCACGGCTCCCAGCGAAGCCGGGATGCCCACTTCAGGGGGCTCAGATGGCCCTCCTTCTCCACCATGGCACCAGACGTGAGGCTACCCCCTGCTGTTCCCAACACCAACTCCCCGCTAGTCTGGACAAACAAGAATGGTCTTTGTATGTAGAAAGCAAAAGCTTTCCCGATGACGTCACATCAATCTCTAAACAAGCGATAGGGTCCCCAGTAAGGGAACCTCGTGCCAAAGCCAGGGTGTTCGCTGACGCTGGTTCGTGACTTGTATGACGATTTGCTCATTTATTTCTACCCCATCTTATTCCTCAACAGATTCGAGGCAGCTTGCAAGAGCATACACAGGCAACAGACCAAGAAAACCTCGGGGCCAGAGTAGATACAAATCACGGTGAGAGTTCGGACGGGCAGGCAGCAGAATGCCGCCTCACGAGGCTCGAGTCCAGCAGGGCCGCTGAAGCCGAGCTGCCCGGCCGGCCGTGGACTCACAGCCCAGACAACAGGGCGGCTGGCCGGGGCTGAGTGTCCCCCGCACCGGGCGGGGGTGCTGGGGCTTCTCGAAGCCCTCTGGGGTAGTGCACTGCCCTTGGCCTCTCCTTTGGGCCATGTGTGTGTGCGCGCGCGCGTGTGTGCACGTGTGTGCGCATGTGTGCGTATGCGCGCGCACACGTGTGTGTACGTGTATGCGTGTGTCTGTGTATGCATGCGTGTGTGTGTGCGCGTGCACGTGTGTGTGTGCGCGCGTGCGCTCAGTCTCTCAGTCGTGACTGATTCTCTGCGATCCTATGGGCTGTAACCCACCAGGCTCCTCTGTCAATGGGAGTCTCCAGGCAAGAATACTGGAGTGAGTTGCCCTGCCCTCCTCCAGGGGATCTTCCTGAGCCAGGGATCAAACCCATGTCTCTGATGTCTCTTGCACTGGCAGACGGGTTCTTTACCACTGGCGCCCCTGGGAAGCCGCCTTTAGGCCATAAACTGGACCATTTATTGTGTAACAGCACACGCTCATGTGTAACACTCCTTCTCTGAATAATTCTGACAAAGTCCTAAGCAACGCAGAGGCTTTGTATGAAGAGGCAGGTCCTTGGGGTCCAAGAGGGGGTCTGGGCCTGGCAACAGCTTGGGAGGAGGAGAAGAGTGAGCAGACTCCCCAGGGGGTCACCGTGCCCCGGGGGTGCCCCCGGGGGCAGGTCCTCAGACTCCTCGACTCTGCAGACAGCGCTCCTCCCCCGCTACTTCTACTATGTACAAATGTTGCAAGGACTCCCAGGAGCCTTCCTGAGTACCTACTGTGTGCCAAGCCCTGGTCTCCAGCTTTGCTTGGATGGTCTCAGTGGAGCCACTCAACAAATATGGGAAATGAGACTGTCCCCAGCCCACAAATCACAAGACGGAGGGTCCTCTGCTAGGGAACAGCAGAGCAGACCCAAACACAGCTTCCCAGCCTCGGGGCCCCCCTGGAGGAAACGTGACCCGCTGCACGCGCAGTCAGCCAGCCACACTCTCTCCGCCCTCTCTCTAGGCTCAGAGGCCCCTTCAGACCAACCTTTCAAGAGGGTGCTTTCCATGCCCTATTTGGTCGCCAGGTCCTGGGGATCAGAGCAGCAATTCTTCCTTTTCTAGGAAAACCAAAAAGACATTTCGAGAAGGGTCAGAACTGACGCAGTCTAACAATACCCGAAGAGGCAGGGGTTCCTGCAGAGACGTCCCTGGACCCTGAGTGGCTCACGGCTGCAGAATCTGGCTCAAGGGCATCCCCACTCCCCCCCCCCAACATCCCTGTCATCACCGCTCTTCCCCTTGGAGTTACGGACAGAGAGACTCGCACCCCGTGACCCTTAGTAGTGACACAGGTGTGTTTAGTCAAGACTCAGGTGGATGAAGCACAAGAGTCAAGACAGCCTGACCACAAGGATGAGCCAGACACAGACATGGCTGCCTGCAGACGTTCTCAAGCCAGCAGACGAGCGCTAAGGGCCCCAGGAGAAGCTCCAGAGGACAGAGGAAGCCCCTCTGGTTGGCGCTGAGGAGACCGTCCTGGAGAAGGGGCACTGGGAGTGGGCCTCGGACACTGCCCAGGACTTGGGCCGACCTGGGCACAGGCCTGGGGCCCCAACACTGGCACGCATGGGCCTGAACTGCTGGGCATTGGGGTTCAGGGTGCAAGGAGGGAAAGACTGGGAGGTTCTTTCATCAGGGGATAATATGGTCAGAGCTATAATTAAGGAAGGGATGATTTGGTAACAGGGAAGAGCGGGCACACGCAGACTCCGAGCATGCCCACTGTCATTAGCTCAGTACACAGGAAGCAGAGGATGAGGCCGGCGCCCAGGAGACAGGGAGGAGAGCTGGATGGTCATAAGCCTTGGGAGGAGAGTATCGGTCTCACCTGCTCAGCTTTCCCGCCCCCAGCCCCAAAGTGGTGACTGTGTCTGCACAGGTGCTGGCCAAGGGCTCAGGGGTTTGCCCTCTGGGAGGCCCTGCTGCAGCCCAGGCTGTGTCTGACCCAGTGGGCCCTGTGAGCCCAGCTCAGGAGGTGGAGACCATGGGCCTTGGTGTCTAAGAAGGAGAATCCTTCTAAGTTCACGGATCACGGGCATGCTCGGTGGTTGGGAAACAGGAAGTGCTTTTAAGCACGAAACAATGAAGAGAGACAAATAAAAGTTTATTACGAAAACTTTGAAATATCAGAATTTAGATTTAAATAGTTTGAGTAAGAGTTGAATTTTCAACGTGAAGTTGAATGCTGGTTCTACAGGACATGATTCTCCCAGGAGTAAATCGCCTAGAAAAAATTATTCTCAGTACTTCACCAAAAAATAAAATATATTAAGCTTGAGTGTTGTCTTCCAGTAACAGGAAAGATGTCAGACCAGGGGGGTCCTGGAGATGCCACAGGCCCCCGTGGCCCAGCAGCCTGCCTCCAGTCGGATGGCGGAGTGGGAGCCTCGCGTGACTCCCGGGTGGGATCCTGGGTGGGTCGATAGCCCTGTCCTCAGCGGCCCATTCACATAAAGGGAATGGACGATGGCATGTCTGAATCAGAGCATCGACCCGAGGACCAGATGAGTCCATTTTCCTGAAGCTGTCAGAACAGTGCGTGGCACAGTGCTATTCAATTTTAACTTTCATGGTAACTAACTGGATTTATACAATGGAGTTTTTTTTTGTTTAATCCTCACCATCCCTGAAATATCCGTTCACCTTAGGTACCAGCAGTCGGATAAAATAACAAAAAGGTGATTTTTGTTGTTGTTATATGGTCTAAAAAATATTTTTAAACACTTCTACACTGTATAATGTCATTAATTATCTGTTGTGGTTTCCATATTGTCCACCACGTCAAAGTGTATTTGGACACCAATAAGCTTGGATAAAAATACATGGGTGGAAAATTGGCCCAGAATAGGTTGGTAACCCTAATAAGCAGTTTATGCCGTCTGGGTGAGGTACCTACCAGGGAATCAGCCTATTTTTACTTGACATCAGTACCAATTATCAAGGAAAGGTATATTCAGACACAAATAAAACTTACAACTGATGCCGAATTTAGAAGCAATTTCAATAAAAACTGGATGTGGAAAAAATGAGTACCGGGGGCACAGTCATCCCAGGGTTTGGTCAGTGGAAAAGCTCCGCTCCAAACCCCAGAGGAGCCGAGATGGAGGGGAGGGGGTTGTTCGAGGCCGACCAGCCGCCCCCACGGCGAGTGACGGCAGGGCCTGCCCACCGCCTCCCTGGGCTCGCGCCCCACTGACCACGCTACATATTCAGGAAGGCTGCTGAGATGTGACCCGTCTGCCTCTGAGCTGTTTATATAACCCCGGCGATCTGGATGTGGACGTCGGCAGGAGCCGATGGTAATCACTCAGGTGACAGGTGGCCTCAGCCTAGACGACCATCGTGACGGTGGGGACTGTACAGATTCCAGGAATAATCAGTGCAGACGTGGGAGGAAAATTACAGATGAGCTGAGGGGACTGGGGGAGGGGAGGGGGCACAGAGAGGTGTCGGGGTCTGGGAGGGTGGTGAGGATGGTGGGAGGTGGCGCAGAGACAATCCAAGCAGGGATGGCCAGCTCACAAGGAGTATTCGGCCCCAAAGCTTGGGAAAGACACCTGTGCTGGAGGTGCCGACGAGGGAAGTGAGATGCAAGCGCTGCAGGGTGGTGAGAGGCGGTCGGGAGTTTGCCTAAGAAGTGACCACACGGGGCGGCCTGGTGGCTCTCAAGGTACACCCTACCATTCAGTCTCCTTCACACGCACTTACATTAATCTCTTGTCCAAGCTGAATATTACCTTTTTTTTTTTTTTTGGTGCTTGGAGCACAGTAAACCAGGCAAGCAGGGAAGTTAGAATTCTGAGTTCTAAGTAGGAGATATACCTTGAACGTACATTAACATGTATCCTCCGAAACTTTATGTACACCTGTGCCCGAGGCTAAACTCCGAAACTTTATGTACACTTAGCCCGTGTGGGTGCAGTTACGGTGACGATACGATTCACTTTGTAATGGATACAGTAATTAAACAATAAACCTAATACGTATTTCTGCTGAAAATAATTCTCTAGTGTAGTTAGCATCATTAAAAAGCACAAATTGCTCAATAAAAGCATTTTAAGCAAATTAGCGCTAGCACAAGATTAGAAGGCTGTGAGAGACTAATTGGAGCTTCACTCGAGGCTAAGGTGTCGCCAGCATCTGATCGTCAGAAGGTTGAAGCCGACTAGAAAGAAGAGGGAAAACAGCAGCCGTGGTTACCTGCGTGCTGAGCCTGGAGTGGAGCTTGTGATCCGACAGCCAAGGGTGCTTGAGAGCCTCACTAGCACTGATTCTCCAGCTAAAGGGAAAGGCAGGGGTTATTAGGGACCCAGCGGAGACCAGATGGCCTTATGTCAAGTTGCCAGGCAATTCTGTCTTCCATGGAATTAGTATCAGGGATAGGTTACCATCCAATCCCATCAGGGTAACACTATTGATAAGACAAGCAAGACAAACAATTCTGAAATCTTGTTGCTACCCGAACATCTTCCTTCAAATAGAAATAACCATTCTTGATGAGATGTCTGAGCTTCATAAATTGAACTTCTATCTTCCGGACCCAGGGATTGAACCTGTGTCTCCTGCTTAGCAGGCAGGCTCTTTACCACTGAGTCACCAGGGAAGCCTGATCTTCAATAAATGTTCACCACATTGTATTTAAGCCTCTTTTAAAAACTGCTCTTTTGAACTGCGGTTTTGGAGAAGACTCTTGAGAGTCCCTTGGACTGCAAGGAGCTCCAACCAACCCATCCTAGAGGAGATCAGTCCTGAATATTCACTGGAAGGACTGATGCACCTGATGGGAAGAGCTGACTCACTGGAAAAGACCCTGATGCTGGAAAGACTGAAGGCGGAAGGAGAAGGGGACGACAGAGGATGAGATGGCTGGATGGCATCAGCGACTCGATGGATGTGAGCTTGAGTAAGCTCTGGGAGTTGGTGATAGAAGGGAAGCCTGGCGTGCGGCAGTCCACGGGGTCGCAAAGAACCAGACACGACTGAGCAACTGAACTGAACTGAACTAAAACCTGCTCGTCTCTTTTATTAGATCACAAGTTACCTAAAGCCAGGAACTGGGCTTTATACATTTGCCCTCAAAGCCCCAGATACAATTCCTGGCGGATCAGGGACAGTGAAGTGCAGGGGAAGGAGCATCTGAGGTCAGCCCCGGACCCCACGCCTGTCTATTGGTTCACGGCCGTGGTTATATAACTTAAAAGCTATAAAACAATAAAGCAAGTATTGTTGGCCATGAACATCTTAATGCCATCTGTCATTATATGTTTTATTATTTTTCTAATATCTCTCATTATTTTTCCATTTTGGAGGTTTCTTGTTTTCTATTTTTTGTCTATTTAAAACTTTTTTTTAAATTATTTTTATTTATTTATTTTTAATTTGGTTTCTCTTTTCTTTGTATTTTTCTTTTATGTTTTTGGGAGTTGGCTTTTTAAAAATTTTTGTTATTTAGTTTTATCTTTTGTCATGATATATTTTAGACAGAATCATCTGAAAAGTATGTTTGACTGGCTCATCACAGTCCTCCACCCCCTCCATGATCCTAAAACATGAGCCCCTGTATTTCAGTATCACTGAATTCTGAATTATTAGCAAGACAGAAAGCAGGCCATTCATATGTAACAGTCATATGCACGGCCTTGTGTGGATTCTTGGTTGTCACTTAACCGGCCATGTGATCTCGGAGTGTTATCAAAGAACATGATGGATAACGCCCTCCTCCCACGGAGCTGGGAAGGGGGTAAAGAGAACACGTCTGCAGAGCAGCGGGCGGGCCTGGCCCACAGCAGGCTCTCCCGTGAAACAACGTTCAGCAGCGTGGAGCCCCCTGGCCCCACTCAAGCCCTGTGATCACAGCAGTTGCAGACCTCAGGAGACGGGTGGAGGGCATCAGAGTCACCCTGTCTACACCTCTGCAGGTGCATCAGAGAGCCCGCCGCGGGGGCTGGTGGCTACTTCCCTGACTGCGGTCCCCTCAGCCCCGGGGCCCCGCCTCTCTGTTCGCCCTGCCTCCTCCTGAGCCCAGAGGGGACGTGGTCACCTCTTCTCCTTAATGAGAAGCTTGGAGATGAATTCCCGGGCCTCCTCCGAGACGTCCTGGAACTCTTGGTCCTCCAGGTCCCACCTGCAGGCCAGGATGTTGTTCAGGGTTTCGGCATCGTCGTCACCCAGGAAGGGGGACAAGCCGCTGAGTCTGTAAGACACGGCGTCCAGGGTGAGAAGTCTTTAAACACCCTCAGACTCTGTAGAGACAGGTGCCTTCTTGGTTCTGTCATTTAAAATGGAAAGAAGGCTCAGGGATAAAGAATCTGCCTGCAATTCAGGAGTTATATGGGATGTGAATTCAGTCCCTGGGTTGGGAAGATCCCCTGGAGGAGGGCACGGCACCCCACTCCAATACTCTTGCCTGGAGAAACCCATGGACAGAGGAGCCTGGTGGGCTATAGTCCACGGGATCACAAAGAGTTGGACACGAATGAGCAACTCATGAGCTTAATTTTTTGTTTATAAGCAGTGGTTGTGATGAAGGCACAGCTGCCCTCAAACACGAATCTCACAGAATAACACAAACGCCTTTTTCACGTGTTTTACCACAGAGTGCCATCACGTCCTCAGATGGCAGATGCTAGGAACGTCCCCCCCCGGACAGTGAGGCTGCTTTATCACTCAGGGGGTCAGGACACAGTTGGGGATGTTTTTTAAGTTACTTTTAGAGCATAGGATGGTGGTCTAGGAATCTGGGTGATTAGTGAAGAAGAGAGACTATTACTTTTTCTGATGATAAAAGAAAAGAATTTACTCCTTTACCTACCAGATTCAACAGAACATGGGAAGTACCTGAGTATGGGGCAGAGTTGTTTATCTTTGAAAGATCTAACTTAGGGCTTTATTCAAAATAGCAGATGGAATGTACACGGCGACTGAGAACAAGCGTCCGAGGGGCTGGGGGTCTGCTTACAGCATGTAGGCGATGACGCCCACACTCCACATGTCAGTGGGGAAGGAGACAAAATCGTAGTTCACAACTTCAGGGGCGAGGAACTCAGGTGTTCCGAAGTTCACCTTCAGCTTCTCTCTGGGTTTGTACCTGAAATTTAGGAGACAACACAGAGGAATGAAGAGGGTCAGCCGAAAATCAAAACTCGAGGAAACAGGAGGATGCAGTCTATAAGCAAAATAACTGCAGCCGCACAGCACATTTAACGTAAACAGACGTTAAAGGAAATCTTATATTAAAGAGAGACTGTCCAAAACTGGTATCGAAGCTTCCCACCAGAGAGCCTGAAGGGTCTGAAACGGTAAGGAAGCTTCTCACTAGAGATCCTTAATGATCTGAAATGGTTGTGAGAAAAGCCACTCGGAATAATTAGAACACCTGAATTATGAAATATGACCGAAGGAGCTGTGATAACAGACTGTGCCCTGTCAACAGCTCAAACAAGCCTAGTTTAATGAATAGAGAAGACGCAGCCATTCACGACCGGCCAATACTCTCATTCACGCACCGAGGTCCGTGTAAACTCTGTTCCCTTAAGGAGCTCACCTCTGCCTGAACCCTTGGCAATCCTGCTCACACAATTACTTTTTTAAAGTAAATATTCTCTTTACAGATGGACCAAATGCAAAAGACTAAGACAAACTCTTACAAATTATGGATTAATGTCTTTAAATTTAATAACTGTGCTGTACTAGGTTTTAATATTCCATATTTTTCTTGCATGCACTGTAGAAACTCCTAAACGTTCAAATTCTGAAGCCAGCAAAGTAAAGCTGAAACATAATTTTGGTTAATTCTAAACAGGGATACAAAACCAAGGGGTATATCAGATTTATCTTTGCAAAGAAAGATCACCCATCGTGTTCTCTAACCCAGTTCATACACCTATGTCCAAATTGACATACCTTCTGGCCAATCCAAAGTCAATAATTTTTATTTGTTTAGTGTCTCGATTCACACACAGGATGTTCTCAGGCTGCCAGGAGAAAGAGACACATTAGCAATGAAAACAACCATCCTTCACTCAAATTGTCCTTGAACCACAACTAAAAATACAACGATGCTCAGGAAAAACATATCAGGCCTTTCACTTTGGGGCGGGCTTGTCTGTGTGGGTATTTTCTCCTTTAATTATGTGGTGGATGAGGCTGTGGGCCCCTGCCAAGCTTGCGTGGCCCTGCCTTCCCTCCCCCACCAGCTCTGCCGTTGACGACCATGCCTGAGTTCAGGCCAAGGCCTCCTGCCTCAGGACTTTCCAAATGGCCTGGTGGAGGCCGTCTCAGACTTGACATCCGCCCCCCTAAAATTATTAAGCATGAATTTCCCCTTCTTGGAGGACTATTTTTCCCGAGGATTTATGAGTTCCAGGAGAAATGGCCTGCTTCATCCGACCGGCCACACTGAGCACGCACCCGCATGTGAGCAGCCCTGACCCCCAGGCTTTCCCTTTCCCTGCGCCCGTCTATGGGAAAGCCATCTGCAAGGGGAGGACTCCTCCACCCCATTCATTCTTTATTCTCGGCGATTCCAGAGAGTTGCTGAGTTTGGTCTCCGTGCCTAAAAGCCTTGACTAAGCGTTCCTGTGGAGCTTGCCTCTGGAAAGGCTTGGCCCTGCCCATGGGACGGTCTTGGGGTGCAGAGGAGAGAGGTGGATAGCAGTGCACCCCGGTATTTATAGAGCATCTGACAAGTGCACCCACCCACGTCAGGACAGGAGGCCTGAGGGACGGGAAACACGGGGGATCCGAGTCAAGGTCAAGGTCATCCTTAAAAGAGAAATAAAGGATTCAAAGAACCGCCTGAACTCTCAAGCTCTAACTCATCCCAAATCTTCCCTAAGCACTAGGAGGGGGCATTAGCCGAGGTGCCAAGTCCCCAGGATTCCACATCCCACCCTTCACGTGGGGTCATGGCCGCCCCTACCCTGTCTGTCCAGGCGGAGGAGAGGGTAGAGTGAGGTCAGAAACACAGCAACACTTTATGAGATGAGCTAGCACCAGCTTGGTGGTGGCGGTCTAGTCACTAAGTCGTGTCCAACTCCGCTTGCCCGTGGACTGTAGGTGGCCGGTCTCCTCTGTCCCAGGCAGCAGAACTGGAGTGGGTTTTGCCATTTCCTGCTCTAACAGCGTCTGCTTGTCAACGTTCAAGTGTCCATTTGGTTGGGCATAATGTCATTGGAAGCTTTTTTTCTAAAATATCTCTAAAACAGATGTATCTAGGCAAAGGCAATTTATAGAGAAGTGGTGCTACACAGGAAGACTCGGCCTCGTGCTTACATAACTGATTGATTACGTATCAAGCTGTCCAATTGCCAGAAAGCACCATGACACAAAAGGATTGTTTGCAGAATGAAAAAAAAAAAAAGAAAAGAAAAGCTCTGCGGCCACTTCAGAAAGTTAATTTTTTTCTAATTATAAAATTAAAGCATATTCATTGAGATTTACAAAACACAAAAAAGGCAGGAAGGAGACCATTTTAAGTCACCTATAATCTCCCCTACAGAGAGACAAGCCTTTGGTACTTTTGGCCCCTCTGCTTCCAAGGAGCTTTCTGAAAGGGCGCCTGGTCCTTAATGACCCATCCAGCTGTCGCCTTTATTGCATTTTTACATACGAGCCGCAACTAAAACTGCCTGTTGCAAGTCCTCAATCAACATTATGAAGCCACATATGGAGCTGTTTGACTTAGGACGGCTCAGGTCCCCGCTTCAGCTGCCAATCAAATCCCTTTCGGGATATTCGGAGAGTATCTACACTCAGTGGAAATGCTCCGTGAACGTGCATTATCGAAGCGGCTCGTAGCCCTGGGCTCGGCTAATGACTTTAACCTTTGCCTCTGTCGTCCTATCGACCACTTCCTCCTGCTCTGTGGATGGGAGAGGCAAGCATGTAAATGAGGACGGTGAGAGGAGCCAGTTACAGGAACGGAGGCCCATGGAAACCTAGTCAAGGAAGCCGAACTGACTTCGCTCTGCGGCCCCTGATGCCCTGCAGTAGATGGTGTGTTCCACAGAATGTATATTTTATCTCAGTGTCCCACTGTGCAAGCAGGGAAATGAGGAAACGGCTGAGCCACACAAGAAGGTGCCTTGAGGACATGAGAGCTGCTCGGAGCTGCTGGGCCCGTATTTCACTGGTCGTAACTACGCACGGTCCGATTACGGGGACTTCCTAACGGGAGAGAGCGCGAGAGGGAAAGGCCGTAAAATAAGAGAAAGAGGGTGGGCTCCCCACTGTTTAGGACAGGTTCGCACCGCCCAGCTCCACCCACCACGCTTCTGCCCCTCAGCCTCTCAGCGCCTCCCCCCGGGGGCCCTGGGTCCCATTCTGCCATAGCATCCTCCTCCCGGCTCTAGAATGCTCGTAGAAAAATAATCCCTAAAGTCCAGAGTCTCCTGGAGGGTTTTAGAGGGCTGCTGGGGATTCTGGAGAGCTGGGAAGTTTGACCACAACCAGGGAACTCTGAGTCAGCTAAAATTCCTCCCACCTACTCAGACTGATGATGACAGGAGGCAACCAGGATGGTGGTGACGAGGCCGGTGCGATCGTAGAAACCACCTCCCTGTGAGCTCCTTTAACAGAAGCAACTTCCAACAAGACTCTGAACAGCAGTCCCTAAGGATGGAGACAGGCGCATTCCAGGGAGTGACAGAAACTGAGAATAGGGAGATGAGGCTGAGTGCGGAGTTGTCGGATTCCCGAATACATGCCCAGCGACAGGCCTGTCTCCCACGCGGGCGTCCAGTACGCGGCGGGGCCCACGGACCCACCCGGGGGGAAGGCTCGCAGCCCCCGGGCAAGAGCGCCCCTACCTTCAGGTCCAAGTGGAGGATGTACATCTGGTGCATGTGTCTTATCCCCTCGCATATCTGCCTGACGAGCAGGATGGTGTCGAGCTCCGTCAGGCTGCGGTTGTCGTCAATGATGCGGTCGAAGAGCTCCCCTCCGCCCACGCTGCGGGGGAGGGGCGAGCCCCGCGTCAGCGCCCCGGCCGAGCACCTGCTCCGCGTCTGCGCGCCGCTGCCCCGCCCACCAGCCGTGTCTGCAGCCGTGTCTCTCTACCTTCTCCAAAAGATGCCTCTGACGGTGTGGCCGTCGCTGGAGCCCCACCCCCTGCTCAGATGGAAAGTCTCAAAGCCCCTCCCTTGCAGGGGCTGCGGCTCTGGGGTGGGCCCTCCTCGGGCATCTCCTAAGGAGGACGCTAGGAAGGCAGGGGTGGAGGGAATTCCAGGCTCCTCGGGAAGGCCAGGCTGACTTAGGCGATAAAGTGCTGGCTGTTTCACTCCCCAAAATTCTTATTCCACAGCGACAAGCAAAACCCTAAGTGGGGCTGGGGGCGGGGAGCTGCGGTGAGTCACAAACGCGGACTAAGTGCTGGCTAGAATGACTCACCTTCTAACTAAACACTCAAGCTTTTATCAAGGTGATTTTATTTTACTTTATATAATATTTTAAAAGATTTTTTTTGATGTGGACCATTTTTAAAGTCTTTAATGAATTATGTTTTATGTTTGGGTTTTTTTTAGCCAGGAAGCATGTGGGACTGTAGCTGCCAGACCAGGGATCGAACCCACAGCCCTTAGGTGGTGAGGTGGAGTCTCACCCGCTGGGCCACGAGGGAAGGCCCCAGAAAGGCGACGTTAAACGGAAGCCTCTTAGCTCTGCTTCTAAGAGTCTGACATGAGTTTTGTTTTTGCCATCAGGTCAAAAGCAGGACACAGTTCAAGGCTCACCCCTCCAGGGTACCCAGAGCAACAGTTAAGCCGGGGCCTCGACAGCACAGCTCGTACGAAGCTAAACCTGTGTGGTCGTCCTGCTGCTTAGCAACAGAATCTCACGTGGAGACCCTTTCCTGAGTAATTTCCTTCCCGCGGCGGGTGCAGTTCTGACACCTGCAGGTCAGCATCCCGGGGTCCAGCAGGGCCCAGCTGGAGGCAGGAGAGGGTGGCATGCTGGGGATGTACACACAGGATGGGGGTGGGGTACGTACTACTCCATGACCAGGATGATGTCATTCTTAGACTCGAAGGCGTCATAGAGCTGGATGAGGTTCACGTGGTCCAGCTGGTTCATGACACTGATCTCGTTCTTCACGTCGTCCTGGGGGAGGGAGGGCTGGTTGTAGCACTGGGCGGACGGCAGCCCGCCACGTCCGCACCACGTGGCCCTTACCTTGTCCTTCACGCCCCTGGTCTTGATGATCTTGGCCGCCAGCTTCAAGCCCGTGGCCTTCTCCTCACACTTGTGAACTTGGCCAAAGCGCCCGCTGCAGAAAAAGAGGATGTGTCCTGGATGAGGCTCTGCCCCCCAGGGCCCTGCTCTGGCCGCTGCCCAGTGGGCACTTTCCGGCACCCCTCTTTCTGACTTGAGTGAGCAGGCCTGACGTGCCCCTGCTGTTGCCAAATCTCCTAGAACAGGTCAAGTTCTGATAGGAGCCACTGGCCTCAGAGTTGCCTGGGAGTGATGTCCTGGCCCTACTGAAGCAGGAAGGCTGGGGAAGACCCCAGAAGCTGCATTTTCACAACACCCCTTGGGTGGTTCTCATGCACCCTAAAATTTGAGGGTTTCTATCATAGAGAAAACAGAATCTTTCTGAATGCGTGTGAATATAACAAGCTAGGTTCTCTAAGCATAAGAATGATACAGGCTGTTGGTCGGGCAAGTCAGATTATTTTTGGAAACTGCATATAAATAAATAAGAAGTAATCACAAAATTGCACATAGACACATTTAATCAAAGCATACACGACACACTTCAGCTTGGATATCAATTTAAATGCACTTCGTAAGGCAGCTTCTTACAAACGTCACCACCTCCCCAAATACACACTCATGAGCAGTCTTCTCATTTGACTTGCTTGCTATGATTCCTGACTTAGTGAAACGGCTGGGGAGCTGGGGGGAGGTCACCCCAGCCCACCCGCCTCAGCCACACTCCCTGCACAGAAGCGGATGCGTCCTGGGCTGGGGGTGGGGTGACATTACCGTAAGCGCAGCCAAGTGTGACCTCAGTCCCACGCACTGATCCAGACGTGCTCTCTCTCTCAGAGCCCAGGAACACAGCCCCAGGCGCTTCAGATGTGGCTGCTCATTAAGAAAGGGCTTTTTCCCTTAATTAGCAATGGCCCCCAGATCGGTCTGGCCCAGCCGTGGTGCCACGTCACTGCTCAGCTTCAGCACCTCCTTCCGTCCCTCTGAAAGGCTTCACCCTGCAAGGCCTGGGGTGGGAGGTGGCCTCAAGGGTCCCTGCTGGCCCACCAGGCTGATAACCTCACGCTAGGAATAACTGACCACGGTGAGCAGCAACTCTAATCACCCCACAGGCCACAGGTGGGGAGGGAACTCCAGGAAAATGGAGGGGCCTGACGCGGCTTGGGGGCCCCGGGATCCTGGCCCCGCGGGGTTGGCCCCACCGACTCTGCAGGATAAGGGGCTGCACCTCGACTCACTCCCGACTGAGAGGAGGTCCCTGCTGACGAGGCCAGACGCCCAGCTGACTGCCCCCCTAAGCTCCTCACTGAGCCCGGGACGGGGCGACGGGCGGGTAGTCCCGCCTGCAGCCACCAGAGAAGACCCCATGCTGCCCCAGAGGCTCTGAGAGTCACCGAGAGACCTCTACCAGAAACACACACAAACCCTGGGGTTGCTCCAAAGTGGCTTCTGCAAATAACTTTCCTCCTTTACAGAAACGGTGGCTGGCTTGGCTTGCCACCCCCATCCCTCGAGACCCTGATAAGCTAAAGCTTGCCGTGAAACTAGGGGGCCCCAGGCACCGCTGCCTGCTCCAGAAGCCCCGTCCCCCTCGACCGTCCTCACAGGCAGGGAGGCCTCTCTGCCATCAGCCGGCTGAGGAGGAGAAAGTTCGGGTGCGTCCTGTGACGGAGGGCAGAGGAGCCATGGGACTGGAAAAACCAGGAGGGGCTTCGCAGAGTCAGCCGCACCCCTGACCACAGGCAGGAACGTGCATGCTAAGAGCCACACGTGCTTTCCCTGGGCTGTAAGTAAATTTCTATGTGTTGAATACATGTACAGTTTTTCTGCTTTCTGCCTCTTACTTTACATAGATTGCTGGTGGGAGTCAACACTTGAAGTCACAAGACCTCACCGGGGGTCGTGGCTAAAGTAGGAGAGGAAGGCCCCTCCTCCCTGGTGGACTCGCCTCTTCCTTCTTCAGGGAGGGCGTATGCATGGATATCCTGCCAGCAAGTCCTTCAGGAGGGCACGCCACTGACTGAAATGAATGATGGAAACTCACATGGGATCAGTGCAAATGGAAAACCAGCGATGATAAAAAAAAAAAAAAGTAACATGTGCCATGAGATAAACAGCGTTCACACACTTCTACCCTTTGCTCCTCAGCCTTCAAGCTTCTAAACCTCCTGGAGACTCACACTGTGTTCCTCTCACTCCAGACAGGACAACACGGGAAGTGAAGCAGATGAAACGCGGCGGGTAGTCACCTCATCAGCCTTTCTGGCGTCAGCAACGGTTTTCAGAAATGGTTAAAATAACTTAAAATAACTGTATATGATGTTTCTGGTTCTCCAGGTGAGACTAACAAACATTTATGAAATTCTTAAGATCCATCTCTGTTTATAGCGGCACTATTCGCAATAGCCAAGGCATGGAAGTCACCTAAGTGTCTACCAATAGATGGGGGATGAGAAATGTGTGGTATATGGATTCAGTTCAGTTCAGTTGCTCAGTTCTCTCTGACTCTTTGCGACCCTAGGGACTGCAGGACGCAAGGCCTCCCTATCCATCACCAACTCCTGGAGTTCACTCAAACTTATGTCCATTGAGTCGGTGATGCCATCCAACCATCTCATCCTCTGTTGTCCCCTTCTCCTCCTGCCTTCAATCTTTCCCAGCATCAGGGTCTTTTCCAGTGAGTCAGCTCTTAGCATCAGGTGGCCAAAAGTATTGGAGTTTCAGCTTCAACGTCAGTCCTTTCAATGAACAGTCAGGACTGATTTCCTTTAGGATGGACTGGTTGGATCTCCTTGCAAAAAGGGATTCTTAAGTCTTCTCTAACACCACAGTTCAAAAGCATTAATTCTTAGGCGTTCAGCTTTCTTTATAACCCAACTCTCACATCCATACATGACTCCTGGAAAAACCATAGCCTTAAGTAGATGGACCTTTGTTGGCAAAGTAATATTTCTGCTTTTTAATATGCTGTCTAGGTTGGTCATAACTTTTCTTCCAAGGAGCAAGTGTCTTTTAATTTCATGGCTGCAGTCACCATCTGCAATGATTTTGGAGCCCCCCAAAGATAAAGTCTGCCACTGTTTCCACTCTTTCCCCATCTATTTGCCATGAAGTGATGGGACTGGATGCCATGATCTTTGTTTTCTGAATGTTGAGCTTTAAGCCAACTTTTTCACTCTCCTCTTTCACTTTCATCAAGAGGCTCTTTAGTTCTTCTTCACTTTCTGCCATAAGGATGGTGTCATCTGCATGTCTGAGGTTATTGATATTTCTCCCAGCAATCTTGATTCCAGCTTATATATATTACTCAGTCATAAAGAGAAAGAAGTGATGCCATTTGCAGCAACACAGATAGACCCAGAGACTATCCTGCCAAGAGAGCTAAGTCAGACAGAGACAGACAAAGGCAGCACAACGCCCCTTATGTATGAGGGCCAGGCATACGAGATCCCTTACACATGAGGGCCAGACATATGGTATCCCTTACGCATGAGGGCCAGACATACGGTATCCCTTATGTACGAGGCCAGACATACGAGATCCCTTACGTACAAGGGCCAGACATACGGTGTCCCTTACGCATGAGGGCCAGACATACGAGATCCCTTACGCATGAGGGCCAGACATACGGTATCCCTTACGTACGAGGCCAGACATACGAGATCCCTTATGCATGAGGGCCAGGCATACGGTATCCCATGAGGGCCAGACATACGAGATCCCTTACGTACGAGGCCAGACATACGGTAGAAACCAACTTATTTACGGGCCAGAAGCAGACTCACACTCCTAGGAAAGGAACTTACAGTCACCGAAGGGGACGGCGGGTGGCGTGGCTCTGAATTGGGAGTTCGGGATTAACCTATAAACATCATTATATATAAAATAGATAACCAACAAGGACCTACTGTATAGCACATGGAACTCTACTCAGTATTCTATAATAACCTGTAATAGAGAAGAATCGGAAAAAAATAGATATAGATGTAATTGAACCACTTTTCTGTACACCCAAAACCAACACAACATTATAAATTAACTATACTCCAATATAAATTTAAAAATATGAAAAATCAGTGCAAAAACCAAGGAAAGTAAAAATAGAAAGATAAACCATGTGGGAATTTAAAAAGGCCTGCGTCTTTGCAAGCACGCTTTCTTCCTTGTCAAGAGGGTGCTGAAGAGGAGTGGCACTCACCCTCCCAAGATCTCAGTCCTGCTCACGGTGTAGAAGCTGTTGATGGCGGCCTGCCTGGCCTTCACGATGCGGTGGTCAAAGGGCGCGGGCGGCGCCAGGGCGTCGGCTGGGAGGCGAGAGGAGAAGGGCTGGTGAGAAGCGGCCCGCGCGCCAATGTGCTCGTTTAGAAGCAAAACGCAAGTGGCCCCCTGGGTTTCTAAAGATCCAGGGAACATCGATCTTCATTTCATATCGTGATTTGTGGATCATGAAGGTGACTCCTGACACTTTTGAGAAAGGTTGTCAGGACCTCCGTCCCCACCTTCTCCGGGACAGCTTTCAGAAACAACAAAACAATCAAAGATCTCCAAATAACGCCCAAACAGGTAATACTTCCAAGTCTGAGTCACTTACACTCAGACCCCTGACACTGTTTGACCCATTTTTTTTAAAAGCACAACTGGTATAAAGTCCACAATTTTTATTAAAGTAGAGAGGGAAAAAAATGAAAAATTTCTTCCATCATTGAAAGGTTTGATATTACTAAACATGACTTTCCAAAATATTTTGGCCTTTATTTAAGACACATTTAAAGCTTAAAGGGGCTGCCCTGGTGTCTCAGCTGGTAAAGAGTCCACCTGCAACGCAGGAGACCTGGGTTTGATCTCTGGGTTGGGAAGATCCCCTGGAGAACGGAAAGGCTGCCCACTCCAGCATTCTTGGCTGGAGAATCCCCGTGGACAGAGGAGCCTGGTGGGCTACCATCCTGGGGTCACAGTCAGACACAACTGAGCGCCTAAGCACAAAGCTCAAAGATGAATTCTTCCTGACCAGAAACAAAGCGCCCAGTAACACTGGCCAAGCGCATATTCTCCAGCTCACAGACTTCTCCCGCTTTCGACCTCCCAGCCTGAGCGTTTAACCTCCAGTCTAGAGCAGGATCTCTTCTTACACACTTTGTTGTTTAGTCACTAAGTCATGTCCAACTCTTTGTGACCCCATGGGTTATAGACTGCCAGGCCCCTCTGTCCGAAGGATTTCCTAGGCAACAATACTGCAGTAGGTTGCTATTTCGTCCTCCAGGGACCTTCCTGACCCAGGGGTCAAACTGGTCTCTCCTACATTGGCTGGAAGGTTCTTAACCACTGCGCCAGCTTGGAAGGCCCTGAAATACGTAGTTACTTACTAATATTCTTCCAGTACGCTTTTCACTTTTCCAGAGTTACTGTAAAACTTTTCTTGCCATGAACCTATTCATTTCTCCATTTATTCATTATTTAATCACTTACTGCATGCAGCTTCTTACGCGTGTCCAAAGGGTACAGAGGGAAGTGAGCCGATAATAAGTTTGCTTTTAGAAATTCGCATTTATTCAGAATGTAATCCTGAAACACTTATCTTGTGCTAGGCACTCTGCCAAGAGTTCATATTTTTTTAAGATTCAGATAATGATATTTATCTCTGGGCATCTGATCTGATGAGGACATTCTCCTCTCACACCATAAATATGCTGAAAAATGAAGAAGCTAGGAAAGATTCCTCATGGTGGCACTTGTCTCTTCACCGCCCCCCAAAACAGTGGTGGAGTTACAAACGGTATCGATATGTCATAAGGTCTCCTGCGGGACGTTAGTCTAAGTGAAATTTAGTCAGAAATGCTTGCTGGAAAAGGTTAAGATGCTTTAAAGGGCTGGAACCAAAGTCGTTTCCTACCCAGGGGGGTCTCCAGAGCTTGCTGCCTGGGGGCCTCTGCTCCAGAGGGCTCGGGGGCTCTGCCTGGCAGGGAGTCCACAGCGCGGCTGGCTTGCGGTGTGCTCTGCAGGCCCCCGGCTCCTTCACCCGCCATGTCTATCTTGCTCTTCTTGTTCTCCTCCTGGACCAAGCTCTGCTCGCCGCCTCTCCTCTTCCCGCCTCCCGAGGCCTCTGTTGGATCAGCTTTCTGCAAGACGGGTCTTGTCGCTGCCTTTCCCACGGCTCGTGACGGGGGCGTGGCTTTTACGGAGCTGACACGCCTGGAAAATAGAATCCAGCCACAGCTCTCAACGTTCCCCAGAGAAAAAACTCTCAGATGGTCACATTTCTGAGCAGGAAAGCTTCCTCGGGACGATGCTTTAGTGATGGGACAAGCTTCCAGACAGGGAGCTGGCGATGTCAGAGTTTGGGGTGAGATGGAGCTGCACGCAGCCCATCGTCCCAAGCAGCTGGAGAGAGCCCACATCCTAGAGACGCTCCCTAACGACCTCATGGCAACCCCGAGTTAGTCCCCAGACCCTTTACAACAGCTGTCATTTTATGACTCCCTAACTAATTTGATCTTCATTTTTCACTTTCTTCCTTAAAGAAGAGGGAAACCATCGCATTAAAGTGCAATTTTAAAAAAAAGCAATGGTCTCTGAATAGAACCAGCAGTGAGAGGGGCCTCTACTGGTGAAAGAATCGTCCTGATGTCCACTTTCCAGCACCTCCAGACTCTGCTAAACCCATCTCTTCAGTGATGGACTTCCTTTGTAAACATCAGTGCTTACATTTAACTCTTGAAAAATTAGACTTCTCTACAAATAGCTTCCAAAATACATTATTCAAAAAGGAAATAAGAATTATATCTTCAATGCCTAAAAAACACCATAGGTGTTCGGATCTGGTTGCTCTTTGTTTCAAGTAGATTCTTGGTTGATCACAACATAGATCATTCATTTTAACTGGCTGTGTAATTGCCTGAATTTCTATGTGAAACTTTGCAGATGAGGACGAAGCATTAAATAACCTACTTGGAACTCAGTCCTCACAATGCTTGGGAAGCAGCCAGTGTACCATCTGATCAATCTGATCATTGTTCAGTTATTGATCTCAGGAAGCAGGAAGGATGTGCTCTATATTGTTAGAAATAAGAAATTTTACCTGATGTTTAGAAAATATAAAATGTGATTGCTAGTAATCACCATATCTGTCTGTCAGTTGGAAGGAGACATAGAAAGTGCTAAACTGCCTGAAAATGTCACAGCAAGAAGAAGAAACAACGGCAAGAAAAATCCACACCACTGGGGAAGCAGCTTCTAAACCGTCATTTTGAAGAGTCCCTTCAGTTACCCTTCAGTGTGGCCTTAAATTGCAACGGCACCTAGATCTGCAGAAAACGGAGGCTGGGGATGCGAACGCCGTGAGCCCTACCTTTCGTGGGGTTGACCACCCTTTGTTCTATCAACACACTCCTCTTTACGTGAACTCCTGGCCGGCCCTGCTCTGTGTGGCATCTCGGATCCTCCGTCCTCTTCAGCTCCTCCGTCACCAGGCTCTCCCTTAGAGCGGAGCCCCTTTTCCTCCCCTTTGAACGCCAGACATTCGCTTTTATCCGCAGAGCCTCGCTCAGCCCCAGAGCTGCGAGCGTCCTGCTGGCTCAGTCTCCCTGGGCGTGAGCTGTCTCTTCCGCCCTCACTCTCTCTCGGCTCTGTGCAACTTCTGAGGGCAGAACCTCCTGGCTCATCGCCGGGTCTTTCTGTCTAAAATGTGGCGGAACTTCTCTGAGCTAGAGACGCAGGGGTCTTCTCAGCCTGCTTCTCGTCGAGCTTGTTAATCGTTTCTTCCTCAGAGGAGGGCAGGTTCTTCTGGGAAGATCTCTCTAAAAGCCACCATAGGACACAAAGTATTTTAATGACGGGCGCACGTGACCGGTGTCATTCTGGCCTCACAGAATGGCACCTCTACTCAGGCTTCTCTTTATCGGCAGACACGAACTTTGGGAAGCAAAGTAGGAGAGCATGAGGCCAATGGACTGAGGGCCGGGCCCTGAAAGATTCTCTGGTCTGCAGCTAGGAGGACTCAAAGCCAATCAGATAAAGGTATTCAAGCAGCACCTGACCCAACACAGGCCTTCACGAAAGTGTAACTTCCTCTGGATGAGAACAACGGCAGGCCTCGTGTGACCGCGCTCTCTTCATTCATTGACATCTAATCCCACGGAAAGGTTACCTGCGGGGGCCGCTGTCCTTTCACCCGTGGCAGCTGCTGTCTCCTGCAGGCCAGGGAGTGACCACGCTTGCTCCTTCGCCTGTGGGGACACGACGCAGTAATCAGCAATGTGAATCACACATCACGGCAGGCTCTGCTGACCACAGGACTCCTGACGCTTGGGGCTGAGAAGTTTCTATCGTGGGGAACGTCTCTAGACTTACAGGACGTTTGGCAACATCTCTGGCATCTGCCCACCAGATGTCCACAGAACCCCCAGGTGAAATATCCAAAAACGATGCCTCCAGAAATTGCTAAATGTCTGGTAGACAAACACCCCAGATTGAGAACCACTACATTACACAATTCAAACAGACAAAAATACCAAAAATAAATAGTAATTTAGAGGGCAGAACAGTCTGAATTGATGAAGCCCTGTAGCAACTAGAGTATTTGAAAGCGAATGAACTATTTTAAAAGACGTTTTCTAAAACTCTGGCACTGTTTGTAGAAGAAGGCCCATCTTCTTGGATAGATTAAAGGATATTGACAATGTGTATGTTACCCTTGACCTCTGTTTATTCTGTCTTGATATCGTTTACATATAAATCAAATGAAAATCAGAGGCTATATGTGACTGGGTTTTGCAAATCAGAAAGTAGAAGACTACAGTAAGCATTCACAAAAGAGGCTTCTACACCACTTAAAGCAGATGGCCCCTTTCTAAGGAGATGAGTGTTCTTCTCCCAATCCTACTTTCTCTGAATTAGTTTGCCAAACCCTTTTTAAATACCACATAAAAGGTAAACATTAGCCCAATCCACCCAAATAATCACAAGTTCTGAAGTTATGCATTATAAATTAATGAGATTCTATGGATGTTCAAAGAATCAGCCTTTTTTTTTTTTTCTTTTTTTAATTTGGAAAGAGCACAATTTGCCTGTGGGTGACTTACCAGCATGAAACACTATGTAAGTTCAGGTCATAGATGTCAAGACAAATTATAAGTGTGCTTTTAAACAATCCAAGGGGCAGTCCAATAGGTTCAGAGCATTTTCATTTTTCAGATAAGGACCTTCAAACACAGAGGCATGTTTAGTAAATCTGCGGGAAACCAAAAGAGATTAGAGCCTGGTAGTTTGGAACCTTCTCTCGTTTAGTGAGAGCCAGGACCGTGTCCTCCAGCTTCCCCTTGTGTACAAGCACAGTGGTCAGCACGTCCCCTAAACAGCATGCAGCACTTTCTTAATGTTTTTATCTTCAACTTCCCACTAGATTGTAGGGCTCAAGTGGGCAAAAAGACAGATTCATCTCTGAATCCCTGGCATTTCTTCAGGGATATGATGGTGGTGGAGGTGATAATGGTGATGATGGTGGAAATGGCTGGTATATACTAAGTACTGACTACATACCACGCATGTTTCTAAGGACACTACATCATTAATCTCTGGTTCCTCATAGCAACACTGTGAGATATATACTGCTAACTCCATTTTATAGTACAGTTGGATAATTTCACAGGGTTACATAAAATTCAGAAATGGCATAACCAGGATTTTAACTCTTAACTACAGCTGCACTGTCACTCTGAAAAAAGAAACAGAAGATTACAGGCCAGGTATGGCATTAATATTGATGGAGTGTCTACCACACAGCCAGCTCCACCGGAGACAAGACAAAAGGTTACAAGAAAACGGTATCAAATAGAAACAAGCAAGCGAAGAAATAAACATTCATCAGTCAGAAGATCAGAATCAATACGGAAGAAAGGAGAGAAAGAGAATTTCATGCAGGCCTTGAGTCAGACAAGGCAGCTTAACGAATTGGGATGTGCGGCAGCTCCGTCTTTCAACGCTTCTCTTCTGCAGTGGAAATCCCTGGTGGGCAGGTGGTGTTCTGGATTCATGCTGGATGGCATGAATGTGCCGGGAAAAGCACAGGTGGACGTAGGAAAGAAAACTGGAGTGTGCCAGTGGATTCCAGTCTATCAAAATATGCAACATGGATAACGTGGCGTGCTGACCCCGGGCGCTGCCTCCAGGGTCGCCTCCAGGTGGGTGGTGGGTGCCCCCAGGACGCGCGCTGGGTGCCACAGTCTGACTTGACCGCCGGGAGAAGTACCGACGCTGCGGAAGGGGAGAATCCAGTCTCCAGGCGAGGCTGGTTTCGCCTTCTGTGGTGCATCAGGCCAGCTTCACCCTTTGAATAACGTAAGGTCTTCCCTTGTCGCCGCAGGCTGTCATAGCTTCGTTTCCCTGTGTCATACTGACATCTAGAGGAGCTTGGCCCCGACGAGCTCCAAACACGCAGCAGCTGTAGTTCTCCTTGCTGTTTGAACAGAAACTTCAGGGTGAAGCTTTGATTCCGTGCACCATCCTTGCCCAGGGCACAGACCTTTCCCTGCACTCTGCTCCGCGGCACCACGCGGCGGGCCTGCTGAACCCACGGGCAGGAAGGAAGACGTGCTTTCCAGACTGCTGATGGCAGGGCGGGAAAGCCCCATCAGGCTGCGCCACTGAAGACGGGCTCCCCGGGCGCCCCTGACAGTCTGCATCCCCGAGCTGGTGTTACGGGATCACCGTGGCTCTCAATTTCTGCCTCAGAAAACTGTTTTCTTAACATCGCAATGGGACAGGACCAAACTAACTGCCTATATGCTGAGCTGAGGGTATATTATTGCTATTGAGGTGCCAAGGTGAACACTCTGGGTAACTTTAACCTAATGCCTTAGAAATACAAAAGCAAAATTATAAAAGCTGCAACGTTAAATGGTTAAACTTTGGTTAGGCTCCTCACAGGGGAGAGAGGAAAACAGAGCCTAAAAGAAGACAAAAGAAAGAATTTTCACAAGAAATACTGAAACTCGGTCTCCTCGCTTGCTCCTGGAAGATGACTGTAGAGATCATTTGCAAGAGAAATCTGGTTCTCTTCATCTTTGGCATACATGCAAACTCCCTGGACCTTACGGAAGAAAACTTCCTACAGCCCCCGGCAGATACGACCCGCTGAGCAATGTGCCGGGCCTGGCAGGACAGGGCAGGACCAAACCTGGGAGGGAAGTGCCAACCTGGACCTCAGAGCTAGTGGGCGGACACCCCGTGGACTGCAAAAAACATCAGGGACAGTCAGACGGTCACACGAGAACACGACCCTGCCAGGAAGACCAAAGCCTCTCGCTGGTCCACCAAGGAAAGAGGACTGCTCCCAGGTGTGTGTCAAGAGAGAGGCCAGAATCAACGGTGTTGGTTCAGGAAAGCCTAATGGGAGCCTGTGTCAAGGGCAGAGACCTGGGTGATTTGACCCTCGTTTGATTACAAGATGAATCAGCAGTTTTGTAAACAGGCAGCACAGTGCCTGGGTCACTGCCCCTACGCGAGAGAAGGTGGGTGGGGCCAGCCCTGCTCAGACGCGCTCCCCTGCCACTCGTCACGGACTACAGACTTGACTTACTTTACACACTTGCGAGTTTGGTCTGGGCTTCCCAGGGCGCTCACGTGGTAAAGGGTCCACCTGCCAACGCGGGAGCCTCAGGAGATTCGGGTTCTGTCTCCAGGTTGGAAAGATCCCCGGGAGGAGGAAATGACAACTCACTCCAGCGTTCTTGCCTGGGAAATCCCATGAGCCGGGTGGGCTACAGTCCATGGGATCTCAAAGAGCTAGACACGACTGAAGCCAGCAGGGCATGCTCACGCTTTCTCATCCCCAAAACCCCTGCTGTGGCTGAGTGACCCAGTGGCCTGAACAGGCGTGTGAAGACCCAGGTTTTGGGAGAGGCCGACCCTTGGCCTGCCCTTCCTCCTTGGGGGCCAGGTTGTGGACTAGAGACTCAGCCTGCTGAAAATACACCCTCTCTTCCACTCTCCTCTCCAGCCTGCCTTTGTCGATTTAAAAGAACTGGTTAGAACTAATCGGGAATAAATTAAGACTCTTCTCCTAAAGATCTGGGCTGGCTGAGTGGTAAATAATCCGCTTGCAATGCAGAAGATGTGGGTTCGATCCCTGGTCTGGAAGATCCCCTGGAGAGGAAATGGCAACTCACTCCAGTATTCTTGCCTGGAGAATTCCATGGACAGAGAAGCCTGGCAGGCTGCAGTCCATGGGGTCACAAAGAGTCAGACAGGGCCGAGCAACTAAGCAACAGCACCCTAAGATCCAGGTACACGGGGCATGTGGATCACACAGACTTTACTTTCCCTCTTATTGCCGACGGACGTGCTCACCTCAGACACCTTAAAGAGGTTCACACTCTTATTTCCGTCCCTCCACCACCTCTCCTGTCTTTCCCAAGCAGAAAACGCTGGGCCCTCTGCCCCTAGCTGCTGTCCTTTCCCAGGAGCCGCCAACGAGACTCTGCCTAGCTGCCCTCTGCCTTCTTGCCTGCCCAGATCCTCCTTTGCTCTGACCTGCTGCTTCTCGACCACCTTGGCGGGGTGCTGAAAGCCATCAGTGCCTGGGTTCCCCCGAGCGCCTCATAAAATCCCAGGGGTCGGTTGGAGACTGGCATTTTGAGCTCCAGTCACACCCTGCAGAGCTGCCAGGTTTGGGAGCCGGGGCTCTGCCCACCCCGGCCCCACCGCGCTGGCTTCTGGAGGATGTTTTGGTTCCTCGCCTCCCAGGCAGCCCCACCGCAGCGTGAAGGACAGTGTAACACTGGGGAGGCCGTGCTCCTCAGCCTTGCCGCCTCCCTCCCGCCATCAAGGGTCTTCGATCCTCCCCAGGACGGATTATCTAGCAAACCGCTGCCTCCTCCTCACCAGCCGCCAGGGACACAGAAGGAACAAGTCTGGGGGTGCTTGCCCAGCAGACCGCAGACCCCTCTCCAAGAGGATCTTGCAGGGAATCTGGAGAGGGAGGAGCCAAGGAAAAGCCCACATTCCCACCCACAGCCCTGGTTCTCCCCTGAAATCCTCGCCTCTTTTCCTGGTCAAAATGTGGCCATCGCAAGGGACTGAATTCCTCTGTGCAAATGCCGGTGAGCAGAGGGGAGACTGGCTGCAATGGGCAACACTGCCTCCCAGGGCATGGAGCTATCTGCACGCTTCACACAAAAGTGAATCTGAAACCCCCAACTGCGGCCGCCTTTGTCCCCAGAACAGCACCTGCAAAGTTGCTGAGGAGTGGAACGGATGTGTGTGTGTGTGTGTGTGTGTGTGTGTGTGTGTGTGTGTTAATAACCAATTTCAAACCAGGTACAAATGGGATTTGAGCTCCTTGATGTGCATTTGATTAAAATGAGTCTTACTTAGTATAATTCCTCTCTTATGCAACACAAGGCCCGACCTTGGAATGTTTTCACATGAAGTTTACAGCGTTTTCTCATCACCTAATAAAACCCTTTGATTTCTCCCCGCCGCAGACAGTTTTATAAGGATCCGTTTCACGTGGTGTTCTCCGTATGCGCTTTAATTTTTATTTCACGTTTGCTTCTATCGCTTCTATCGCTTCATCTCCTGTGTCCTGCTCCGAGGAAGCGGCGGGCGGTCCAGCCCAGCCCCTTGGGAAGCTGGCTCACGGGGGGTGGTTGCGCTCTCTGGGGAGCCCAGCGTTCCCCAGGGGGAGGGCTGTGTGGCCCCTGGGTTTAGAGGAAGTTCAGAGATCAGCTTCCCCAGGGCAGCAAGTTTTGCAAGCATATTACAAAGCAAAGTGGCTTTAAAAGGCGCCTCTGAGAAGTCTCTGAACGTGGAATGTGATGCGAACGCTGGAGATAGACGCTCGTCTATGACGACTCTGCCCAAAGGTTTAGTTGGCTGGTCCCTTCTACTCAGAGTAGGTCTGTGTCCAGCTCCCCCTGAGACCTTGTCAGCAATGCAGACTCTGTATTTAGAGTGCAACTTGCCTTACGTGCTTCAGAGAGTGATGAGCACTTGCGATGATGGGGAGGAGACGAGGTTAGAGGTGGGTGCTGGAACTGTCACATTTTACTTCACGAGGATCAGGAAACCTAATTTTCCAGGAGGCAAAAGCAAGCCGCAGTTACTTCCTCTGAAACGTCTGATTAGCTTTTTTTGTGCATCGCCGAGCTCGACACTAAACCAGGTGCCCAGTCAGCGCCTTCGCTTCGGACACTGAAGTCCTTCCCTGTCCTGGGACCAAGGAGCCGGCCTACGCACCGCGCGCACTCTAACGCCCCGGCGCCTCTCAGCGTCTGCGAGGCCTCAGACTGAAGCCTGGGAGTTAAACGCACTCTCCGAATCTCTGTCTGCTGGTGAGAGATCGCTGCCGGGGGGCCTTTCCAGGCTCCTGCGCCCTCGGAATTGCTCTGCTGTGATGATGATTTAGTAACCAGATGCCCGTGGGGGGGTATCTCGAGGGCAGGTCACAGAAACGTGTGTGCTTCCTCGTTTGCACGTGACCCTCTTTCCATTTCTCAGCTGGTGAGGGAGTTGCTTCCACAGAGCTGACTCCTCCCCTCTGCCTCGGGCCCTGTCCACACAGAGGAGGGCGATCTCTCCGGACCTTTATCAGGAGACTCGCATCTCCCCTCCATATAAGGGGAATGGCGTGTGATGAGGCCTCTTCCCTAGCATTGCTCAGGGGCAGTGGCTCGGGGACTGGCCCGGGGATGGCCCCTGAGACAAGCACTTCAGCTCCTTTGTGAATTCCTGGTCTCGGGCAGCGCTGGCATTGAGCCTGTCCTCCTTGCTTCAGCGGGAGAGAACAGACCCGCGGACCCTGGAGGAAGGAGAGGCCGGGGTGAATCCAGAGAGCAGCATGGAGAAATACACACACCACGTGCAGAGGGAGAGCCCAAGTGCTGCGCTCCATGATAACGGAGAGGGGTGAGGTGGGCTGGGAGGTGGAGGGAGGCTCAGGAGGGAGGGGACACATAGATGCCTACGGCTGATTCACCCTGATGTCCGGCAGAAACCAGCACAATATCGGGAAGCAATTATCCTCCAATTAAAAATACATTTATTTTTTAAAAAAAGAAAGCGCTATCCACTGATTCCAATAAGAATAACAATCTCTTGTTCACGAAAAGATTGCTTCGTCCATGAACAAAACTAATACGCGTGGAAAGGTAGCATTTTTCATTACGGAAAAAATGCTTTTATTTTCCTCGACGACCAAAGACAGAACTAGGAGAAAAACCTACAGAATCAGCTTAGATGAAATATCACAGGCTTAAAGCAGATGCTTTAAAGGAATTAAGAGAATGAAAGCAGTTTGCTTCCCAATCCGCTGGGTTGGATACGTCCCTGTTTTGTATTCCCAGCCACACAATTCACAGTAAAGGAACACAGTGTTTTAAACTTCAAAATAAAACAGAGAAATAGAAAAGTTACTACATCATAAAATTATCCCTAGAGCTTGAAGAGACCTTGAACAGCATGTAGGCCAAGTCAGCTCAGCTAGAGGGAAGAGAAATGAGAGTCTTTCCAGCTCCACTCAACTGTAGGAGATTTTAATCTTGCGTGCTGAGTCGCTTCAGTCGTGTCTGACTCTTTGTGACTCCATGGACTGTCGCCCACCAGCCTCCTCTGTAATGGGATTCTCTAGGCAAGAGTATTGGAGTGGGTTGCCACACCCTCCTCCAGGAGATCTTCCCGACCCAGGGATTGAACCCACGTCTCTTTCATCTCCATCTCCTGCACTGGCAAGAGGGTTCTTTACCAAAGAGCGCCCAATTAGCTGAAGCATTTCTGCTAAAAGGGATGGTTCTTGTGTGTACTGGTGACTTTCCCCACAGCGCCTTCCTACCTACAGTGCCAGCTGGACCCATGCTTCACAGACTCTGCTCTCCTCTCACTAAACACCCGCCCACCGCAGCACCTTTTCCAAATGTGCACACAGCTCTCCTTGCCCCCTGCGTCACTACACAGCAGGTTTCTAGACACTTAGAACAGGCAACTGCAAAATTGTTTTATGTTATGAACAGGTATAAACATAAGCATTAATCTGTCTTTTGGTATCGGGTCGCCAGAGTGAGAAGGACTTTAAAGTGACTACTTTTGTTTGGAGGGAAAACTTCTCAAATAAGCCCTAATAGTGGGGATTAAGGAAACTCTATTGGCACCTGCACTTGTATCTAAATAGAGTAGGTTTGGGCCGGACGGGGTCTGAAAACGAGGAGGGGCTGGCCTACTTCCCTCGGCTTGTGGGGGACCCACCTGGAATTCTCCGTGGGTTTCCACAGGAAGCAAAAACAGCACACAGTTGCTCATCCGTCTTCCTGGAGACTGTTGGCCAGACTACCCCCGGAAGAGCAGGAAATAAATCAGTGCCCACGAGGAGGCGACAGCTGGCCGCAGCCCACGCAGCTCTGCACCCTCCTGGATGCAAACTGCAGCTGTGGGTATTCCAAGCCCAGAACTGGAGTCTGTTTTCAGTTAGCAACCTCGTATAAACCTCGTCTATGCTCATTCCACGCCACTGCAGCCCCCTCCTCGAGTTTAATGAACTCTTTCTTCTCTGTGAACCTGACTCACACACAAAGATAACTGCACAAGGCGAAAAGTCATGAGCAAAACGCTCACATCAAACCACCAGGGCCGACACCGGCAACTCATCCTTGGTTCACTGAGACACACGGCGCGCTGGAGGCTCACACGCTAGGCTACTTCATCCAACTCCAGAAAATACATCTAAACTGTGAAATGAGAAACTGCTAAAAGAAAAAAAAGTTAGAAGTAACTTTTTCCAAGTCTTCTGTTCATGTCTCATTATTTTCATGTATTAAAATTTAGGCAAAAGTCTAAATATACTTGAATTTCACATTTAATGAGATCAGTTCAATTTGGCGTTTAACAATCACTGTAAAATTTTTCATTTTGATTTAATTCAGTTATAAGCAATATATTTTTCAAACTGACCTCATTATTGCTGGAGCACATTTACACAAGTACCTGGCTTGCCGTAGCCACGCCGGTCACATCTGAACCTGCACATTTCTTCACCTGCTAGCCCGCTGCTGTTGTTCATTTTCTGTTCACTCCCACAAAATTACTCACATTGGCACCAATTTTTCCTACGTAACAGAGAAGCAGTGTTATTTAAAAATAAATAAGTTCAGTTTCTAGGGTAAATGTTATAAAAAATATTAAGTACTTTTAATGAATTCTACTCTTAGTAGCACCTCAAAGTTTCTTCTCTACTAAAAGTTATGACAATTAATGTCGAAGTCAAATGTGGGGCTTTTTTTTTTAATTTTAAAGAAAATTAACCAGATGAGGATTCCAACTCCTATGAAAATCTATGTTCTATAAAATAGGGACTCCAGCTGCAAAAAAATCCTTAACTCAAAAATTCTAAAACCTAGGAATTCTTTTCAAGTGATTAAATAACTAAGACTAGTTTATTTTATAACATGAAAAAATATATATATATTTAATGAAACAGCATACTATTTATATGCATTTCATAATCATCCATACTTTTATTAAAACTTGCTCCCATCTATACTGATTTAACCAAATTCATGTCTGAAAGTATACATAACCTTTTCCCCCAGGTAATCTAATATCATTATCAAAATTAAAACATAGGGATTTTGATAGAATTAGTCTCATCTTTATATCTAAATATACTGCCTCTAAACAATGCTTTAATAGTTCATAATGCGAAATAAGTTTCCTTACTAAATTCAAGGACTAGTCAAAGAACACCAGCTCCGAAGCCGAAGCTGGGAAAGCTGGCTGAATCTATAAACGCACTTACGCTTAGAAATAACACAACTGTGCTTATGAGTCACGTTCTCTGACGAAAATTGTTTTTTTTTAATTTGCCTTTAAGCATTATATTTTGTTACTTTCTCTTCGTTTTTCAAATCATTTTTTCAGAGGATACCAAAGAGTTGATCTTAAAGTTTAACTTCACAGATCTGCCATATAATGTAGCCTTTGTTGTCATGAATTTTGGCCGTGGAAAAAGAAAAACGCCACGTCTCCCGTTCCCATTTCCATTCCCCCAGTAACAAGACAGAAGGAACTGTCCCCTCTCGGATTTGCTGTGACCCGGGCCGTTGGTCTCATTAGCCCGAGCTAGCACAGGAGTTAATTAGCTGCTAATAGGCTCAAGGATTCTGCCAGCGCTGGGCTTCTCACAGGGCTGTTTTGTTTATATCCAGGACTATATGTTCCTTCCACTTAATCTTTTGGAGTCTTACTTCGTACTCCAACTCAAATTAAAAGCTCTGGCCTCCTCCCTCCACGGCTGCCTCATTGCAGAAGTCTTTATTAAGACCGGGTTTGTCTTCTGGCTAGGACACCTCGGTAATTTTCCTACAGAGCTCACATCCTTGAAAACACTATCTGGTTTCTTTCTAAATGAGCACCTCTGATAGGTCACTCGTAAAAATAACGGTTTAGCCTCCCTGCATCAGCCACGCGCCTATCAGATGGCAGACGATCCCATCCTCGCAGACGATGCTGTGCCTTCATCTCAGACCTCATCGCAGCAGTGGTCCTCAGGGTCCACACGTGAGCAGGAGCTGACGGCTGTCTGGCGCGCCTTCCTGCCTTAGGCATCACCACACTGCTCCCGGCTTCTCCTCCGTGTGGTTGACATCTTTGAGCACCGAGCCCCAGTTTTTTCTCCTTGGAGGACTCATGAACACCTTCAGCTAAACTCTAGACAAATGAGCTCAGAACTCTGTGTTTAATGCCATGATTCCAATGATTACCAGATCTTACCATTTGGTCATGCTATCAGGATTTCAAACTGTACAAATCTACAATGAAACCCACCATCTTACACTTGTGTTGGCTTGCCCTCAGGGGTTCCAGTCTCCATCCACAGCACTGTGTCTTATTTGTGGATCTGCCAGGGAGGCGTGGTGTCCGGCTCAAAGCAACCCAGGGCCAGGCCTAACCTCACACTTGAGTCCCCGTCCTCCCACTAGGCACTGTCCCCAGAGGAGCCTCGCCCACCTTAGACCCAAGGCTGTGGCAAGCTCCACAGTTCAGGCATGTGACCGGCACCACCAAGTGAGCAGAGAAAAGCAAACAGAAATCCAGAGAAATACCTCTGTGGATTCTAGCTGGGACGACAAACCCTGCAAGGCCTGCTCCTGGCTGACAGGCCCCGATGCTGGGCTTGGGCCCCAGGAGGCAGCAGCAGTCTCCGGTGGGGAGTCTGAGGGGTTTAAGGCCTAGACTCGGCTCTCACACACAATCAAACTTGGAAGGACCAGCAAAGCCTGGCCCTCCTCCTAATCTGAGGCCTCCCTGGGTTGTGGGGTGCCCTGGTGTGGGGACTCGGGTGTAGGAGGCCCCCCAAGAACTCAGGGTGCCCAGGGGCTGAGCATCACCTCTGAGGACCGTGCAGAACCGGGAGCAGCATCTGCTATGGCAAAGATGAGCCAAGGAGCCCGGCTCCTGGGCACAGACACTTCTTTCCAGGAGAATTCTAACAGGGAGAAGTTCCCAGGGTAAAGCTCCACTGCCTCAGGAAGGGCAGAGATGTCAAGGCCGCCTCACAGATCCCGCTTCTCCCCATGCCTGCGCGTCACAGACCCCCGCCCCTGGCCCCTGGGGTCCCAAGGCCAGGGATACCTCGGAAAGGAGGCGCAGACGCTTCCAGCTGGAGGTCATGAGAACAGGTTCAAGGTCGAAATGCACCCTACAGGAGAGCGGCCCGCTACCCCGGCTGCAGGACAGTCACCGGGAGAGCCTCTGAAACCCCAGCCCTGGCGCCCCACCCCAGGCCACACCTCCAAAGTGAGAACCTCGCTTCAACCTTTTCTAAAGCCTTAGACTCGTGAGGGTCAGCAAAGGAAAACACAAGACGCCCAGTTCAATTTAAATTCAGATGAATGACAAATGATTTTTTAATGTGTGTCCCTTACCAAAAAAGAATCATTCGTTCTCTGAAATTCCGTTCTAAGTGGCGCCCTGTATATTTTCTTGGGCAGCTCATGTGAGTGACACACAGTCAAGGGTGGGGAACAGCTGCCCTGGGGTTAGCTCATCAAGGCCCTAGCCATCTAATTTGCAAACTTTGTCCTAAGCGGAGAGTTCTGTCACAGCCAAGACGCCTCTGCGAAGTTTGTGAACTAGCGTTTAATGCACCACACTTCTATGGCACGTGCCTGAGACAGCCAGGGTCAAGAGACAACCAGCAAGATGGTGTCACTGTTGTCCAAGGACTAGCCATCCAGAGGCAGAATAGAATAATAAATTATTTCTTATAATTTCTTACAATTCTTTAAAATATTTACCCAAATAGTAATTGATCATGTTGACATGTCTGTTTATCAGAGAAGTCCATTTGGAGCAAAACTTACAGAAATCCCACCTTGTTTTGAAAACTTTTGGATGGGACATCAAAGCTTCATTTTTAAAAATTAACCACTCTTATGTACGGGCTTAAAGCTTCCCTCAGCTGCAGGTTTCCTGGTCCTGAAAGCCTCCCCTGGAGATCTGAAGCCACCTCTCTCGCGCAGGCTGCTCTCGGCTGTGGAGGTGGGCTTCCCCAGGAGGTTGGAAGCACACCGCACAGTGTCTTTAGCTGGAGTTTAGAATGTTGCACAGGCTGAGGCGAAGGGCAAGGCCACCGCCCAGCCTGTTTTACTTAGGGTCCCTCACAGAGGCTCCAACACTCTGGTACTAATAGTGTCCCAGGTACTAAAATCCGCTGGCTGTCCATTTTCCGGATCGGAGTGGTGGGTTTATTCTCATAATAATATATCTTGCCCTAACTGGTCTGGAGGTGTTTTCTTGAGTGGCAGGGAGCTGGTCTGCACACAGCGGTGCATATGAGTCCAGGGCGGGAACCGCCGTCCTCCGACCGAGCCACAGCGGGAAGGACGCTGAGGACCACGGCTCCGGGCTCTGTCCTGAGGATGGATGGCTCTCCAGCCAACCACAGTGTCAGCCACTCTGCTGCTGGCCAGTGCACATGCTCTGCACTCCCCACAAGATACGGCAAGAAACTTAGTTGTGGAAACTAATCTAAGTCGTGGCACTCTCACGTCAGTCAGTTTAATACCTCAGGAGAAGGAAGAATGAGTTTAGCACAACACTTCCTTGATGAATGCAACTTACAGATTTGTGGAGGTATTTTTTAGCAGTCCTTGTCTTCACCCTCAGGTGGTCCATATTCTAAATATCCTCAAGTCTCCAGTTACTTCCAAACTTTCTCATGAAATTCTCTTACCTCTGGCTCAGTAAAGACAGAATGAAATGAAGGCAAGACTTTATTTTTGAACTGCGTTTGAGCACAACACAGGAGGAAACCTTCTGGTTACCCTTCAGGAGCTTCTGCGTGGGGTGTCAGCCCAGGGATCACGAACACACTTTCACAGGGTGGCATCATCTGAGAAGCTGTAAAGTGCTAAGATGCTTTGGAAGGGCATCTCATACGTAACATTATCCACTAATTAAAAACTATTTTTAAGTCATGCTAACGTTGGGTATCTCTGACTTAAAAGAAACAAGGCAACATTTCGGGTCTATAATTTTTAAGTAGGCTCTGGGGAGTCATTCTGAAGAGCAACCTAAGAGTGACGATTATTTTTCCTTGGAAACAAAAGCTCTTTCCTCCAGTTGTAGTAGCCTTGACAAGACGGTGCCTCTGTAAAGATATAAATAATCAAAGGTATACATCTTGCAAGTAAGTATATAACATGTCAGAGGTGGCCTATGAGGTGGGTTTTTCTCCTCTTTTGTTTTAAAGCAGAAAAGGACACTCTGTGAACACGTCTATTTGAGGAAACCTTCACCGTGTTCCCACTGACAGTCACGAAACCCGAAACTCCTGGGCGCTGACTCCGCTGTCCCTAGAACAACAGCTTCATCATGCCCCGGGGCTCACACTCAGCAGGGGCCACCTGAGCCGGGGGGATGACCTCTGTGGAGCGACGCCATCAAACTCAGCTGGCCGCCTTTGTCCATCAGTGGCGTCCACCTGCTGCGTCCATAAGCCCCGGTGCCCTCGGCCACTCAGCTAGCAGAGAGCAAGTTCCAGAAGATAGACTGGCTATGTGTGGGCTCATGTTTGTGCAAGTAGCCTGGGGAGGGCCACCCAGACCTATATCTACTTCAGGCCACCCGAAGTCCAGCAGGGAACCACTGGTCACTCAGAGACCTTCTCCGATGACACAGAACTTCCCATGATCTCTGACTCAAGCTACGCAGAGCAGCAAGAGAAGACCCAGGGCATTCCTCAGTCTCTGGCATTCATGTTTGGAGACGTCGGTTTTAACCATCATGAGAGTCATCAGCAGAGGTCTCTAACCTTAAGCTGAGCAGAGTTAACCAGCCCTGGTCTCAAAGGCTTGTAAGGGGCACTAGGTGGCACCTGCCCAGGTTAGGGAGGCCCCAGGGATGTGCCCATCCTCACAGAGCTGGTCTTTACCACCAGGGTCCACGGAGAAAGGGCCAGACACAAGCTACTGTCTCCCGCTGCTCATCAGGGTACTTTGCTTGAAGCCAGAAGTCCTGAAGAAAGCAGGCTCTTCAAAGGCATGAAATCTTAGCTCTGGCAGGGGACCATCTCTGTCAGATGGATCACTGGCCCACAGTCAGGAGGCTGGGTCCTATCCCCTGTGGATAGCGCTCCGTGTTAGAGACGCGGGTTTACCGCCCGTAGTTTCAAAGATCATTGAGGGGCTGACATAGAGTGACGAACGCGGAAGTGTTTTTGGAAAAAGAAAAGCACCACAAACACCGGCTTGATGCAGGGTCCCCAGGACAGGCGGGCCGGCTGTCTGCATTGACGCGACTGCCCGGGGCAAGTCCACCCCGACCAGGGAGCCGTAGCCACGCCTGACCCCGACACTTGGAAGAACACTCTCCTGTTGCCATAAACGCCAGCACAAAGCAGTCACCAGTATTTTGTTAGAGCAGGCCGTTCCCACCCAGAGTCAGGGCATGATTTAACACTCAGGAATCCCCGGGGAGGTCGCTGGGGGTCAGCCTGGCGGGGCGGTGCAGGGTTTCCCAGCCAGTTTAAAGGTCGGATTCCTCATTTGGGCCCAGACGTTGGCTGACAAACATACCCTGAGCCACATCCCACGGAGAACTTTGCTTTTATCATTTCTCCTTAAAACACTCCCACCCAAACCCAGAATGAAGGATGATTTTTCTTGAATGAAGAGTAATATAAGCCAGGGAACTTCCCTGGTGGTCCAGCGGTTAAGACCCCAAGCTTCCACTACAGGGGCCATGGGTTCAATCCCTGGTCAGGGAATTAAGATCCCACATGCCACATGGACAAAAATAAAATAAAATAACATAAGCCCAAAACCACAACGAGATACCGCACCACACCCATCACACCTGGGAGCCCAGCATAAAAACAGTAACTGTTGGTGAGGGTGTGAAGAAATCGGAACCCTGTCGCTGATGGTGGAAACGCAAAATGGCGCCGCCACCGGGGAAAAGGTGAGGCGGATTCTCCAAAGATTTAACAGACAGCGACCTCAGAAGTCCTGCTTCCCAGTGTGCACCCAAAAGATCTAAAAGCAAGAAGGCAGAAGCATGTCTGCACAGCCCTGTCCACAGCAGCATTATCCACAACGGCCAAAATGTGGAAGAAGCTCAGGCATCTGCGGGCGGATGGATGGATGGGTGGATGGGTGAGAAGCACTTCAGTCTTGCTAAGTTAAAAATAGCCCTGCATGTACTAGGAATGAACAGAATGTGTTCAAGTTTGATCCTGCTTGGATGAATTCTTTAAAGCACATGCATATATGCTGGCATTCCTAAAAGAAATCACACTAAATTGTCAACGGCATTCACTGTGGCGAGAAACTTGCGTTGGAGCCACAGTATAATTTCTCATCATTTCCAAGTTTCCTGTCCCGTCGGAATTTGTTTCCCCATGCTGGTACGTGTATACCCATTTATTCGTTCATTCATCCAAGACAGAATGCTGACTATGCTCAGAGGAATAAGACAGAGCCCTTGACGGGAAATCCTTATAATCAAGCGAGAAAAACTGAGACCTGCGTCATTAAAATGATTATCTTGTGTGGGTTATAACTGCTTAACAGACTGGGTGCTTGCCCTACCTTGGCTCTTTTTTTCTAGCTGTGTGATTTTGTGCAAGCTACTTAACCTTTCTGTGCCTCAATTTTCATCTGTAAGCTAAGGATAATACGGGTTCTGAGCTTACAGAGGTTTCATGAGCATGAAGCGAACATATACGAAGCACTTAGACCGGCGGCTGGCACATGGTGGGCTCTCAATTAGCGCCTGACGCTCTTACGATAAAGATGCAGACAGGGTTACCTCAGCCCAGGGGCAGGAGGGTTTCCTCCAGGGGCTCCTGGCTATGGAGGCTTTGAGGCAGTGTTGCCCCTTGAGCCCGGCCTGAAAACATACCCAGGTGTTTGCCTGGTGAGCAGGAGGGAGAGGCTGTGTCAGGAAAAGAGAAGAACTGAGGTCAGACAGGACGGTGTGGCTGCTGGGACAGTCGCCCGAACAGGCCAAGTGAACTCCTGAACTTTCCTTCTAGGAGCTTTGCGAGGAAATGAAAAAGAAAGAGCAACTTTGTTCATTTTTAAAGTCCAGTACGTAATTTGTGTAGAGGCGGACCCCTCTTATGGCATTTCAGACTCCTTGGTTAAATTGCCTTTTTATAGTCTTCTTGGTAGAAGTTCACACCTGATCAAACATCTGTAAACTAGCCAGTATAAAAGTGAAACCCCTGAAACAGAGAGCAGACAGGCACGGAGCCCCGGGCGGGCGGACTGCGGCAGGGAGCGCCCCGCACCGCGCGAAATCCAACTCGCACCCGCGCCCTGCGCCGAGCAGTTCACAAGGCGCCATTTGGCATTGGGAGTGACCCTGTGGCCGTCGACCCCAGCACCCACCATGTGGGACTCCAGGTGAAGGTCCAGCACCTCATGTCTGCCCGGTGGTCCCCCAGGCCGGGGTGGGCCTGTGACCCCGGCTCCTCCGGTTACAGGCACACTGAGTCAGCAGCACCGTGTGCGAGGCTCCCAGCCAACAGGCGTCCGCAGACCCCGGCTCGTCGGCCCTCCCAGGAGTAAAGGTGAGCATTTGCTCCTGGAAGGGCAGAGCTGAGCCTCCAGGAAGTCAAGTAGCTTGTCCAGCTTGACCATCACTCAGGATGTGCGCCCACCTCCTCTCGCTCCTCATTCAGCGTTCCGCCTACTGCTATGAGCTGCCTCCCCTGGGAAATGCTTCACACTCAGCACCCCAAGACCCCAGTCTCGGAGAGTCAAAGTGCTGGGGACACCAGGGCTGGGGTCTCTGGCCCACACGCAAAGAAGCTCCTCGCTGCCCATGGGCCAGGCGCTCACTCGGCCTGGTCTCCGGAAAGACCATGTCATAGGCTGTGAGCAATCTGTCTAATGTCCTTTCCCCATCTTCCCTTCTAAGAGACACCTGGATTATGTGTTCGACTAAAAAACTATATTCTTCAGCCTCCTTTGTAGAAGGGTTGGCCACTGAGACATAAGCATCAGAGTAAAAAGCTTTCAAGGAAAACTTCTTGCCCTTCCAGTCCTCAAGCTACAGGGAAAGCAGGTCCGTGGCAGGAGCCCCAGTAACCTCCTTGGGGCCGTGAGGGAGAGGCCAGAGCGTTTCAGAGAGCTTGGTTGTGAACCAAACCTCTGGACCTCTAGACTCTCAGGGTCTAACATGTACTGAACTCACTAGAGTGTGAGTTCTAGAAAGTGAAGTCGCTCAGGCGTGTCTGACTCTTTGCGACCCCATGGACTGTAGCCTACCAGGCTCCTCTGTCCATGGGATTTTCCAGGCAAGAGCACTGGGGTGGGCAGCCACTCCCTTCTCCAGGGATTGAACCCGGGTCTCGTCCATAGCGGGCGGGTTCTTTACCAGCTGAGCCACAGGGCAGCCTTCTGTTTCTAAGCGGCACGCTGGTGGACACAGGCACGCACTGACTGACCGTCGTTCACGTGTTCGCTCAAACCAGTGTGGCTGGTAAAAGTCAAGCCTACTTGTCAGAATTGATGAATAAAAATAGCTTCTCGTCGTCTATCTTCTCAACAGGAAACAAAAGAGGTGCAGCTGTGTTTGCTGGGGAGTCTGGGAGTCTGTAAATTTCACACCCATGAGGCTGAACGTCACTAGTCTCACTGGAGCCTTCGAGTGACTTTCCGAGGCCGGCTCCCTGCCTTCTCTTTCACTCCACTGGCCTCACGGGACTGCTGTGGTAGACAGACCAGCAAGGAGTCAGCGAGACTCCCAGGCTTCTGAGAGAAAGCCACACTCTACATACACACACACCCACTCACACTCACACACACACACACTCACTTACACCCTTCAAAAGGCAGGATGTGTAGCTAGGTCTGGGCTCACATCCTTGAGTCACATCCACCCACACACAGGGGAGAAGGCGCACCAGTCAGCCCCGGCACAGGGACCAGAGCGCTGGGAGTTCATCAGCGAGGAAGGAAAGACAGAGAGGGGAGACGGCAGGGGGCCACAGTGAGGGAGAGAAACCAACCACACTTCCGGGGCGGGGCGGCCGAGGCACAGCTGCCCCGGTTGCATTACAGGCCCTGAGAAGAGGAAAGAGAGCCCTGCTTCATAGGTAAACGTGTGAGCTTGAGCGCGATTAAATACAGTAACTTCCCACCTAGCTACAGAATTGAATGTACCAAATAATTCTGTATTAATTGCCTGTGAAAAGGTGCGGTGCTTTACAGCCCGGATTCCTTGCCTGTGTTTAGTGGTTTATTAATTAGAAATGACATGTTCCACTTCACAGTTTGTCTTCCTGTGATTTTCATTAAACACGCCACAATCCCAAGTTCAGGCAGACCAAACGTATGTAAAAAATAAAATTGTGATATTTGTTTAAAAAGAGGGAAGAGTTTTATTCCAGTTCTGTTAATTCAGTGACACAGACTAATAGCTACTGGAGTGCGGTCCAGGGCAGAGCAGATCAGATCAGCAGCATCTGTAATCATAGCAACTTGTTCATCTTCCTGCATTTAAGTTCTAATAAGACCCTTGAATATTTTTCTCTTAATCAGTTTACCAGTTTGCAATCTTGTTTACACTAATTTTTTAACCAGAATAATTAGAGAAAAGCAAGCTTTAACCAAGTCTGTTATCACTAGTTATAAATTAGTGGGGATTCCCTCGTAGCTCGGTTGGTAAAGAATCTGCCTATGATGCAGGAGGCCTGGGTTTGATCCTTGGGTCAGAAAGTTCCCCTGGAGAAGGAAATGGCAACCCACTCCCGTACTGTTGCCTGGGAAATCCCATGGACAGAAGAGCCTGGCTGACTGCTGGCTGTGGGGTCACAGTTCAGTTCAGTTCAGTTCAGTCGCTCAGTTGTGTCCGACTCTCTGCGACTCCATGAATCGCAGCACGCCAGGCCTCCCTGTCCATCACCATCTCCCGGAGTTCACTCAGACTCACGGCCATCGAGTGAGTGATGCCATCCAGCCATCTCATCCTTGGTTGTCCCCTTCTCCTCCTGCCCCCAATCCCTCCCAGCATCAGAGTCTTTTCCAATGAGTCAACTCTTCACATCAGGTGGCCAAAGTGCTGGAGTTTCACCTTCAGCATCATTCCTTCCAAAGAAATCCCAGGGCTGATCTCCTTCAGAATGGACTGCTTGGAACTCCTTGCAGTCCAAGGGACTCTCAAGAGTCTTCTCCAACACCACAGTTCAAAAGCATCAATTCTTCGGTGTTCAGCCTTCTTCACAGTCCAACTCTCACATCCATACATGACCACTGGAAAAACCATAGCCTTGACTAGACGGACCTTAGTCGGCAAAGTAATGTCTCTGCTTTTGAATATACTATCTAGGTTGGTCATAACTTTTCTTCGAAGGAGTAAGCGTCTTTTAATTTCATGGCTGCAGTCACCATCTGCAGTGATTTTGGAGCCCCCAAAATAAAGTCTGACACTGTTTCCACTGTTTCCCCATCTATTTCCCATGAAGTGATGGGACCGGATGCCATGATCTTCGTTTTCTGAATGTTGAGCTTTAAGCCAACTTTTTCACTCTCCTCTTTCACTTTCATCAAGAGGTTTTTTAGCTCCTCTTCACTTTCTGCCATAAGGGTGGTGTCATCTGCATATCTGAGGTTATTGATATTTCTCCCAGCAATCTTGATTCCAGCTTGTGTTTCTTCCAGTCCAGCGTTTCTCATGATGTACTAGAGGACTTAGTGACTAAACCATGAATGGGTAAACGCTGACCGTGTGAACTGGAAAAGACCCTGATGCTGGGAGGGATGGGGGCCGT
>NW_024070195.1:1454300-1494837 GCF_014754425.2 Oryx dammah
CCGTGTGAACTGGAAAAGACCCTGATGCTGGGAGGGATGGGGGCCGTGTGAACTGGAAAAGACCCTGATGCTGGGAGGGATGGGGGGCAGGAGGAGAAGGGGACGACCGAGGATGAGATGGCTGGATGGCATCACGGACTCGATGAACGTGAATCTGAGTGAACTCCGGGAGTTGGTGATGGACAGGGAGGCCTGGCGCGCTGCGACTCATGGGGTCGCAGAGAGTCGGACACGACTGAGCGACTGAACTGAACTGAACTGAGGGTGGTGCAAGCGCTCTCATAGGTAAAGAAAATCTGGGTAGATTTAAGGGAGCAGCCCCTTCTTGAATAAATGAAGCTGAGTAAAATCGCTGCTGATACGTCTGTACCTATGTCAGTTTCCACTAGAACTGAACTGGACGGACCCTTCCTTCTGGTTTGAAACTGACCTTCTCTAAGAGCCCTTCCTTTCCTCTCTGTCTCACTCCATGCTCTGCTGCTTCTTCAGACCCTGTTAAAACCACAATAACAATAAGTGGGTCATACCCACACAGAGGAAGCAGATAACATGAGAAGATACAGCGGTAATAGAGTTTCAGAAACTGGAGGCAGATGGGTAAATGATCCCGACAGGAGAGCAGAATCTCAGGGCAGCAGAGGAGGGACGTGGAGAAGCAACCGGGCTTATTCCACAGGACAGTGGAAAGCTTTGAAAAATACTAAGTATTTCATCTTAGTCCCAGAGATTACAGTTTAATTGGTCTGGCCTGTGGTCTGGACACTTGAGTTTTTAAGGATTTCCTGGTGATTCTAATATGCAGACAAGTGTTGGCATTTCGGCCCTAGCACGAAAACCAGAGGCTGAAACTAATGGAGCAAAGCAAGTTGGAGGCAGCAGAGGTGATGTAAGAAAAAAAAAAAACTTTAAAAGAAAACTCATCAATGCGCTCATGAAACGTGCTCAATTTCTGTTACTAGAACAGGATTTACATAAAAGAAGCGCTCAGAGAATAGGAAAGAGTTGTTGGAATCGATTCCGGTAGTTGACAAGAGAACTTAAAGGAACCCCCACAATAAAGAAAACTCCCTGAAAGCTGAGCAGAGAAGGAAAACAGACATGAAAGGATAAGAGATTCCAAGACCAGGGGTTCCAACACTCAAATACTAGGAGTCCCAGAGTGAAAACGAGAGAATGTGGACCCAGGCGGAAGGATGCAAGAATGCTTGGCAGAACAGAAGACACAGAGGTTGCTCAGAAGCGCTGGGGGGCCACCCCCAGCCCAGGCTCTCCTGGGGCCCTCCCGGCCGCACTGGCACCCAGAGACTGCGTGTGCTCACTTATTTTCCATGCTCCCTCTTCATCGCAGCCCAGCCGGAGCACCTCGTAAAGTTACGGTTTTGGCTTTTGGCATCTTCAGTCAGAGCTCAGGTGGAAGTGGTCGGGCTGTGGGTGCTTCTGGCCCCAGGCAGTCCTGGCTAGACAGACGCCCTTCCTGAGGCTGTTAGCGCTTGCGGGAGCCTCACTGTTTCTGGGCTCTTCTCTACAAAGCGATTCTGTCTGCTCCCATCCCCATCTCCCCAGCTCTCTGGTGGACCATTCTGAAGATGGCCGTCCCCCTTCAATGCCCTGCAGCCAGGAACGGCATTTCTGCTCCTCCCCTGGCACCTGCGCAGATGGGCTGGACTCACAGGCGCTTTTCGGTAGCCTCCTAGACGTCACCACCAAACCCTGCGTCCTGGTGCTCTTGCTCCCGAGGGTCCAGAGGGGGCTTGCTCTGGACAGGGGTATTCTAGGGGAAAACAACAGGAACCCCAGAGGGTCTGGATCCAGTGAGGCTCTGAGAAAGGTGTTCTGACTCTGACGCAGCTGGCTCAAGCCCTAACTCAAGCAGGAAGACACCATTTGTTACCCTAGCTGAGGAACAAAAATGTGAAGAGTCAGTGATAGCTTTCTGGAAAATTGTGGGGAAGGAAAAAGGGCTTTTTTTGCCAAGCATTAATAAAATATTCATATCACAGAAATTCATACTTCAAACATTTATGGTTGGTTGCTAACCTCGTATGTACCGAGGGAACAAACACCAGGACTCCATATTGAAACAAAGCAAAAGGCCTTACAGCTGGCAGTGGCCCCGAGTGCATCTCGTCCTAGCTCCTGTTACGGTATCCTGACCCGCGGGTCCAGGTTCAAGCCCACGGCCCGGCCAGGCCGCCCTGGGAGGGACAGACCCCAGGATTCAGAAGGTCCTTCTGGTCCACCAGGGTTAGCCTCCTCGCCTCTTGTCTTCGAGAGTCTCTTGTCTCACCGGGGAGCAAGCAGATCTTCCCTCTTGCCAGATGTACATGTCAGCCCGGAGGTAAGGGCGCTGGTTTCTGAAGAGGCGAGGAAGCAGCCTCTCCGACGTACACAGCTGTGGACGTCCAAAAAACGGTACCGAGACCCTGTAGCTGCAGGACTGCAGAAAGCAAAGGAGTCTCAGGTTACAGACAGACGTCACAACAGCAGAGGAGACGTAGTGGGTGGCGGGGAAGAAGGGGGTCGGGCACACAGCGCCGTCGCCTTTCGCCAGGAAATGGCTCAAGTATCTTGAGACCGTAGGTGAGTGGTTTCTGAAACCAGATCCCAGTGTCAGGGGTCCGCCTAAGGAAATCCCACCCTTGATGTGGTCCCCTGTGGCTGGACTCAGAGAAGACAAAAGCCGTGGCAGGAGACATGGAGGATTGAGGAGTCTCAGACCTGACGACGTAATTAACTGTAATTAACTGAACGGTCCTTCAGGCTAAAACAGACCTCTGTGTACACGTCTTACTGCCGGCTTCTTCCCTCCCGGCCGGAGAGACCAATCCCGTGACGCTCTGAGCTGTGACTATGTCACAGGCCGCTGCTTTCTGAAGTGAGGTCCCTGTTGAGTCCCTGTGGGGCTTCAGGGAACACGGATGTGGGCAGACGGGTGGCACCCCAAGAGCTTCAGGAATTTGCTCTTTCTGATCAATCTTCACGACTCTTGAAGAACTGGCTCCTTTAACGGAATCAGAGACCCTTGAAAATGAAAGCGATCCACCAGGAACTCAAACACGGGCCCTTGGATTCTCTTGCTCCATGATTCTGGTCCCAAGGAAGGAGTGGGACCCTGGGGAGTCCCACAAGGTTCTGGGGGTAAAAACGGGCACTGAGAAGGGAGGTGGGGAAGCGCCAGAAAAGGGGCTGGGAAACCCCTGAGGACAGACACTCTGTCACAAGCAACATGTTTCAAATTTCTAGAATCCTAAAATCACCTGAGCAGGACTCGCAGAGATCTGAGGCTTTGGTCTGGAGGGGCTGGCCCACGTCTCGCCGCTACGTCACCACTGGCAGCGACGGCCATCTGAGGACGCAAGACAGCCCGGTGGCCCCTGCTTAACCCACCAGGCGGTCACGTGGCCTCCCCTCCACACAGGCAAACCAGGGCCCAGAAAGTGCCGCAGGACTCCAAGGCCCTGGGCAGGAGGAAGCAGCACCTGCCTCTGTTTCTAAAGGTCAGCGGGCAGTGCAGCTTGACCAAGGTCCCCACAAGGGCCAGGCGGCCCTGGGCGGCGGTCCTGGGCGGGCAGCCTGTCTGTCCTTTTTTGGGGGAAGGCCGTTCTCAGACGTAGAGCTTAGGGGTCAGCGATTCCTCCCTGCTCTCTGCAGGGGTGTGCAGTGCCCCCACCACTCAGGAGGGGCCACTCACTTGTCTGTAATACAGCCCAGCCCGTCAGGCATCATTTGAAGAAGAGGGTCAACAAGAAGAGCGTCTGGTGGCCGCAGCTGCAGTCACCAGATCCACGCCTTCATCGGCACCTGGGGCCTCGACCAGCCTGTCCCTGCACCCTGGGCTTCCGCCACCTCCATCTCACCCGGCGCCCATGGGGGCCCTTCTTATCCTGTGATTGACCGCCAGGTCAGGCTGGGGCTTCAGAACCCAGCAGGGCCGTAGGGCCATTTCTCTTCCGCCCTGGTTACCATGGTGAGCACAAGTCTGTATCCGGCCGTCACCGACGTGGAGCCCCAGGACAGCCACACCTGCTGCTTCCTGACCGTCACACCCGTCCATCCTGCCCTGCCTCCCCGTCAGCCTCTCTCTGTCCCCCGCAGTGCCCCCAGGCCTCCCTGTCTGCAGCCCGGCTGTGTCCCTCTCCCTTGCTGGGCTGTGACCGCCCCCGACACTGTAAGGACGTCAGCGCCCCCGCAGTGGGCCACAGGAGTCCCCACGCCCTCCTGGTTCCAGCCCACCAGCTGGGCCCACACCTGGCCTCTGGGTTCCAGCGTCAGCCCACGGCCACGATCACAAAGCACCTCGTGCTCACAGGCTGCGCCCTGTTACCACGTAACTGAGAAAACAGGAGGTCCTGTGGAATTTGAATGTCAGAGAAGCAATGAGGAACTGGGGTATAAACATGCCCCAAATACTACACAGACATACGCGTGCTAGAGTGGATGCACTCCTCTGGAATTCAGATTGCAGGGGCTCCTGAACTTTCCTTGGCAGCCCTGCCCGACCCCTGCCGGCAGCACTGGGCCAGACGCCCTCCTAGGCCTCTGGGGACACTTTCCAGATGGTGCGCTCAGCTCATCAGATGTGCTGTAGTACCTCTGAGCCTCCTGGGGAGACGCTGAAGGCCTTATTTTCTTTCCTTCTAGGAGGCTCCCGCTCGGAGGTATGTCTCAGCGTTTACACACCAAAACCCCTGGGAAAGCAGTTTTTGACAAACTACAAAGGAGTCTCCTAAAACCCACACTGGGAGCCATGGTCTCTGTGATTTTCGTTGACATAACCCAGAAGGGTCACTGGAGCCAGTCCTCCCAGCAGGAACCCTGGGCCAAGCAGCCCTGCCCCGTCCAGGTGGAGACGCGGCCAGCAACCGTCCGCCTCCTCAGGCACCGTCCTCCCGGGAAACCCACCATGCTCCTTCACAAACGCATTGTTTTATTTGGAGTCTTAGGAGTAAACTGTCAGCGGTTCCCCAGGAATGAACGGATAGTTGGCTGACAGCAAACTCGCCGTTCCAGCAAGACATCCGCTGTGTGTGGTTCACAGGCTGAGCAAAGCCGCCTGGGGAGGAGACGGGTGGACTGAGGGTCAGCGGTGGTTGAGCCCCCGGGGCTGAGCCCACGGAGGAAAGGACTTCTCCCACAGACGTCACCAGCTGGCCAGGACATCGGGCCACCGGGCACATGGAAAGATGTCCCTGTAAATCTACCGCCCAGAGGGAGCAGCTCCGAAAATTGTTCACCAAGGAACTTTGCCAGCTTGGAGTGACCCTTGAGCCCAGGAGGATCACTCAGCCCAGGAGGAGAAAGGATGAGAAAACCAAGGAGGAAGTCAGGCCTCAAAAACCCAGCTTCCCTTAAGGGCACGTCGAATAGAGAACTCTAAACAGCCCCAGAGCAGGTCCTCTGTGGTTAAAGCCTTGGGCATTTACTTATGAGGCTAATTCTCAGGCCACATTCTCTTACTCAGCAGTTTTAATCAAAATAATCAGTCCAGTGTCTGGGGAGGACAGGGAAGAAGGAGTCAGTGTAAGAACCCCCGGTTGCTAATGAAATATTTAAAAACCCAGGACAGGGATGCTCTGTCCTGTTTAATACAGAGGAGGCTCTTACCACACACCCCCATACCCTAGGGTTTCTCTATTTGCCAGGGGAAAAAATAGAATTTATGCACCTTAAAAAAAATATGAAGTGAAAAAGTATCCATTAGCACAGCAAAGACCCATTTCCAGGAAACAGGTTTTAAAAGAGAATTCTTGACGTCCTGAGGTTAAGCCAGGAGGTGTCATGACTTTGAACGTGGACGATGAAAGAGCGACTGTGTCCAGGTGCGGCTCAGGCCCGCCTCGTTTCATCGTTAAGGGAGGCTGGTTAAACCTCTGGTTGTGATCCAAAAATATCCTGGCAGTTAGCATCCTGCATTAAAATTTATAAACCACGAAAGACCTTTTCTCACAGAAAAGTTAATTCAGGCTGGATGGCCTGAAAAAAAAAGAAGTATTTAAAAGGGGTAGTCATCAGAAGTGGTTATGTGGAAAACTAGAGGTAAGTAATGCTTTTTACTCCCCTAAAACATACTAAAAATATAGCAACAGTAATTTCAGAAGGAAGGGAAGTGGCACCAGGTGTAATTTCATTTCTAAGAAGTCCCAGGAATGGGGCCTGGAACCACCAGAATTAACTTTCAGGAGTGATTAAATACAGGCAGGGCTGTGAGCAGGAAGTCGGAGCTGGGGGAGCGTGCCCCCACCTTGGTATCGGGCTCGGGCAGCCCCGAGGCTTGCCCTCTCTCGTCCTGGCCGGGCCGGTCAGCAAGGGCGTCTTCTCTCCTGCTGCCTCCCTCTCCCTTCACTCCGAGCCTTAATTATTGAGCGCCTTCTGAATGCCAGCATGTCAGGTGAGAGCTGAGACGCCACTTGCTCCAGGGGACCTCCCCAGTGCCCCCAGACTAGGCAACCCCCCTACACCCGCTCCATGAGCCCTCCATGCCCCTTCCTCGCCTGCCTGCTCCCTAAGACCGAGGGCAGAGGGGAGCCGGGCATACGTGTCGCCCACCAGCCCACCCCACACTCCCGCTGCGTGCTCAGAGAGTAGCTGGGCAAAAGCCGGATGCCATGAGTCCAGCTTCACAGACCCAGTGTCTCTTCTATTCCAAACGGACCTGGAGACTCGGCTCTGAAGTGAGCATTAAGGGGACTGGCGAAGAAGAGGAAGGAGCAGCAAAGACAGAGTGGCCATAGCAATGGCTGGCTGGGGCCTGCCCCTCGCCCTGCAGCGAGGGGTCAGCAGACACCTGCCTGCACCCAGGCCGACCCCGCTCTGCTCACCTAAGTGAGACCCGAGAAAGCCCTGAAGGGGCCCGCCTGCAGGCCCGGCCCAGACACTCTGCCTGAGCTCGGAGAACCTCCGGCCCCAGGAACCAAGCTGGGACTGCCCATCCGGTTTTCCTCCTGATCCAGACAGCCTGACATTTCAACCTCGGCTAAACGATGAGCTTTTAGACGGAGCCGCAGTGTCGCGCGTCTGCGGCGCTAAGCGATTTCCGCGCAGACTGGGCGCACCTGTGCGCCAGCCCCCAGGAGGGCAGCATCACCAACACCCAGGTCACCCTCAGTGCGTGCGGGCACCAGGGTGGCCGACAGCTAGCACGCTGGGCTCTGCAAACTGCATTTCTCCATCCTCCTCGCTGGAGCCCAGCGGGAATGGTTCTTGGGAGCCATTTAGCAAAGGCTTCCACTCGGCCTGAGCAGAGCCTGTGAGTCTCTGCGCCTCTGGTCACAGACTGCGGGGCCAGCCCGTCCAGAGCGTCTGTCTGAGCTGGGTCCTGGCCTTGACGGAGTTCACCGCCAGCTCCAGAGGGCACCCCCCGCCCCACCCCCAGGCCGTGCTGCTACTGCTGCTGCTGGTAAGTCGCTTCAGTCGAGGCCGTGCTGAGGGAAGCCCAGAGGCCACTGGTGTCCGGGTTGGTGCGGGACCAGCACTCTGGGAGGGAAGCAGAGGCTGTCACTCGGGCCCCAACGCTGGAAATGAGGAGGGTTTGCAGGAATGGCCACAGGGACTGCCCCGGCCTTCGTCGGCTCCCAGAGGCCTCACGCTGCAGAAGCCAGGCCTTCTCTCCACCTGGGCTTGGATGTTCCTCCCAAACATTCCTCAGCCGCCACCTCCCCTGACCCGCTGTCCACGGGTGCCCTCTCCAGCTATTTGTGGACACGTGTAGGGCCCAGAGCACTCAGGCTGGATTTCATTCAGTCTCTCAAGTCGACTCACGGAAGATCTGCTTCACTGTAATTCTCCGCAGAGACAGGCCCGTCCACCTGCTTGGACACAGGGCAACATGACCGCCAGTTCTTCCTGTAACATCTGCCTTCTGCTAAGATTCTTAATCTGTTGATTTTATCATCATGAATCCTCTTTTGCTACCCAACCAACAGCACGAAATGTTTACTGCAGCGGCTAACTCACACAGAGATAAGAGAGTTACAGTGGCAGCGGAAATACATCCCCAAACTAGCGTTCCCGGCTCCCCACAAAGCCGTCACTCCAGAGACTAAACGAGCACTCGGAGGGCAAGACACTCGATGACATCAGCCAGCATTCACCTGTTTCTCAGAACCAAGAGGCTCCTGACATGCGTGCTGTGCTCAGCCTTAATCTACAGACAAGGAGACGTCAGGGGTCGCAAGACTAACTTGATTAGAAGAGATGTATGATGAGTACACATCACACAAACAGCAAATATTTCAAGGACCAAATATGTTTTACGGCCTAACCAACCCCCAGCAGAGACACATTATCATCTTTTCAGTTGGCAGTGGGCATCTTCTGGTGCCAGCAAGCCCCGAGAGGGAAGGAGAGTCAGCTGGACAGGAATCAGGTGGGGTCCCTAGGGCACGTGGGGTCCCTGAGAAGCCCCAGAGAGCGTTAGAGGCACAAGTTCCCTCTTGGGGAGTCTGGTGCTGTGGTTTCAGGGGCCTGGGGTTGGAATATCCACCGAGTGCTAGGCGATTCTCACCTGCAGGAGTTTGGGAAATGCTGCCCTGGGACTTCCCAGGTGGTGCTAGCGATCAAGAACCCACCTGCCAATGCACGAGACGCGGGGGATGCAGGCTCAATCCCCGAGTCAGGAGGACCCCCCAGAGGAGGAAGCAGCAGCCCGCTCCAAGCTCCTTGCCTGGAGAATCCCTTGGACAGAGGAGTCTGGCGGGCTATAGTCCATGGGGTCACAAAGAGTCGAACATGACTTAAGCAACTTAGCACGCATGCCCTGGATGAGCAAATATCAGAGAGCCACACACGTGCTCAGAGTCAAGGTCACTTGTCCAATGTGACGGGCGGGACCCAGGTGGACTCAGGAGCTGCAGACACAGGGACCTTCCCCCCCAACCCTGCGAGCTTCGGGAACAGGGCCACCTGAGTAGACACCCTGGATCCAGCCGCCCCCCACAAGACGCTGTGCCTACACGCTAGAAGGGCCTCACAGATGACCCCTTTACTCAGTTAGACTGCCTGCTGCCTTGCGGACAAGGGCTGACCAAGGAATTTCCACGACACAGCGGCTCTTCAGGGGCCCCTGCCTTTCAAAGGGGCCAGGAACTTGGGGTCCATCTGGAGAGGACCAGTGACCTCACGGGGGAGGCAGGCCACGCCCAGCACCTCACATGTCCCTCCCCCCAGCTCATCTAACTGGCCCTAGTACAAGTTTTGTATTTTGTCAGCCTGAGAAATCTAATGGAAAGAACTATTCTTAGACCTATTTATTTTATCAAGGAAAATATGTTCTTAAAATGTTCAAGAAAAGATATTGTCTGGTTCCCAAGAAATTGCCTGACAAACCCCTGGAAAGATGTACACACTAAATACACACACATGCACACATACGTATACACACGTGCACACATGCATCCTGGATGTGTATGCGCATACGTATATAACGAAGGCCATCCCTAGCGGCTCAGATGGTAAAGAATCTGCCTGTAGTGAGGAAGACCCAGGTTCGATCCCTGGGTCAGGAAGATCCCCTGGAGAAGGGAATGGCAACCCATTCCAGTATTCTTGCCCAGAGAATTCCACGGACAGCGGAGCCTGGCGGGCTGCAGTCCATGGGGTCGCAGAGAGATAGACATGACTGAGTGACTAACGGTTTCACATGCCTGCAGTATGCAAGCGTGTATTCACAACTGTTTTCCTGTCAGGAGCTTTTTCACAGTAAACATGAATGAACCCTTCATCCTTCAACTGCAGGAGGTGACGAATATTCTACTGCTTTTTACCCTTCAATGCGCACAGGAGTCACCAATGGACCTTGTTAAAGAGCAGATTCTTGACCTGACCGTCTGCACCTCTAGCCAGCTACAGGCAATGCTGGCAAGCCATGGACCACCCTTTGAGAAACAAGATTCTGGTTTGTGGTGAATGACCGTCTTCATCACACAGAAAACAATGACTGTCAAAGGTCAGAATACCTCAGAGAAACAAATAAAAGCCATGTTCAAATAAACTTATTCTTTCTTGGAAAATTAATCTCAAAACAGACTTCAGAATCTATACAACGCCTCTTGGCCATCACTGTAAACAATGTTCCCTGGATTTTGTGAGAGCCACTTCAGAATACAAGCTGGTAGACAAGTTTCGACTTGAGAGAAGGAGGCAGCAGGTAAGCAGGGTGACGCTCTGATCTGTGTGTCAGTGAAGCACGCCTGTGTGCATCAGATCACGCTGACTCCCAAGGCCAACCCTGCCCACATCAAGATGAGTAAAACACACTCAAGCATCCTCGTGGGACTCGGGGAAATTTTCCCCACCAATATTATTCCAGACATCCTGCTCTTTGGAGGTTGGCCCTGCCCATGACTTTGTTTGAATAGTTGAAATAAGTGTATTAATAATTATCCTAACTTCTAAGGTTTAAGTATGAAACAGTCCCTAAACCGTGTTAGGAATAACTAGAACACAAACAGATTGGACATGTGAGACACAAGTGCCGTGAAAGATACGACGAAATAGAGCAGGCTCCCCACGGGGAAGCCCAGCTTCTCAGGGGCAGAGGCCAAACCCAAGGTAGTTACCAGAAAAGGCCTCAGAACTGCCCGCACAGGGCATGCACAGCATCCCGGAAGGGCGATGGGGGAGGGTGGATTAGAACCGTCCACGGTGGGGTTTGAATCTGGCCCTGAGGACAGATGGACCCCCAACGGCCCAGGAGAAGAGACAGGATGAGGCGACGTGCAGTGAAAGGCCTCCAACCCAGTCCCCAGGAAACTGGGAAGGCGATTCCGGGCGGCAAGAGAGGAGAGGAGAGGAGAGTCCCTCAGGAAGGCGACCGGTGGGGGTCTCGGCAGGAGAGCAGTCAGACCACGGCGGGGGGGGGAGGCCACCGCCACGGACAACACACACCCACGTGTGGTCTGTGAGCCTCTCTCGCCAGCAAGCTCTGCATAGCCTGCTTTAGACAACAGCAAGCCTGTGGGGTCGGTACTCTTGACCCCAGATGAGGAAGCAGGTGAGAGGCTGGGTAATACGCTCAGTGTCATAGAGATAGCACAGGGGACGTGAAATCCATGCTTGTGGTCTCACACTAATCTGTGCGCACAGCAACCACGGCTCACCTCGTATTTTCTCACCAAGTACAATGTGTGTAAAAACACCTGCAGAAATACCGAGCACCACGATAAAAGCTGAACAAGCTGGTCCCTGGATTATCCACCTTCCCTGTCTATCGCCCACCATCTAAAGACAGTGGAAAGTCAAATCCATTCAAGAGTCCGGACTTATGACTACAGTTAATAGACTACAGACTATAAAAACTGTTATGTATTATACAACAAAGAAGTAAAGTATCTTAGGTACACTGACACACAGCATTTAGATTATAATTTTACAGTCTTATTATATGTTTGAGAAAATCATTAGTTCCAATGTTTTGTTTCCTGGCTTCTCCTCTGCCCAGGAATCAGTAGCTGAGAACAGGCAGACAGCAGCTTCAAGACGCTGGTTTCAACAACTGGAAGGTGCAGCCACCGTGGGAAAGAGCGTGGAGGTTTCTCAGAAAACTAAAAATATAGCACCAGACAATCTTGCAATCCCACTCCTGGATATATATCCAAAGAAAACGAAAACACAAACCCAGAAAGACACGCACACTCCAGCCTTCACCGCAGGGCTACTTCCAAGAGCCAGGGTATGGAGGTAAGGGAAGAGCCCATCAACAGACAGGTGGATAAAGATGCCGTGTGTGTGTGTGTGTGTTTATACAGTGGAATATTACTCAGCCTTAAAAAGAATGAAACAGTATGTAAAACGACATGTAAATATCACTAAAAGAACAAACCTAGACAGCACTATGCTTAGGGACATGCTGTGGGGTATCACTTACACGTAGGATCTAAAAAATTATGTGAACAAATGTACAAGCAAAACAGAAAGAGACTCCTAGCCAAAGACGTAGAGAGCAAACTAGTGGTTACGAAAGGGGAGAGAGAAGGGCGGGCGGCAAGTAAGGGGCCTGGGGTTAACAGACGCAAACCACGGTGTATAAAATCGACCAGCAATAGGGCGCGTCATACGGCACAGGGAGGTAAAGCCACGATTCCGTAATAACTTCAAACGGAAATACGAAAATGTTGAATCACTATGTTGTACACCTGAAATTAATATAGTTTTGCAAACCTGCTACACTTCAATTAATGACTTATTTAAACAATTTTTAAAACCCAGCTGGAAGGACAAGCCGAAAGTGCTCTGACCTCACGGCAGGACCGCAGGAACTTTTGCAGCTTCTTCCCACAGGAGGTCACTGTTACATCAGTTCCAGAAAAGAGCCTCAATTTGCTGAGAAGAAACGGCCCTTTCTTTCAATCTGTCTACCCAGTCTGGCTGTATTTGCATCAGGGAGTAGAGCAACTGACCAGCACCGCAAAGGTGAGATGCCCACCGGATAACGCGAAGAAAATACGAGCTGTCCTTAGAAAATTCATCAGAGGTGGTTTTCGAATACTTAATGTTTGATTTCTGAAAACTAAACTCCAGCTAAATGGTCTGCAAGTTAAATTCCAGTGAAACGGTTGGACACAACCTGGCGACTCAACAGCAGCAACGAATGGCCTACAAATAAACCCAGTCGCCGGTCTCGCGTCTCACGTGCGGGGCCGCCTGGGTCACGTGCGGGGCCGCCTGGGTCACGTGCGGCGCCGCCGCCTGTCTCGCGTCTCACGTGCGGGGCCGCCTGGGTCACGTGCGGGGCCGCCGCCTGTCTCGCGTCTCACGTGCGGCGCCGCCTGGGTCACGTGCGGGGCCGCCTGGGTCACGTGCGGTGCCGCCTGGGTCAACCCGTGCGGGGCCGCCTGGGTCACGTGCGGGGCCGCCTGGGTCACGTGCAGCGCCGCCGCCTGTCTCGCGTCTCACGTGCGGGGCTGCCTGTGGGTCACGTGCGGGGCTGCCTGGGTCACGTGCGGCGCCGCTGCCTGTCTCGCGTCTCACGTGCGGGGCCGCCGCCTGTCTGGCGTCTCACGTGCGGGGCCGCCTGGGTCACGTGCGGGGTAACTAACCCATCCAGACGGAGTATCGTGGCCCACAGCTGCGTAGCTTTGGGTGACTGGCCTCACTAACCCTCGGGTTGCTCATCTACAAAACAGAGCAATCACAGAGCTTCACAGGACCACTGTAAGGAGTAACTGGGATGAAGAGCTGAGCACGGTGCCTGGAACACAGGAGACACGGCCAGATGCTGCTGATCACGACTGCCGCCCTTCGAGCTGATTGCGGTGGTGCCCACAAGGTCCCCTGGGTCAGTGATGCCATCCAACCATCTCATCCTGTGTTGACCCCCTCTCTTCCTGCCCTCAGTCTCTCCCAGCATCAGGGTCTTTTCCAGCGAGTAGGCTTTGCACATCAGGCAGCCATGGGTAAAATACAAACCTAGCCTTACGAACGTAGAAACTTGCTTCTATTATCCTGTCAACTCATCATGCTCATCCTAGAAGGTTGGGAAGAAACAAGACCTTACTCGTGCCATCATCCATTCTTAAATTTTGAAATAACTAGAAGCCCTCGAGGGTTCTACAGGAAGACCCCACCATGAGCCCCTCTGTGTAAGCGTGCCGAGCTGCAGGCTCTGTGAGCCCTTTAAGTAAATGACCCCGTTTCATCAAGCTCTGCCTCCTCTTCACTCAGTGGGTGCTCAGAGATTCTTCACTGAGCAGATTAGCCTGGAGTTCAGGCACAAAGTGAATATTTAAGTGAATACTTCGGCTCTGAGCAGGTAATCAGATGCATTTTTATCCCCACTTCACCAAGTACATTCTTAAGGAACCTGGCTCTTTGGAAAACAGAAACTAAAGCTTTCTGTCGTGTCTGGGTGTCTGGCGGGGAAACACGCCACGGTTGCTAGGACACGCTGCTGCCGTGGCCTGATTTTGTGCGGCGGTGCTGGCAGTCTTACTCCTCACTGCCTTGATGTCATTAGAGCAAGTGTCAGAGCAGCGGAAGAGGCAAAAATTTTAGAACAGAAGAGAAAACAGTTTTGACCATGCAGACTTCCAGAAGAGTCTTAGGGTCCCCCAGGGGGCCCAGGGACGTCACTGTGAGAACTGCTTGGTCCCAGGACAGACGGAGCTGGTCAGCACAGACTCATCACGGGTTCCCCTGGCCGGTTCCAGCCTTGCCTTCCCTGGGCCCTTTGGGAACACCCCCTCCTTAGGGTTGAGGCTGGACGGTCATCATGTTGAGCGTCTTCTGAGCCCTCTCCTGAGAACCCAAGGGGCCTGAGAGACTCGGGAGTCTGGGCCTGCGCAGGCTCTGAGAGCTTACACCTCCTGCTGCTGCCTCCATCCTGCCCCTGGCGTTCGAGGGAGCTCCGACCCCTTTCAGATCAGGGAACCATCCTGCAAACCATAAAGTAAGTGCTGGCCTCAAAGGCACCCAGGCTGGACGTGGCCCGGAACCGACAGGTGCCCTGGGCCAGGCCCCGGGTGGAGCGGCCCCTGCCAGGGCCCATTGTCTGCCGGTCAGGTGTCCGCAGTCAACTGCCTGGCCCACCTGCGTGCTGCTAATGCCAAACAGATCAGAGCTGGGCTTGGAATTGCGCGGCTGAAAGGGCCGCACCATCATACAGCTTCTGCGCTGTTCCGAAGGGAGAGCCATTTCTCTGGGATGCAGGAGAAAAATACATCCATGAACTAAAGCCTTGTCTTCACAGTTAATTTCTATCCTCAGCCCCCCTTAATTTTAAGCCCTCTGACCTGCTCTGTTCAATCGCTCTGTCATGTCTGACTCTTTGTGACCAGATGGACTGCCGCACACCAGGCTCCCTGGCCCCTCAGTGTCTCCTGGAGTTTGCCCAAGTTCATGTCCATTGAGTCGGTGATGCCATCCAACTAATAGGGCCCACGTGGGGGCTCACTGATAAGATGGCTCATGAAGTTGACCTTGCAAACAAAGAATAAACCACAGTGACCCCTGAGACTGACCCAATCGCCCAAACGACATTCTGTTTTCTCACTGGCGCCTACCGTCTAAAGCTGCGAGAACACCAGATTCCAGACCTCCGACTGCATGACCACCCCTTCCGGGAACTTTTCACTGGCGGGTATAAGGAAGACCCCGCCAGAAAGGGAGGACATGGGTTCTCCTTAAGGGCCAGGCACCCTCTCGTTTCCCTCTGACATGTTTCCTTTTCTTGCCTGACTGCCCAGCTCGCTTTTTCTCTCTGCACTCGCCATGCACCGACCATCTCATCAGCTAAGCCCTAAATGGTGCACAAAGCACCATAACAGGAAGGGTGGCGACCGCGTTCACTGCTCACATTTGGGAAGCAAATCCTACAAGCTGAAGGTCTACTAGACAAACCAGAGGCTGGGCTCACACACCCCTCACGGCCAGTCTGCTCTCTGCCTCTTTCTAGAACTTCCTCACACCTGGTCATGGACTGGAGTATCGGCCTGCTCGTCACGACGACCCCAGCCTTGTTGCTCAGACTCCCAGCTCCCAGCTCCAGGCCTGGGGCGTCGTTCCCAGTGCAGGAGCCTAAAGAACAGGGGAGTCAGGAAGAGGTGGCACCAAAGCCAGAGGCCAGGGCCCGGGACAGGTCAGCCACCCTGCGAGGGGCCTGCGAGACCTCTCCGCTGACCCAGGGCCTGCCTCGCGGCTGCTGGCTGCGTCCACATGGGAACGGCCAGCTGGAACTCGGTAGCGACCTTGCCAAGGGCTGCCCAGCCACTTGTGAAGGAGGCTGCCCTCAGAGAAAGACCTGGAGCAGCTGACCTCCAAGGTGTGTGCTTCCTGGCCCCCTGACGCCCCAACCATCACGGAAATGCCACAGTAACCTGTGCTCCCCAGGACCCTGAGTGGACAAAGCCAGAGCCACGCTCACAGGGCAGGCCTGGGCTGGGTCTGTTGCTTCTGCACCATCAGTGGACTAACCAGCCCGTGTTTCTCTCTGACCAAAGTTGTGACTGAGGGTGCAGTTACACACAGCTGAAGATGTCAGGGGTCTATCACCCTGCAGCAGGCCCTGGGGTGGCAGGAGACAGAGGATCACGCCCCCCGCCTCACTCTCTGAGGCCTCCTGCCCAGCGACGCAGCCATCGGGGTCCCCGCTCCCCCTCCCTGAGTGCACCCCTAGGGCAACCCCAGCACCTGCACACGTGCCCACCTTGGCCCCACTCTCTGCTGGGACCTCAGTGACAGCGAGGAGAACCAGTGAGAGGCACCAGGTGAACTTGACCTGTCAACGTTTCCTATGCATCGGGGGGAGAGTTTGGGCCTCTTTGCTCTCCACCACTGTCTGCTTATCACTCCCTGTCTTTGTTATCATTGCTGTGTTTTGAGCAGAAATTTCAAAATAAAGCTCAAAGTGCCCAATGGCCTAGGCGGAAGACTAAGACACAGCCCCCTGAGGCCAATGTCCAATGGTGACATGAAGTCACCTCTTTACTAGAAGCTTGGGGTGATTTGGGGGTTGCAAATGAAGAAACCACTTTTAAAATGTATTTATGTGTGTTATTGTATATTTGAAAATCTAGAATAAGCACATCGAAACCATGATTCCACTCTATTCTTACTTTTGCTAAATATTTTTAATGACTTGATATGTGAAAATATTATATAAACTAATAGAAGTAAAAGTAACATGTAGACGTAGCAAAAATCATGAAGGGAGTGTGAGAAAAATTGGTCTGGGAAACTCTGATAGACAAATGTGCTTTTTACAGTCATCATGTCTTAGGTAAGTGGATCAGGACAGTTTGGTCAATTGCATCTAGAAATTTCATTATCAATATGCTAATCATTTTCTAACTTAGGAACACAGGCTTGACTTGCAATGTTTGTATATTTTACTACTTTGATTTAACTTTTAGAGAGAGAAAATAAGACATTTTTTTTCCTATTACACCAAATGACATAAAACTATCACAGCTTTAATTATTCTGAGAAGCTAAAATGACAGAGACATAAACTGGGGCTCTCGGAATCTCAACGCGAGCAGAGCTCTGCTCCCCGAGTGCTGGGAGACCTTTCCAATGTTTAATGTCTTCAGTGAAGACTGACGCCCAGATCGTATTCTCTGACTCCCTGAAAAGGGAGTTCCTAAAACTGTTCTTGTAGACACTTTTAAGACAAGAGGTCGCCCACATTTCCAAATAACCATTCACAATGGAAAAGAGAAGAGGGTATATTGTAAAATCTGACTTAAGAGACATTTTCTTTACCGTTAGAAAGTTATAACAACGTTTTATAAAAGATGCACCCCAGAGAACTCCTAATGAGCTCAGCTCCCTGCCGGCCCCTCCTTGGGGACACACCTGGGGGCCACCTCTCAGAGCCAGGGGAGGGGCCTGTTCTTTACCACGCGTCCCGCATAGACAGAAATCTATTGCAGGCATAGGCGCATATCAGCCAACTCCCCTGGAGGCGTGTGTGCAACAGCCAAAAAGATTCGGGCTTGGGCAGCAGTGAGAGGAGCGCCCCCCGTGTCGGCTCCTCGGAGAGGCGCGGGGCCACCGCGGGGATCTGGCGCCTCGAGTTCTGGGTTCTCCGAGCACCACGGATGCAGAGCTGGCGGTTTCTTGTTGAATAAGACAGAAATCTACATGCAGGCATAGACACATGTCAGCCAACTCCCCGGGAGAGATTTTTAACCACAAATTCATCCATTTTCAATGGGGGCCAAATCCAAAGAGGCAAAAATTAATTCTTTGGGAGAGGTGAAGAAAATCTTACTGTTTTCAGGCACAAAGCACAGAACCACCTGCAATACCCACACAGGTATAGAGTGCACCTGGGGCCGTACGAATTCAAGGAAGGGGCTTGACTAAGCAGAAAAAAGCCAGACGTCCCTGCGGTGGGGGTGATGGTGATAAGCAGCTCTGCTGACAACCACTTCCTGTAGGAAAAGCAACTCAGAACACCTCCTAGAGTATTTGCTCAACTGCCTCCATCGGCCTAAAGATAACTCATTCTATGCTAATTGATGAAAGAATTAAATAAGTAGAAAGAGCTGATTTCCGAGATACAATACTCTCTCTTGGGAAGCGCTAAAGTCTTTAGAATCTGAATTCTTTCTCTTCCTTCAAAATTCTCCTGTTTTCCCGACTGAAGCCCATTCTGAGAGCAGCTGTGGCATCCCAGGAAAGGCAGGGAGGGGCGGAGGTTCCAAGGAAAAGGCACGGAGGCCATCTGTGCTCGGGAGCTTGCTCAGAAGAGGCGGCCACTCTTCTGCAGACACTTCTCAACAAGGGGAAAGGACATTGTGCTTTGGTGCCATTTTATCTCCCTCGGTTACATAAGAGGTAGAAGAGGAGATGCTGACGTTATTTTTAGCTCTCACAGACAAAAATAGAACGCCAGCTTTCATACATGTCAGGAATGACTGCCTCCAGGTTCCCCGAAAGTTGGTGGAGAGTTGGAGACGTTGACAAGGGCTGCCTGCCTCTCCTGATGCCAGCCCCCGCAGGGTGGCCATCCCAGGGGAGGACAGGCAGGACACGCACTCCGTCTGCTGGGGCGAGCCCGCTCCCCGGCCAGAAACACAGCTAGGACAGCAGCCACAGGTAGTAACCTGGGTGTCCTCAAGAGCAGGCGCCTGTCGGTGACCTCCGCGGGTCATCACGGACCGGAGCACACGCCAGAGGACGGGAGACGAGAGAAGGCACAGGCTACCTGCGATCCACATGCCTTTTCTTCTGAGTGACACATCCATCCTGGCCTTCCCGCCCTGACCCTGCAGGAGTGTGTTTCCAGGCAGAACTCTGCTCCAGGCAGGAGGCGGTGCTGAGTGGTGGGGTCTGCGGGACCCCGCGGTGACGGTTCCAGTTACACCTTCAACAGCTAATCTGCCTCTTTAAAAGGAAAAATATGATGGCCCGGGTGACAGATCGGAAACAGGTGCAGGGGCAGAGGGAGGCCGGCTGGCAGCAAGTGGCACTATGGAGAGCGCGCTTGTCTCCCGTTCAAGGACGATTAGCACCAGGGAAACGGGGCCGCCGCCAGGGAGCCTTCTGCCCACGCGGGCAAGGGACTCGGGGGGGTGGGGCGGGAGGGGCACGCACGGCTTTAAACGTCACAAACCCTCTGCCCGCAGCTACGTTATTTTGAGATCTAAGTTGTAATCACGGTGACCACCGCTGATGGTACAATTTCACCGCGGTGAGGCAGGAAGGGCCGCCTGCAAGTAAACGCACCAACTGCCATCGCGACAGGGAGACCCGAGCTTTGTCCCAACCCAGCCTCGCCTACTCACATCCTGATCAGGACAGTTTGTTCTGCTTGGTCTTTGCAGCATTTGTGCCCGGTGGTTCAGCATCCCGGGAGCTGTGACCCCCACCTCCGCATGGTCCCTTCCTCCCCGGGGACCGTGCCTGTTGTGGGGGGGGCAGGGGCTGAGGACCAGAGGACAGGAGGTGAGCACAGACAAGCCTGGGCAGAAAAAGCAGGGTGCGTAGAGCCAGTGGGGCAGCAGAGAGAGCAGAAAGAAATGCAGGGGAGAACAGACTCAGGTTGCTGAGAACAGGAGCTCCTTGGTCTCCCATTAGGCAAACAGAATGTGTGTGTGTGTGTGCGTGTGTGTGTGTATCAAACAGCAAGTCAGATCTGAGGGAAATACAGCATGGCGGTTATTCATACGGGTAACAGAGAACTGACAAAAGAGGAAAGCCTGGATTTGATTGTGTAAAAGGAATGCTAATTATAGTTACGAGAGTCGTTATCACTCTGAGTTAATGACATACACAGTAGCTATTAAACCGTCACTCACACGTGCCACGCTCACTATTTAAGTTCCACTTTGTTTCAACACCATATTGTGTGGCTTTCCATCTGGTTTATTGTAGTCTATCTGCTCTGTGCTAAGTCGCTTCAGTCATGTCTAACTCTGCAACCCCATGGATCATAGCCCTCCAGGCTCCTCTGTCCATGGAATTCTCCAGGCAAGAATACTGGAGTGCGTTCAGGGACCCACTCCAGAGTTGTGCCCACCCGCAGGAGAGCTGCGCCCTCCTCCAGGGAATCTTCCCGACCCAGAGCCTGAACCCATGTCTCCTAACGTCTTCTGCATTGGCAGGCAGGTTCTTTGCCATGCGTGCCCCCTGGGAAGCCCAGGGCATCTGCCACAAGCTTTTAAAAGTCTGCACTTGTTAGGTGGTTTCCAACAGTATGTAGACGATAAGAGAACACAAGGAAAGCCTTTCACAAACAGAGTCAAAAGGGAAGCTGGAAAACACAAGGAACGAAACACAGTAGAAAAGTGGAATCCGTGGTATTCTATCAATTCAAAAAATAAATCAGAGGACGCGAAGGAAGAGAGGCAGAAAGTAAAGTCAGAAGCAGAAAAATGAGTGAAACAGAGAAACCTGGTTAAGAGCAGGAAAGGAAGAATCTGAGCTACACTGAACTGTGTCGATAGATGGAAGTTGTGGAATGCACAGACAGTTTGTTCTTGTTAGGAGAGAAAAGAGTCTTCTAGAAAGAACTTGTGCTTCAGGCCTTCCGAGCAGCTTGCCTGTCACCAGAGCGCCTGCAATGCAGAGTAAATTCTCCTCAGGGCAGTGCAGTGAGGGTTCCTGCTATGATTAGCTGTGCTAATCTTCTTAAAGAGAGTAGGGATGAAGAGAGGAGGAGAGGTGGAGAGAGTCATGGCGGGCACGTTTTCATGGTCCCTGGAGAGAAAGGCCCGGGATTGTGAAGATTTCCCGTGGCCACAGCAGGAGGTGGAGACGTGTCAGCCTAGCTCCGTCTGCATTCCTGACGACATCCGAGCCCCTGGAAGGCCATCTCCGCCCACCCCTGCCAAGGCCTGCAGGCCGCCCGGGCACCCACTCACCGAGCCAGCGAGGGCTCGGGGCCTGTGGCCTTGGCAGACACGGACAGGAGAAGGGCTCTGTGCCTCCCATCTGGGCCCGTCCGTCCCCCGCAGGGCGAGAGAGAGAGATGGGGAAATTTACTGCCGACACCTCTGGGCCCTGAGCCACTCCGCACGAAACTGAATGGGACACGCAGCCGTTCCCCTCCACCTTCCGCGCGGCTGTGAGCACCGGGCGCAGGCGCCATCGGACATCAGACCCGTCGCACAGGACCTCCTCTTAGGACAGCAGGGCCAGCATCCTCAGGCATTCCCTCAGAAGCATCCTAAAGTGTTTCGCTTCCCAGTCACTTGATTTCTCTGGAGCAGGTCATCACCGAAACAGTTCTTCCTGAAAATCTTCGTGTTTCCACCTAGCACCATCTTGCCTACTTACAAAACTTGTATCACAGAACTTGGCGAAGAATCGTCCTGGAAACCTAATCAAACTCATAGAAACTATTACAAATCATTGGTTATTTCAAAGTTAGCCTATAAGAATACTTTGTCTCCCCTGTTCCACAGAAATTAATGAACAGAAAAGGAAACTCTTCTGATTATTCATTTGCATTGCAAGCAGCCCGAATGAGGAAGTCCTCGGATCTGACTTCAGTTTTGCCGAGGAAGTGTCTTCTTGGTGTGTACGGGACAAGATGTTAGCTCACAGGGGAGGTCGGTCTCCAAACACCATGCTTCAGCCCGACTCATTCCCCCTATCCAGCAAGGTCTATCTCTCTGTACTCACAGTGAAAAGACTCCTCCCCGCTTCATACCTAATAGCTGTGTTCCACCGTCTGTTGTACCATTAGAAATGCCCTTCCTACCTGGACAGGGTTTTTCAGAACAGAAGCTGGACAAAGAGGAAAGTGAAAGTGAAAGTAAAGTCGATCAGTGCCTGCAGCCTCCCAGGCTCCTCTGTCCATGGGATTCCCCAGGCAAGAACCCTGGAGTGGGTCGCCATGCCCTCCCCCAGGGGATCTTCCCAACCCAGGGATGGAACCCAGGTCTCCCACATTGCAGGCAGACACTTTACCATCTGAGCCCCCCGGGGAAGGACAAAGAGGAATGTTTCCCAAGCTCGCTCTGGTTATTAGAAATAATGATCCCTGGCCCTCCAGGGGAACGCGAGGCACACTTAAACAGACCTGTTTGTTCTGCAAACATTCTCGGTGTCTGTTTGGTACCGTGAGCAGGAGAGTAGGCGAGGTGGGTGACACGAGGTCCCGACCTTGAGGAGGGCGTCCGGGGCAGGGCGACAAACAAGTTCCAACAATCACAGGTGAGGCCCTCTCTGGGCAGGAGGGAGGGGGAGGGGACCCAGGGGGCCGAGCAGGGGACGGAGCGCGCCAGCCCACACCCGTGGACACCCCTCACCGTGACGGAGCTGGTGCTGGGTGCTTGGCATGCAGGCACGTCCACTGCTCAGAGCGGCAGCCCCCGCGCTTGGCGAGGGACCTCCCGAAGAGCTGGCTGCCAGGACGGGGCCTGCCGCCGACAAGAGCCTGTCCCCGACCCCAGCGGCCACTGTCGACAGCCCTGACCCCTACTCCGTGGGGACCTCAGGGTCCTGAGGGAACTGGAAACATGTGCAGAGCAGCTGTGGCCCTCTCGTGCTCCTCCAGATTGCATGCCCAAACCATCCCTCCGAAGAAACTGGGCGTCCACACGACCCCTGTGACCTCTAAGCCGCACGCCAGACCGTGGAGGCGCCCACGGGGAGAGCTGCACATTCAAAGGCCTCCCAGTGGCGACCACGCCCACCTGGAGGAAACCTCCGGGGAAAGAAGCGCGGGTTTGCCGGTTCCTAGAGCGTCCTTAATTCTACACCGGTGATGACAACACAGAATCTGAAAACCGTCTGACAGATGGGGACAGGCGTTGCTCACCTGGTTCTTTCCAGATTTCGAATCTTGTTCACCAGAACTTTCTTCCAGAAAGCACTTCTCCACCTCCTCCGTGCAGTGGACAAAGGCCATCTTCTCCAGCTGGCCACTGCGGCAACACGCGTGGCTTCCTCCCAGCCTCTTCACTGTTAGCATCTTGGTGGGCAGTCCGAGGAAGTCCGTGTCTGGAGCGTGGTCTCTTTCCCCCTCGGTCTCTGATTTGTAAATGAGGACACAGTCAGCGTGACTCTTCTCTCCACTGCAAGAGGGAGAAACAGAGCTCCCATCACCGAGACACATGTTTGACTCTTTGGGAAAATGTACGGTGAAAAGTTTGAGGTTGCTTCTATTTTACCTAGAGAAAGGGCCCCAAATGAGGATGAGAAGTGCAAATATTAACCTTGAGTTTCACATGTTGGAACTTTGAAAGGAAAAAGCTTTCTCTCCCTTCTTTTTCCTACAAAAGCAAATAGTGAGAAGCAACCTTGAGCATCACGGGGCGGCTGATTGTCCCCTCATTGCCTCAAAAGAAGATCTAGGCTAAGCAGCCGGTTTAAGGAGACAGTCTCTTCGGGTTTAACTGGCTTGCTGGCCTTGTCCCTCCGGCACCGGGCAAGGACATGGGAAGGGCATGCTGTGTGAGGAAGGGGCCCCCTGGGCTCCCCTGGGGAATTCTGCCCCCTCGGGGTATTGTTCTCACCAAATGCGCCATTTTCAGAGCCTTTTGCTGCCTACGTCTTAAAATGTTTATTTTAAAAAGAATTTGGCTTCCTAACAGTCCTCTCACATAGACGAGATTCCCAGACACCTTTCTCTGCGTCATTAGCAGCTGAGCACCGAAGATTTCACACCCTAGATACACTTTCCTTACAAACGAAGTAATAGGCTCATTACTGCTCTGATACTAAAGCCCCACAAGGGTGTCTGTATCCACGCATCTCCTGACCATTTCGGGGAGGCTGATGCGAACTTGTGACTGGTTCCCTCCGGAGGCCCCTGTTGGAGGTTTTCTGTAAATTGCTTCTTCCTGCTTTTTCTCAATTTGAAATCATCTGTAATTATCCCCACAAAACTTCATCTTTCATTTTCTCAGCTCCTCTAGTATAATAAAATGATACCTTGAAATTCTAAATTATTTAAAATCCAATGCTCTACATAATTCTACTGAACCGTAGAAAGACCATAAACTTATTCACACTAAAATGTGAACAGGATCAACCAGAGCTCTGCGAAATATACTACAGACCATCATTAGTGTTCTTACAAGTTGCCCTGAAAAAAATCTGTTATTATAATAAGGATTTCACAGCTACATCTAAGACAAACTATAACTAAAATCTAATACATCATTGTAGAAGGTGCTCAAGTTGGCTCAGGAAGCCACATAAACATTAACACATTAAAACAAAAGCTTGGGTCCAAGATATAAAAATTTTGCAGAAAACTATTAAACGTTAAGCTCTGCCTGGAGTTTGATAAAACTTGCTATGTAGGACAACACAGAAAGAAAGAAAGAAAATAGCGTTATTACCATTTATAAGAGGACATGCTGGGGTCCAGACCACTCCAAGTGTCGAGCACAAGGTCCAGGAGATAAAGGAGAGTTTGCAGAGTTCAGAACGACTACTCAACCCCTGGTAAAGGTCTTGCCTTGCGGTCAGAGTAAGTCTTCTGAAAAGACAAGTGTCCACTCCGGGAGGAAGTAGCCTCTCTCTCGAATGCCACTTTGAGCCCCTGTTTAAACTCAGATGGTCCTTGAGCTCATGTTGCTCAGCTGTTGCCTTCTTGGTCAGATGGGGAAGAATATTAATTTTAGACACCGGGCTTTTCAAAGCCGATGGCTCCATTTCAGAGGTCAGGTAAGGAGAGGACGCACCCGCAACAGTGGATGAAATATCACCTTCACCGTCTTGTCGCGTCTCGGAGGCAGCAGCCTCAGGACGACAAAGCTGCGTTTGTCTTTGCCATCACACGCCCCACTCTGCCGCCCTTTTCGGTCTTGGCATCTCGAGCACATTCCCAGATGGAGGGTTCAAGCGCGGGAAGCCCACCTTTTTCGCCCACCTTACACTTTGAACACATCCCACTACAATAGGGGAGAGCTTCTGCCAGCAAAAGCACTGGACAGTTTTAAGGTTCTCAGAGCTGAAGATTATTTGCAACATCTCCAGCTATTTACAGCTCCAGGGAAAGTTCAAAGGCACAGGCGTGCGGGGGAGTTGCAAAGAACAGGAGTGAGGTTTCACAAACTCTCCCTGCAAACAACACTCTGCCTCTCCCCGTCCTCAGCCAAGAAAAGAGAATCCAGTGCCAACAAACCACCTGCCTGATCCCAGCAGCAGGGGATTCCTAGACTTACTGAAGTTGTGTAAAACCTCGACTCCCCCCAGAATAGAGCTGATACAGGTGATCCTACAATTCTTTCATTTTCATCTTTCAGAGCTTTTGCTGACCTCCCTCTCTCTACCCCAACCTGTCTCTAGTGACCTCTTGCTTTTCAAAGATTAAAGTTCTTATCTTTAATTCAGATCAGTGTTTTCCATATTAAAAAAAAATACATTTTCATTTTGAATAGAATATAAAGAGTTATATAAAATCTTTTAAAAAGCCAAACTTTGGATATTTTCCTAGGACCAGAGAACTTTGCTCTTCAGGTAGAGTAACTTCACAATATTATGTGTTTGTGAAAGATAGATTACATGACAGAATTGAAAAGACTGAACTGACTTGAGGTTATCAGTTTCCTCGGAGTAATTAAACTGTGAGGTACGGATAAGGTGACAAGTCCCCACCCCCAGAGAAAGCCAGGTGAGTGGCCCTCGGCTAATCTGATGGCACTCTCTCGCCGGTGGCTCAGATGGTAAAGATCTGTCTGCAGTGCAGGAGACCTAGGTTTGATCCCTGGGTCAGGAAGGTCCCCTGGAGGAGGGCATGGCAACCCACTCCAATACTCTCGCCCTGGAAATCCCATGGACAGCAGAGCCTGGCGGGCTGCACATGACTTAGTGACTAAACAACAACAGAAACAAATACTGTATTCCGGCTTTATGAGTTCCTCCCTGATGTCCCTTTTCCACGCTGGAATCTCACCCAGGACTTTACACTCATAGAGATCCCCCGGGATTTATGACGGATTGGATGTAAAGAGCGAAAGGAAGCCGGAAGGCAAGGATGACTCTCCACGTTTTTTCCTGAGCGTGTGGAAGAGGGAGCTGGGGTTGGCAGTGATGGAGACGTGACTGTGGGGGGAGTCAGGCCCTCCGTGTTTGACAGGCCTGTTAGAAATCTAAATTGCATAGGTCGTGAGACAGAAACCCCGGCTTCAGGGGAGAAGTCCTGGTCACAGGCATGAGGTTATCACAGGCAGACAGTTTCATGCATAATATGTATTTGATAAACATCTGTTGCCTGATCACTAGTTCAGTTCAGTCCAGTTGCTCGGTCGTGTCCAGCCCTTTGCGACCCCATGAACTGCAGCACCCCAGGCCTCCCTGTCCAACACCAACTCCTGGAGTCTACTCTAACTCATGTCCATTGAGTCAGTGATGCCATCCAGCCGTCTCATCCTCTGTCGTCCCCTTCTCCTCCTGCCCTCGATCTTTCCTAGCATTGGGATCTTTTCAAATGAATCAGCTCTTCGCATCAGGTGGCCAAAATACCCGAGTTCACTAGAGAGAAGGTTTTTAACTGTGCGTAACTGTCCTAAGGGAAAAGTCAATTGAAGGGACGGCTATCATGCTGCTTGTCTTCTAAAATCAGACAACAGCAGCGCAGTTCTGCTCTGTCGCGCTACCTCCAGCTTCTGGCGGCGCTGAGCACAAGCAGTCTGGCACAGTCCTGCTACTGCTGCTGCTAAGTCGCTTCAGTCGTGTCCGACTCTGTGCAACCCCATAGACGGCAGCCCACCAGGCTCCCCCGCACAATCCTGACCACCAAGAAAAACAGGCAGTACAGGTACACCCGCTGGGGCCTCCTCACCTCACCCCAGCAGAGCCCACGCTGTAAGGTAGCCGAGCGTCTCTAAAGATGCTGTTACTCGCGGAAGACCTCACAGGAGGGGTGGAGACAGCTCCAGACACTTCCCCTGGATTTGCCTCTGATTTTGGAGCCATAAGTCTTTTATAGAAATACTAATCTAAGGTAAAGAATCTTCCTGCAACGCGAGACATCCAGGTTCAACCCCTGGGTCAGGAAGATCCCCTGGGGAAGGAAGTGGAAACCTGCTCCAGTATTCTTGCCTGGAGAATTCCATGGACAGAGGAGCCTGGCAGGCTAGAGGCCATGGGGTCACAAAAGAATCGGACACGACTGAGCAACTAACACTTTCACTTTCTTCAATCTTAGAAAACATCATTCCACAGAGCCATAGAAATTGTGATTGCTTTCAATGGACACTGACCAGCAAGAGAGTGTGCCCGCCTAGGAGCGGGCAAGGCAGGCATCGGGATTCTGTGTGCTAGCTGGTGCAAAGACAGATGGGACAGTGCTAACAGCTCCTGCCTGTGCTTGGCATCCTGAGGGTCTCAGGACAGCAAGGCTCCTGCCTGTCTACACACAGGAGTGCAGCCAGCTTCACAAGCACCAAAATGCAAAGAAAGGCCCCCACTATCTACACAGCTATTAAACTTTCCTTTCGAAAAGCATCATTGACTATGATCCAGAAAATCAAAAATTGATACTGTACTCACCAAAACTCAAAATTTGCTCCTCAAAAGACACCATTGGAAAATGGAAAAACAAGCTCCAAACTTCGAGAAAATACTGTGAAACCATATATTTGATAAAAGACTCATATCCTGACACAGACTCTTACAAATCAACAATATGAAGACAACCCAATTCTAAAAATGGACTAGTGATTTGAAGGGCATCTTATAAAAGAAAATATATAATAGTTAATACACACAGAGGGATGCAAATTAAAATCACAAGGAAATAACATATCATACCCGCTAGTAGGGCTATAATCAAAAGGCAGATGCAGGAAAATGTTGCGAGGATGTGGGATAACTGGAACCCTCAACACACATGTTGGAGGAAACGTAAGATGATGCAGGTCTTAGGAAACAGGTTGGCAGTTTGTTAAAGTCCTTCTCCATCTGACCTAACAATTCTTCTCCCAGGCATCTACCCGAGAGAAATGAAAAGACATGAACACACAGAACCTTGCACTCAAATGTTCAGCAGTGTTATTCACAGCAGCCAAAAACTAGAAACAATCCTCTGTCCAGCGGCGGATTCAGTGAGTGGAGAAAAGTACTCGATATAGCCATTCAAACAGAGCCCTACTCAACAGCAGAAGTGACTGAAGCTCTGATCCTGGCTACAACCTGCATAAACAAAGCACTGTGCTAAGTGAGGAGAGGCAGAGAGAAAGAGCTTACACCGTAACTTTCCGTGTGTACAAAGTGTCCAGAAAAGCCAAATCTGTAGACACAGGAAGTAGATTCCAGTTGCCTCAGGCTGAGAGTAGGAACAAGGATGAACTGTAAGCAAAATCTGCTCCGGTGATGGAAACGTTCAAAAAACATTTTGAACAATTCTATGTGTTTCCTAACACATAGTTCAATTGCCCACTGATGATGGGTGAAATTTAGGGTGCGCAAATTATACTTCAAAAAAGAAATTTAGAAAGTAGAAAACCCAATGATATAAATAATGAAAGGGAAACTTGTTAAGAAGAAAAAAAGCGCCACTCAACAGTTGGTGGCCGGCCGTTCCAGGTGACCTAGGCTGGACCCGAGAAGTCATAAATCACACCCTGCGCTTGCCAGGTCACCTGGGGCCAGAGAAAGGAAGCGCAAACGATGAGAGGCAAGGAGCTAAGATCTCACTCTTCTCTCCTGGAGGGAATGCCGCGTGCTGTCGGGTTTCATAAATTAGTAGAAAATTAACGGAAATGTAAAGCTAATTTGTATCTCTTACTTTCTACTTGGGGAGAGGACACTTTGAGCCAGGAGGACAGTGATGTTATGGAACATTCAGACTTGTTTACAACCCTGCTGATATTAGACCCTTAAAATGTCCAGGTGACAGTGAGTAAGTAGCTAAATTTCATGTAATAAAAAAATGAAAATAGGAGGATTGAAAAAAAAACTAGATAAAAATACATCCAGGGCCCTTTAAAAATCAGTCTCCTCAGAGCTACCAAATAATGTTTCATTTCATTACTTCTACAAAGGTTGCACAACTGGTTCACATAATTAAATCTTTTTTTACTTTCTTGTAAAACGTAAACACAAGCCATGGAGTTAATCTACTGCTTAGAAAGCATATATGATATTCAACGGGAGCCAAGTACATGGCGCAATACCATTCATAAATTCAGAAATACATTTCTGAAGCTCACAGCTCTTTGGTATAATTTTCGTTAGACATGTTTCATTCCTTCCGACCTACATTTTTAGGGCTTACAACCTACAGAGGATTTGCACGAATAGTACAGTGAATATCCATACACCCTGCACGTAGACTCACCAAGTGTTTATATTTTCAACGTTTGCTGTCTCTCTCTTTTCTGAGTTACAGACCGCAGGAAGCTTTACCCCGAAATACATTATCATATGTCTCCTGAGATCAGAGACAGGATCCAACCAAAAACCACACAGCACGTTTTGTTGACGTGTCTGTTCAGTCTCCTTTTTATCTATTCAGAGAACAAAAACCAAGCTGTTTTTTTTTTAACCTTTCATGACATTGATATTTTTTATATTTTTGACTCTAGACCAGTGTCTTCGTAACATGTCTCTCAATTTGAATTGCCGGATCTTTCCTCATAGTTTGAACCAGATAAACCACGGGGCAGGAAAACCACATCACTGACGGCACGTCTTTCTCAGGATGTCTCGACAGGTGGTACGTGATGAAGCTTGCACCATGATTAATCATATAATTTGGTGATCTGATTCAGGAGGCATCTGCTAGATCTCTTCATAATAAAATTATCCTTTTCCTTTTGCAATTAATAGATACCTTGTGAGATTTTATGGGTATCCCATTCCACAACAATCTATCATCCTATGACTTAAGTATCCTTTCCTGCATGAATCAGCCATCACCACAGTGACTGTGAAGTGATTTCCCAGTGCCATCATTTTCTACGCTTGCTAACTGATATTCTTCTATTCAGAAGTTTTCCATCCCCATCCTGATACCCTCCCTTTCAGTATCATTTCTGAACATAAAACACATGCCCTGTGCTATTCATTCTGATGCTCAAATTGTCCCGGATTTGATCAAAATACTTCTGATATGTCCCTACTGTTTTGGGGGGGGCGCTTCCTGACTTTCTGGCATAAAGAGATGCCAAAGCTCCCCATGTACTTCTCCTGCTCTTCTAGAATCTGCCATTTCTCAGAGCAGCCCTGGTTCCTTTCAGGGAAGAATGGCATTTAGAAGCCAAGACCAAGACAAGAGGGCGCTCTTAGTGACTGGACTGTCTGATCCTTTTCAGTGGACGGAGCTGGAAGTATAACTTTCTTAAGCTGTGAGTTCATCCTTATAGTTCTCTAACCCCAACCCAACGCCACAGGATTCTCTCTGCCTCGTTCCCCATTCCACAAAAACACCTTCCTCCCGTTCATTCGTTAAGCCTAAGAATGAACGAACAAAATAAAATGCTTGCTGTGAAGTAACATTTACGCTTCTGTTGAGTCTGTTCTAAACAACTGGGAAAAGTGAGAGTATTCAGGTCCAAACGTTAGCGATTCCGTTGCGCAGCATGAATCATCATTTTTTCCAGCTGGAATTTGAGGAAGGGTGTATTTATGTTTCCATTCTTGAGGATGCTTTTCTACCTTCTAAATTAGAAGTGAATTTTAAGAGCTAGAAGGAGCTCATGACAGGAACGAGGCATGAAATTACAGAAGTGCAAAGCCCAAGCCATGTTCTTCTGACCAAATGTTGGCCTGCTTTTCCCGAGAGGGTGAGGTTGAGGAGAGAAACTTTCCATGGGAGAACAGTGCAGCAGAGGGTGACGGTGGCTGGCGGGGAGCTGGGAGACGATGCCCCATGCTCTCAGGGGTGTGTTATTTCTTATCAAGGGTAACAGTTGCATCTTTAGGTAGAAAATAAATCTGGCTACTATGTAATGGTTCATAATAGGTTTTTAGGTTTTATCCCCTATATTCAAAAGTATTGACGTTTCTTGGTGCAAAAGGACCGTGGCAGCTGGTAAAATGGTAAAAGGGCATTACAAGTCCCAGCTGTTATACAGGAAACATTTTGAACATACATGAAGCCTGGGAGGGCTCAGAGCAGCACACTCCGGCACTTCTGGTCGGAGTGGAAATTGCTCTCATCTTTGGGGAAGGCAATTCTGCCACGCTCTGTGACCCCACGATTGCATTTTTAAGACTTTTGCCCCAAAGGAAATAGAGTTGCAAAATAATATCTTTGAAGTTATCGATGATGACATTATTTATTATATTTAAAACATTGAGATAGAACATAAGTACAAGCTGGTTGAATAGTTGTGGTCCTTCCATAAGAAAGAACATTATGTTTCTATTAAGTCACACATAGAAGAATATTTAACAGTGCCAGAAAAAAATGAGTGTGATAGCTAGGGGCAGTGGTTGTGGGGGTGGATTTGCCTCCTGCTCACCATCGCCAGGGGGTACTGCCCTCTGGGTGCCAGCCTCATGAAGGGGGAGGGAGGTCTATCAGGCCCCTCTGCTTGAGGGTGAGCCCTCAGCTCGGGTAGACCCCGGGCTCATGACGGACACTCTCAGAATTGGCAGAATTGGTGAAAGCGCTCGGGGCAGAAGGGCCTCTTGTGCTCAGGTTTGGATTTGCATTTCCCTCGGATCGTTCCCAGATAGTTCCTATTTTCATGCTTCCCTGGTGGCTCAGTGGTAAAGAATCCACCTGCCAATTCAGGAGATGTGGGTTCGATCCCTGGGTGGGGAAGATCTCCTGGGGGAGGAAAGGGCAGCCCACTCCAAGATTCTTGCCTGGAGAATCCCATGGACAGAGGAGCCTGGTGGGCTGCAGTCCATGGGGTTGCAAAGAGGCCAACATGACGTAGCGACTGAAAAAACAAGCTCCTGTTTTATCAGGTCTCTGATACTTTTAAAGAAGATTTCTAAACCATCTTATTCAGCATTATTACTCGCTTCCAGCAGTTACCTGTATTGATCTATCTGAATTTCCCAGCTGCCATTATTGGAAATGGAAACCCCTTGAATTTTTTTTTTAAATTGAGGAGAAATTTGTTAACAGTGTTTGGTTCCTAGTTAGACCGCATCCCAGCCCATACACGTAACATTCCTGTTATGCCCCCTTTCAGTCAATTCCTGTCTCAATGACACTGGTTTCTAACACTCAGCTTCCCTAGACTTGCCTGCTCTCGAACTTGCAAGGGACTCACTGCCTGTGCTCGCTGCGCTGGCTTCCTTAGCTCAGCGCGGCATTTATGGGGATCCCACGTGGTTTCGCAGCCCCTCCTTTTCCAGTTCACTGTAGCATTTCATGGTACGAAGGACCACAATCTGTCTATGCATCACCTGCAGATTAACAGTAGATCCTGGTCTTTATTTATTTGTTTTGCTATGGCAAATAAAGCTGCAATAAACACTCTTCTATAAGACATTTTATACATATGTCTTCATTTCCTTGGAGTACATACCTCAGAGTACAACTGCTGGGCCATAGAGCAGGCGCGCATTTAGTTTTATAAGAGATCGGCAAGCTTTTCTAAGAGCCCATTTTAAGCTTCCCACTGCGTCCCACCAGCGGCATGCGGGCGCTGTGGCCAGTCTGCATCCCTGCCAGCGCGTGGTCCTGACGGCTCTGTGAACTGTAGTCATTCTCACGGGCGGGAAACAGGATCTTGCAGGCTTTTAATCAACCTTATATAAATTACATAAACAATCTGCACCCATTTTAAAGGTACAAGTTGATGAGGATTTTTTTTTTTTGGTTGCGCTGGGTCTTTCTCGCTGCACAAAGGCTCTCTCTAGTCACAGCGAGCAAGAGCTGCTCTCTAGTCGTGATGGATGCACAGGCAGTGACTTCCTTTGCTGCAGAGCACGGGCTCTAGGCGTGTGTGCTTCCGGGGCTGCAGCAAGTGGGCTCAGCGGTTGCAGCTCCCGGGGTCTAGAGCACAGGCCCCGTAGTTGTGGGGCGCGGGCTCAGTTGCTCCGCGGCAAGTGCCGTCTTCCCAGACCGGGCATCACATCCGTGTCTCGCCCATTGGCAGGCGGATTCTTTACCACTGCACCACCAGGGAAGCCCTGGCAAGTTTTGACAGCCGCACCCAATGGAATAACCGTCTCTTCAGTCAATATATACCACGTTTCTGGGCTGCTGTGCTTAGCCGCTCAGTTGCGTCTGACACTTTGCGACCCCACGGACTGTAGCCTGCCAGGCAAGAATACTGGAGTGGGTAGCCTTTCCCTCCTCCAGGGGGTCCTCCCAACCCAGGGATCGAACCCAGGACTCCTGCACGGCAGACAGATTCTTTACCATTTGAACCACCAGGGAAGCTCGTGAACACTGGAGTGGGTGCTCCATCCTTTCTCCGGGGGATCTTCCTGACCCAGGAGTCAAACTGGGGTCTCCTGCATGGCAGGTGGATTCTTTACCAGCTGTGCAACCAGGGAAGCCCAGCACATTTCTATGACTACCCAAAAGGCCAGGGCCTGCGGCAGTTTTCAGCTAGTGAAGAAGCGTGGTAGCGGAGAGATCCCCTGAGCCCTGGCCACCGATAATCCCCATGCTTTCACACACTGCTGCAGTTTCCAGACTACAGAGGAGCTCTGCCGGGTCTACAGCCTCACATGATTGGAGTCGTTACACACACACACACACACACACACACACACACACACACTGTTTCACGTCTGGCTTACTTTATTCAGCACAGCGTCTCTAAGACTTGTCCATCTTGCTATGTATACAGGTGCGTTTATTTTTTCACTAAGTAGGATTCCACTGTGTGAAGAAACCAAACTTTGTTTCTTCCATTCCAGTGTTGCCGGGCCTCTGCGGCGTCTCCAGTCCGAGGTGATTACGAATGAGGCTGTGCTGATCGTCTGTGTCCAGCCAGTTTTCTGGACACGTCGGGAGCAGGTTTCCATTTCTCCTGGGTAAACCCTCTGGGAGCAGAATCACTGGATTCTGTGCAACGGTGTGTTTGCCCTTTTAAGAGACCTGCCAGCTGATTTTCCAAAATGATTTAACCCTTGCATGTTCTCACAAGCAATGCTTGAGTTCCAACTGTGTTTTGTTTTCAACAGTATGTAATGTGGTCAATCTTTTTAGTTTTCAGTCATTCTAGAGGGAGTGTGGTTTGGTCCCTGGGTCAGGAAGATCCCCTGGAGAGGGCATGGCAACCCACTCCAGGGTTCTTGCCTGCAGGGACCCATGGACAGAGGAGCCTGGTGGGCCACAGTCCACGGGGTCACACAGAGTCAGAACGACCGAAGCAGCTTGGCACAGCAGACGGCCTGTGGCGGCGCCTCACTGCAGCTTTAACGCGCCTTCCGCTGGGCGTGTTTCCCGTGCTTTCCCAGCCATGCACCTTCTTTTGTGAAGCATTCTTTTATGCCTTTTGTGCATTTAAAAACAGGGGTATTTTGTCTTATTGTTGAGTTACAATCATTTTCTTTATATACTCTGGAAATAAGTCCAGTGCAGATATATGTATTACAAATATTTTCTCTCAGGCTACGGCTTATGTTTTCATTTTCCCACAGATGTCTTTTGAAAAGCAAATGCTTTAAAATTTAATCAAGTTCGATACATATATATATATACTCACATATTTATATATTTTAATGAACAGTGCTGTTTATGCCATCAGTAACAAACTTTAGCGTCCCCCAAAGCCATGAGGCTATTCTTCCATGTTTTGCTGTAGAAGTTTCATACTTTTAGCTTTCACATATGGGCCTGTGGTCCATCTTGAATTAATTTTTGCCTGCGGTATAAGTAGAAGCCAAGTTTCATTTTTTTCTCTGTCATTTACTCACTTTTGATGGGATCATTTGTTGAACTTTGCATTAATTTTAATGCCTTCCTAACAACGTCTCTGAGATCCTTCTTTACACGTGCCTCATTTTACCAACCAGTCACTTAGCAGCTCCCTGTGAACCCCCTACTTATTAATATTTCTGGAAATTCCTCAAAGGGTCGCTGAAATGTGCTGCCAGCTGCTCTGTGGACTACAGCCCTCCTGCCCCGCTGGGTGAAGGCCACTGTCAAGACCCTCCTGGAAGAACCTGGGCCCTGGCCCTGCTCCTGGGGCCACGGTAGAAGTACCAGGGTCTGAGTGGGCGCTCCCCGCCCCCGGGCCAGGGCAGAGCGGGCTGGGGGTGGCCTCCTTCCACCGCAGTACAGCTGGTCCTCCAGCCCAGATTCGCGGCCAGGACGCCCAGCGTCTCCTGAACCATCCTGATCTTCTTCCTACACAGTTCCAAATTCAGTTCAAAAGACAGGAAGGAAACATCCATCACGGCTCACCCTCCACATTCTATTCTCCCTTCAGTTAAAACCCAAGCTCTCCCCAGAGCCAGCCAGTCTTTCTTCCCAGCTGCAGTTCTCCACTGCTCCCGGGAGACCGTATTATTCCCACCTCCAAACACTGCCCTTTTTCTTCATGGAAGGGTTCTCTGAAAGTCTGCCTCTAATCTTTCCATGACTAAAAGCCCCACTTGGGTGGTCTTTCTGGAAGAAACAGTGCTCCTGATGTGAACCTCGGGGCAGAGGGTCAAGCCTGCCCGTGACGCCTTCCTGATGGCTTTCACTCACGGTCTCGCTCAGGCACACCCAGCGCCCCACAGGCCAGGCTCGGGGCCTGCACGGGCCTGCATCACAGAAGTTGAGGGCAGGAGTGGACACAGACACACAGGGGCAGTCACAGCGCCCACGGGGTGTCTGCTAGAAGGGGCGGCAAGGCGCCAGACCAGCCTGGAGGGCCGAGGACGGTTGATAAACCGGAGGGTAAGTAGGAACCAAGCACAGCTGTTCTCTGTTTAAGTTTTAAAAAGCCAGGGACTGAAGTAGGATTTTTGCCTCTGTCATTCACCTTTCACTTTATAGGGTAAAGTGATCTGCTTTCTCCAACAATGTAATAATAACTAGTACTGACCAGTGCAATTCAGAAAGAAAAAGAATAAATGCTCTGGAAATAAAGAGGGACGGTATTGTTCTGACACCAAGCAGGCATCATCCTGCAATTCAATTCTCTTGACACCAGAGCTTTTATCAGAACCCATGGGTCAGGACAGAGCGCTCCACAGGAATGACCCATTTCAGACTCCAGGCTCGGGGGCCAGCACTCCCACGGACCGGCTGCAAATGAAGGGCCCTGCCCTCCCCAGAGATGGCTGGCCCACAGTTCCAACCTCGAACTGTGTGGCTGGCCTTTCTGGTGACCAGCCCCCATCCTGAGGCTCCCCCGGGACCCGCCAGGAACCACCTCATTGGCTCTCCTGTCACTCAGGAAATTCCAAGGATTTTTGAAGCTCAGTGCCAGAAACTGATTTCAAAGTTCAGATATATTCTTTTTGTATCACAAGTATCAACTGAAAAATCACTTAAAACTAGTAAAAGCCAAATATGAAATAAATTAATAAAAGTCAAGGCCCTTCTTTTATACCAGTAAGACCAGTAATAAAATAGAGCAACTCGAAGGCCTCGGTGCAGCAGCAAGAAGTGTACAACTTACTGGAATACACTTAATGAGAAGTGCGGGGCGGAGTGCAGGAGACACCGGGGAAAGTCAGGACGAGAAAGGCGGACGAGGCCAGGTTAGGGGAGAGGAGCCCTGCAGCAGGAAGGAGAACGGACTACCCTGGGGCTGACTTCAGACGGCGGGGACGTGCATCACAGTCGGGTTAACTGAGCTCAGAATGTCCAACATACCTTGGGTGTGAATGTGAGGGGCAAGACGACGCCCGAGGCGCGACAATACTGGCGGCTCATTACCCGGCAGCACTTGCGACCCGCAGCCACACTGAGACTTTCCTTGTGGCCACTGAACAGACGGCTGGCCTGAGAGCGGAGCCACTCACGACCGTCACCCCCACCGTGATTCCAGGGCCGGAGGACAGAGAGAGAGAACGCCAAGGCCGGCTGGAAACAAGACAGCGGGGAGGGACTGAGGAGGAAGTTTAAGCCCAAGGGTTATTGCTTTATGTTGATCTCATTCACTACAGTCTTATAACAGGGTTTAAACTTATTTGGTTTTATGTTGATTAAAAAAGAAAGTTTAAATCTGGATAGGGAAACTGGTATGGTTTATTAATTTTATTTTTCTAGTACCACCATCTAGTGGAGAAAACTTTGAACTTCAGACAGAATGAGCTGGGGTTCAGGAAAACAGACTCATAGAGGGCTTAGCGGGTGACCGGCCAGGTACTAAACACCTTTACATTCCTAGGATGGCTGACCGCTCACAACAGGCTGGGAGGCACTGCCAGAACGCCCTCAGGTTTGGAAGCTGAGCCTGCGAAGGGCAGCAGCTTGCCCAAGGTCACACCACGGCCCACTCAAGCCCAGATTCGAGGGCAAGTCGGTGCATTTTCACCTCGCATTGCATCCAAGTGGCTCAATTTTATCCACAGATGAGACCACAGGAGTAAAGTACACGCACATGTGGAGATACAGAGAATTTTGTCTTCTCTTTTTTTCCTTTTTCTGATTTTTTTTCTTTTAAATATATACATATATATATGAACAAAGCACTTGTATAAAAATAAGACAGGACTGTATTATATAGCTTTGTATCTTCTAACTTTTATATTACACAATAAATGCTTTCCCATTATAGTAAAAACTTTTGAAAATATATATTAGGTAACAATAAAGGCAGATACAGAATTACATTTATATGTATATACACAGCAGAGTCTTAAAATGCATTTTAAAAGGCTGGAAGAGGGTGTTAAAATATTAACAGTGAGAAAGAGTAGATTTTTCACAATAAGTGTGTATTAGTTTTTTAAAAATTAAGTTTTAAGCTTTACATTTATTAAAAGATTCAAGAAGCTTCACAGATGTTGCCTGGTTTATTGTTACTACTTCAAAATATTTTGTGTTAAAGGTGACCATATGTCCATTTGTTTCTACAAATGTTTAAAATTATCGTAGTGTACTATGTTTCCATATGTAGAGATACTTTCCTTCAAAACTCATTTTGAGGACAGCCCTAGGACCTGACCAGCAGCAGGACATGCCACGCCAAAGTGTGTCACTTTGGCCCAAGGATTGTACAGTTATTGTTTAGTCGTTCAGTCCTGTCTGACTCTTTTTGGGACCCCACGGACTGCAGCCCACCAGGCTCCTCTGTCCATGGGATTTCCTAGGCAAGAACACTGGAGTGGGTTGCCGTTTCCTTCTCCAGGGGATCTTCCTGACCCAATGATTGAACCCGAGTCTTTTGTATCGTCAGGCATATTCTTTACCACTAGGCCACCTAGGAAGTCCACAGATTATACTGAGCTGAACGCAATTAAGCTGATACAAGAAAAGCTCTCTGCTCTCCCCTTACTTCCTAAGAGCAGGACATAAATTTGAAAAGGTGTCCCCCATCCCATCTACCAGGACGAGCAGAAGTTAATCGCTGGAGGGAACCCTAGACCCTCATTGGCCCAGAGGCAGCACCAGAGAAAGCTACATGATATACTTGACTAGTTCTTGTCTCCCGTTTGTCGTGGTTGTTCAGTTGCTCGGTCGTCTCTGACTCTCTGTGACCCCATGGACTGCAGCACGCCAGGCTTCCCTGTCCTTCACTATCCCCCGGGGTTTGCTCAGACTCATGTCCATTAAGTTGGTGATGCCATTCAACCATCTCATCCGCTATTGCCCTCTTCTCTTCCTGCCCTCAATCCTTCCCAGCATCAGTCTTTTCCAACGAGTTGGCTGGCCAGTCATATCAGATGGCCACAGTACTGGAGCTTCAGTTTCAGCATTCAGTCCTTCCAATTAATATTCAGGGTTGATTAACTTTAGGATCGGCTGGTTTGATCTCCTTGCAGTCCAAGGGACTCTCAAGAGTCTTCTCCAACACCACAGATGAATGGATCGATTCTCCAGTGCTCAGCCTTCTTTATAGTCCAATTTTCACAATCATATATGACTACTGGAAAAACCATAGCTTTGACTAGACGGACCTGTGTTGGCAAAGTGATGTCTTTGCTTTTAAATACACTGTTTGTCTCCCGTTAGTTTCCCATATATTTGCCTTAACGGTTTGCTCCCTAAAAACGAAAGGTCCTTGTCCTTTGTCCTGTCTGTCATTCCTCTTTGAACGGGCTGTGTTTTCCGCTAAGCTGCCGTCCAAGCCCCAGCTCACCACTGGGCACTCCATGTGTATGAGACCCACACATGTCCACAGTCCTGTTTCTCTCTCTCTAATCTGCCTTCTATTGGTTAAATTCGAAGGGCCCAGCTAATAAAACCTAAGGCGGAAGGAGGAAATTTCTCTCTAGGCTCTGAAAACCTCTTCTCAAACTACCTGCTTTTGTAAAGTGCAGGGGCTGTTTGCTCTGGGCAATAATTAAAAGATTATATAAAAGTTCATGATCCTACATTTCAAATTGTATGATGGCCAAAGGGTAAAGATTCTTTCTCAACTCAATTTTGCTTACCTCTTCTAATCAGAATATCGGATTTCGGTCCTCTTTACAATTGCAGGGAGGTTGCAACACCTACTTTCAATCCAGTATCAACCGAAAAAATATTTCCTTTGCTGTTCTTTTTTATACCATCTTTTATATACTGCTAGTTCTCTGTGGTGCTGGAGAAGACTCCTGAGAGTCCCTTGGACTGCAAGGAGATCCAACTAATCAATCTAAAACGAAATCTGTCCTGAATATTCATTGGAAGGACTGATGCTGAAGCTCCAATGCTTTGCCCATCTGATGCAAAGAACTGACTCACTGCACACGACTGGGCGATAGAACAAGTTCTCTGTGACCCATTCCTTTATGTAAAATCACCGCACAAGAACAGGCGCATACATTCCGTAGGTGGTTATCTTTCGGTTACGTTTGAAGTTCTTACGCAGATGAATTAGGAATTGTCAGCTTTTAGGAAAGTCAATTCTCCCCTAAAAATGTTTCATTTGTTTCCATGCCACCTGTTTCCTTTCTCTAAATACCAAAAAGTCAGGTTTGTAACATGTTTTTAATTAGTTTCAGAAGAGCAGGAACGCGGCTCAGAGAAGGCCATCCCCTCGCCCACAGGCCAGAGACTAGCGGGTCCCAACCCGACGTCGCTCGTCCGCCGGCGCCAGGAGATGCCCGCGCGTTCCTAACGTTTAACTACGAAGCGGCCGTGAGACACCTCGCGTTTGGGGTAAAAGGCCAACAGTCCGGGGAGAACGGTGGTAGACGTGTGTCTCCGGCCGCCGCCGTGGGTGGCCCTTCGGACTCCCTGGGACCCGTCCCTGCCCAGCGTCCCGCCCGCGTCCACCGTTACCCCCACTTCCCCGCCCTCTGCCTCCGCCCCGCCCCTACCGCGCGCAAAGCCACGCCCCTTGCGCAGCCCCGTCTCCTGTCCCACCGCTCCGGCGTCCCTCCCGCGGGTGGGTTTCCGCATGCGCAACCCGCCGAGCGGTCGTGGACTACGTTTCCCGGCAGGCCGTGCGAGCCGCTGCCCGCGCCGGGCGGAAAGGTTCGCTCCTCAGCCCGCCGAGCGGTCGCGGACTACGTTTCCCGTCGGGCCGTGCGAGCCGGCGCCGGCGGCGGCCGGGCGGACTACCGCGGACTCCGCTTCCCGGCGCGCCGCGCGAGGCGGCGGGGCGGCGGGGCGGCGGCCAGACGACGCGCCCAGGCGGGCCGTGAGGCCTGAGCGGCGCTCTGCGCCGGGCCGCGAGCGTCCTACC